>NC_054748.1:16483629-16840525 GCF_018143015.1 Lytechinus variegatus | reverse complement strand
TTTTTCCTTTGTTTTAAGGGATGGTAAACATTTGATTGCAAGATTGTGTATGTGAAAAGTCAAGATACGGCTTACATAAAATACACCAATGAGGAACAATAAAATTGTTGTCAAAGCAGTGGGAAAAAACACTAAACACAAATATCAAATAAAAGATAAAGAATTACAATCAATATCATTATCTATAATAAACATGTTAAATTTTCAGTTCCAAAGAGGTCTGACGAACAGGGTGACCAGACGTCCCGTATTTCCCGGGATCGTCCCGTATTTTGCTCCTTTGTCCCGGCGTCCCGGCAAACCTTCCCGGGACGCCTATTTGTCCCGTATTTCAGAATATTGAACAAAATATAGTCAAAACATAATGTGACAAATTTTCATCAAATAACCAACATAATTATGACGAAGCAGAGACTACAATAAAATCGAGAACTGTAAATTTTGGGGAAGTTAATTTACTTAACTTCATGCAATGCAAACAAACTGGCCTCCTGCCTGTGTGTGACAGGCTACTAGGTAGGCATGTAGGATCGGAGCAAATTCTCAATGGTGCAAACAATCTCACATGATAAACAGTTTTCCACCAAAATAATCACAAAATCGGCGGGAAATATTCATAATCATATTACTTAATAATCATATTACTTCATAATCAGATTACTGATATGGAGATGTAATCGGAGGAACAAGTTACTGAGTTTTCATAACTAGATCTAGTTGTTTCAACTTTCGTTTTGAGTCATCTGTGCGAACTTAAAATGGGATGGGAGAGATGTCTGTGTATGATGCCGCAATGTTTCATCTAATTATTAATTTTGACAATGTTTCACTTTGAAATTTAATTCATTTCCAAAACATTTCATTTATTCAATTTTATTAAAAAACAAATATTATGATTTTTGTTTGATTAGATTTTTTTTGCTTGAAACTTGAACGTTGTCCTCTTTCTTTCTTTTGTATCATTCTTTCTTCATCTTTCTATCCTTCCTGATTGCCATTTTCGTTCTTTATTTCATATTTTTTCCTGATCCTTTTATCTCTCTCTCTCTGTTCATTTTTCTTTCTTTCCTTCTTTCTCTTACTTTTTTTCCTACTTTTTTGACTTTCTTTTTTATTTCCTTTATTCCTTCTTTCCTTAAACTTTTCTTTGCGTCCTCCCTTCCTCTCCTTTTTCTTTTCGTTCTTTCTATCCTTTATTTTTTTCTTTCACACATTTATAAATCTTCCCTTCTTTTCTTTTTTTTCTTCCTATATTAATTTCAAAGAATGACTGAAACCTTTTTTCTCTCTTTTATTATTTTTTTCATCCTTCTTTTATTTTCTAACTTTCTTTTATTTTTTTTTATTTTTTCCTTCATTTCTCCCTTATTTTTTTCTTTCTTTCTTCTCAATTCATCTCTTTTTTTTCGCCTATTCTTTCTCTCCTTCATCTCTTCCAATTCTTTATATATTTTTTTCGTTTTCCCTTTTTTTCCTTCTCAATTCATCTCTTTTTTCGTCTATTCTTTCTCCCCTTCATTCTTTCGTTCACCCTCCCTTCCAATTCTTTACACTTTCGTTCACAAGTCTAACATTGTAGCCTTTTTGTTGATCTATTTTATTAAGACCTGGCTCGGTCCATCCGCTCGTGCAGCGTGCTTTGACGATTGTCCCGTATTTCATTTTGTGAAATCTGGTCACCCTGCTGACGAAGGTTGCAGCCTAGCAAGCGAATGAAAGCTTACCTAAAAAGAGGTAAATTTTCGCGATTGTGGGGGAAAATAACGTTTTATCACGCCTGAAAACCACTTTTCAATTGCAATGAAAAGCTGTTGTTTACTTACCATGACACGGTGGTACATCGCACGTCACTTGATCACCAAAGTCATTGTAGCACGAAGGTAACAAATCATAACCCGTGAACTCACACACCGGACCGGGATCGAAACCTGTACAATGGGCAGTATATCAAAATCAGATTATTTCTTTGGATATCAGATCAAAGGATTTTGCTTTCGGAGGGGGGGGGGGACACATATCAAGATGTATTTGGGTAAAATATAAGATTTATCATCATCCAATTTTTTTTCTTAGGTGGAATTCTTTAACTTTGACTGTTCTGCTGGGAGTAGTAATAATAGAAGTATACAAGCAGTAGTATATCGCCGTCGCCGAAGAAGTAATAGTACTTGTAGTAGTATTTGTTGTTGTAGTAGTAGTAGTAGTAGTAGTAGTAGTAGTAGTAGTAGTAGAAGCAGTAGTTGTAGTAGTAGTAGTTGTTGTAGTAGTAGTTGTAGCAGTAGTAGTAGTAGTATATGTTGTTGTTGCTGTTGTAAAAGTCATAGAACTTGTATGTAGTGGGTATAACAAAGAGTGTGTCCCAGAAAAATGGAAAATGTGATTTCTCCCATTTTTTTTTCTTTAAAGGCAAATAAATTATATTTCATTTAAATAATCTTTCAATAATTCAATTATTCCTGTACGTTTTGATACGTAATACGTGACAAAAAAACTTCAGGAATTAATGAGCAAGAGATGTTTGAAATGTTAATGTTAAAATATTTTGTGCAGCAAAATTGGACAAGATTGTTCGTAATAAGACAACCGTGCTTATTCGGAGATTGGCTCATTAGCATTTCTTTTGAATTCTTTATCAAGTTTCTCTCACTGATCCTTCAAAATGAGAGTGGGTTCACATTAGCACGTCAGTTTCGATTCTAAGCAAGTCGTTTGATACAACTCCATATTTATTGTTTTAATCTACCATGCGTGAATGTTATGTTTTAAATTCATTTCATTTATTTATTCCACTTTTAAAACAAATAACATAATACACATAACAGATGTATTTGTAATCATAGTATATCAATGATCAAATTAAATATCAATAAAATCAAATCAATATCTAACACAAGTATTTAACACATACACAACAAAAAAATTAAGTCCCCCCTTGAACAAACATCAATAATTTCCGAACCAATTCGAGTTTTTGAGATATTTTTACATGAGCGGGTAGGTAATTTTATAAGCTATAAAAATGTCCCTTTTCAAAAGTCACAAGCCAAATATCATGACTTTGATTCCATTTTATTGGAACTGATTCCACATTCCCATCATGAAAAATAGTCAGAAGGCTTGTAAAAGGTACTTTCTAAAAGACGATACAACTTTTTTGGCTAAATTTCACGGTTGAATAAACACAAGTCCAAATTTGCTGTACATGCAATTGGATTTTTAACACATTTTTATCAATAACAAGTGGAATGCCTCTGGCCGTCTCAACTGCATCACGCGGTTCAATACAGCAGCAGTGCTGACTTTGAATAATAATAATAATAATAATAATAATAATAATAATAACTTGAACTTATATAGCGCTTTTCATGAAATCATATCAAAGCGCTTTACAATGTAGAACATACAAAATATACAAATTAGAAATCATTAAACTAAGAGAGAAAAAAAAAATTCAAGGACACTGTAAATGGGGCGATGTTGGATATGCTTTCTTCATGAGGTACGTTTTTAAATTTGATCGAAATGAAGTGATATTTGAGATGGAACGAAGGGAAGCTGGAAGAGTGTTCCAAAGACGTGGGGCAGAGCTTGAAAAGGACCTATCACCAAAAATTTTAGTTTTTGCTTTTTTGACTGTTCAGAAATTTTGATTTGCAGAACGAAGGGACCTACTTGGAGTATATGCCTGGACCAATTCGGAGAGATATCTTGGAGCATGTCCATGAAGAGATTTGAATGTTAGGAGTAGAATTTTGAATTGTATACGGAATTTAATGGGGAGCCAGTGCAATTGTTTAAGAGTAGGGGTTACATGGTCATGTTTTTTAGTGAGGGAAACTAGACGGGCTGCAGAGTCTTGAATTCTCTGCAGCTTAGAAATATCCTTTTCTGGAATTCCATGGAGCAGGCTATTGCAACTGTCAAGAAGTGAACTAATAAATGCATGAATGAGGACTTCAGTAGATGACTTTGAGAGATATTTTCGAATTTTGAAATATACTACTCTAACTCGCACAAGATGTTCAGTGATACATGGTTACTCTTGTCCACTTTTTATGAACTAGACCAATAAACTTACAGAGATATGATGGTTATTCAACAAAAAACCCCAACATGGCCAAAGTTCATTGACCTTACATGACCTTTGACCTTGATCATGTGACCTGAAACTCGCACAGGATGTTCAGTGATACTTGATTACTCTTATGTACAAGTTTCATGAATCAGATCCATAAACTTTCAAAGTTATGATGGTAATTCAACAGATACACCCAATTCGGCCAAAGTTCATTGACCTTTGACCTTGGTCATGTGACCTGAAACGCCCACAGGATGTTCAGTGATACTTGATTACTCTAATGTCCACGTTTAATGAACTAGACCAATAAACTTTTAAAGTTATGATGGTAATTCAACAGATACCCCCGATTCGGCCAAAGTTCATTGACCCTAAGTGACCTTTGACCTTGATCATGAGACCTGAAACTTGAACAAAATGTTAAGTGATGCTTGATTACTATTATGTCCAAGTTTCATGAATCAGATCCATAAACTTTTAAAGTTATGATGGGAATTCAACAGATATCCCCAATTCGGCCAAAGTTCATTGACCCTAAATGACCTTTGACCTTAATCATGTGACGTGAAACTCATGCAGGATGTTCAGTGATACTTGATCAATCTTATGTTTAAGTTTCATGAGCTAGGTTTATATATTTTTTACGTTATGATGACATTTCAAAAACTTAACCTCAGGTTAAGATTTCGATGTTGATTCCACCAACATGGTCTAAGTTCATTCACCCTAAATGACCTTTGACCTTGGTCATGTGACATGAAACTCTAATAGGATGTTTAGTAATACTTGATTAACCTTATGGCCAAGTTTTATTAACTAGGTCTATTTACTTTTTAAGTTATGACGTCATTTAAAAAACTTAACCTCAGGTTAAGATTTGATGTTGACGCCGCCGCCGTCGGAAAAGCGGCGCCTATTAATAGTCTCACTCTGCTTCGAAGGTGAGACAAAAATGAAAGAATCTGATGACTGTTATTTTGGGGAAGAGTTTCTTCAACAGAATTCATCGTTTCACGGTTCAATGAACATTTATTGGAAACAAAAACAAAAAAATACGATTTCCAAATATCATAGGCAAGTATTGCTTCATTTTTAACTG
The DNA here is from genome assembly GCF_018143015.1 of Lytechinus variegatus. NCBI lineage: Eukaryota > Metazoa > Echinodermata > Echinoidea > Temnopleuroida > Toxopneustidae > Lytechinus > Lytechinus variegatus. The sequence continues at coordinate 16,835,348 of NC_054748.1, read as the reverse complement.
AAACCGATCTTTTATCAACTTTTTCACTATGTTCATGACCAATTAACATGCTTTAATGATTCAAAGGCGTTTTATCAAACATTCATTCTTAAATGAACATGTGGAATGTCATTAGCTCTTTTTTACGTTATTGAAAGAGATGCAATATTTAAGGATGGATATCTGTCACAAAGCTCCTTGCATGGTTCATTTGATTTGATTTTTTTACGAAAATCCCGATGTTTAATGCATCAGTGAGCACAGTGCAATTTTTAATTATGGCAAAAGTCATCTCTAGCCTCAGAAATTTAATGAAAACTCATGAGGTGTGTTTATTGGTGTGTTCCTGTGTGTGTGTGTGTTGGGGGATGGGTCCTGTGTACCCAGTTTTGAGTAAAGAAAGTGAGTCCGTTCTTACCATAGCTGCTGCACTCGTCACCACATGCATAATTATCGCAATATGTAGTTGTGTTCCCGTAGTATTCTTCTTGGTTTAACAAGCTGATGCAATCCCATTGAGCAAGAACTGTGAGAGGGGGGGGGAGAATTGAATAAGTTTTTTAAAGCCTGTGTATAGCTCTGGTAAAGGGTCAATAATGTGATTGATAATCGAATATCATCTAATATGACAGTCTTACTGAAGCGTAGAGACCGTTAGATATTTTTCCAACTGCACTTCTCTGAGAAAATTTCAAATATTCAAATCTTGGATATATAGCGCCCTCTCTCGGCGATGCTTGCTTTAAATTAAAAAAATGGGCATTCATGCACTTATCTTATAAATTTAGTGATTAGATATCCAAAAGTTACAGACAAAGAACATATCTTGAAAGTTTCAGCCCATTCCATGATTTGGAATAGGATTTAATTGAAAGACAAAAACACACAGCTTATTTTAATTTGATCGGGTGACCCGATCAAGTTAAATTTCCATGTAAAATCGCAAAATTTATCCTGTAAAACACATTTTCATTTCATATCCTCCACATCATAACTGTTATGGGGCATATCCATTCATATTAGCTAGCAATGAATTGGAATAGTGATAGGTGCATTTTGGTGGATTTACCAAAACTATACACAAGCTTTAAGTAGAAGGCACACAAGCAAGAAAAATCCTGAAGGAACAGTAATAGTAATGTTAAAGATATTAATAATGGTGGTAATATTGTTAGTAACAATAACAAAATAATGCTAATATATATATATATATATACAGTGCGTCCCAGAATAAACGAAACCGAGATTTAGCGATCATTTATCATAACTTAATCATAAATAGAATAGACAAATGACCTACCAATTTAAAGCTTAGAATCTCCTCTTTCATCTGATATTACTTAGGTTATTTCTTATTCACGCATGAGTGAGCAAAAACGATTTGAAGAAAGGATACCAAAAAGTCATTTGGCGGGGTATCGGGGTTTCAAAAAGAAACCCACATTTCTGAAAAGTTCAATATCTGCTCTTTAATTTGGTACCTAAATTACAGAAAATGGTCAAGAAATAAAAAAGTTCTGGTCATTTGAAATAAGGCTTGTATTTCCCTAATTTCATGAGATAAACGTGTTTTCACTGGTTTCCCACAGAAGTTTTTGCATGGTGAACAAAAGATTTAATGCATGGCTGATCGTCAACAAAACAGTGTCGAGTGAGTTTGAAAGCCATGCTGGAGAACCTCTTAATTTTATGAAATTATTGAAATTCAAGCTTTATTTCAAATGACCAGAACTTTGTTATTTTTTGACCATTTTCTGTAATTTAGGTATCAAATTAAAGAGGAGATATTGAACTTTTCAAAAATGTGGTTTTCTTTTTGAAACCCAGATACCCCCCGCCAAATGAGTTTTTGAATTGAAATTGTATTTACTCACTCATGCGTGAATGAGAAATAATCTAAGTAATATCAGATGAAAGAGGAGATTCTAAGCTTTAATTTGGTAGGTCATTTGTCTATTTTATTTATGATTAAGTAATGATAAATGATCGCTAAATCTCGGTTTCGTTTTTTCTGGGACGCACTGTATAGTCATGGAATGGTTACGTCACTATAAAAATCAACATTTAACGCATTGCATGCTATTAAGAAATGTAGACGCGCAGGGCTAGACTACCTAATAGTGAGCTTCGCCATTAACATGATTAATCGATATTCTCGATCCTCATTCATTCAATATCTGATTTGATTTAATTTGACTTTATTTTACATATTTCACAAGTAAAAACAACAATATGAAAACAATATCAGAAAACTCATGAGAATACAAATCAGACAAGACAAAACAATTAATTCAAATTAAACGAAATAGCGATTTGGAATTAAAGACAATTTAAAGAGTGAAATATGAGGGAACCTGCCTTAAAAACAAAGCTTGTTAAGTCTGCAAGATCATGAAAAAATATCAGTCTTAACAAGGAGAGGACAGATAAGTAAATTGATTAATGATAAAGTAATGCCAAAATGTGTCAATTGTGGTATGTACGGAATACAAAAAATGAAATAAAAAAGTCTGCCACTATACTCAGCCAGAGCGTATTCACAAAGTACATGTATATAAAAGTTTGCACAGGAAGAATTGATTTCAATTTACGTTTGAATATATTAAGTGAGGCACTATGTACCGTAAAATGGGGAAGCTCATTCCAAAACCTGGGCCCTTCAAATTCAATTGTTCTTTGAGCAAAGAAAGTGCGAGTACGCAGAAGGTGATAGGAACCACTTAGCCGGGTGGGATATGCGTGGATTATATTGTTCCTTTGAAACATGGAAGCAAATATTAAGGCAATTCATGTTTTGAAAGCTGAAACATGAATATACCAACCTGAAATGCATGTACAGTGCGTCCCACAAAAAACAAAATCGAGATTTATCGATGATTTATCATAACTTAATCACAAATAAAATAGACAAATGACCTACCATGTTAAAGCTTAGAATCTCCTCTTTCAAACAATTTGAAAAGGGGATACCAAAAAGTCACTTGGCGGGCCGTATTTCGGGTTTAAAAAGAAAACCACATTTCTAAGAAGTTCAGCATCTGTTCTTTAATTCGATACCTCAATTACAGAAAATGGTCGAAAAATAAAGTTCTGGTTGATTGAAATAAGGCTTGAATTTCAATAATTTCATAAAATGAAGAGTTTTTACAGGCCAGCGTTCAAACTCACTCGACACTAGTTTTGTTGACGATCAGCCATGCATTAAGTCTTTTGTTACCGTGCGATAGCTTCTGTGGGAAACCGGTGAAAACACGTTTAATGAAATTATGGAAATAAAAGCATTGTTTCGAGGGATCATAACTTTCTTACTTCTTGACCATTTTCTGTGATCAAGGCACCAAAGGAAAGAGCACATACTGAACCCTTTAGTCATGTGATTTGCTTTTTGAAAATCAGATACCCCCGCCAAATGAGTTTTTGGCATCCTTTCTTCGAATTGTTTTTGCTCACCCATGCGTGAATGAGGAATAATCTAAGTAATACCAGATAAAAGAGGAGATTTTAAGCTTTACAATAGTAGGTCATTTGTCTATTTTATTCATGATTAAATTATGATAAATCTCGGTTTCGTTTTTTTTCTGGGACGTACTGTATATCAGAAATTTTGAGTGCTTTATTTTGGAAAAATAATGATTTGTATGGGAATAAAAACCAACTTGATTAACCACCCTACTCGTCTTTGTATCGTGAATATTTTATCAATTAAGGTTGTACTAATATTACCACAGGCTAATATTCCGTAATTAATATGGGATAAAACAATGTGGAATATGTTTTTAAAATGTGATCAGGGAAAAAAATATTTGTTTATTCAGAATGCCAGTGTTTCGAGAAGATATCTTACATCAATAATCAATTTGGCATTTCCATGATAATTCACGATCAATGTAAAGAAATTTGGAAAAATCAATTTCTTGCAAAATAACATTGTTTATGATTACATGATCCGGCAAAGAATTCAAGAGTTACTGAAAAGCATAAAATTTGTTTTGTTTACATGGAGTGACAACTTGTTTGATTGAATCCATGTCTGAACAGACTGCAATTCCCTATCCAAAATAGTAAGTAGTGAATTAGGGTTACGGTGTGCCAAAAGAAAGTTAGAGTCATCCGCGAAAAGAATAAACGATACGTTATTTGATGAATTAATAAAATCATTAATATGCAACATGAGAAGCAGTGGGCCTAGGAGTGATTCTTGCGGTACACCGCAAGAAATAGTTTTCATTTGAAGTATTCTATCGAAACAAATTGTTTTCTAAGGCCTTTTCACGCAAACCATAATGTGATAACTTGTAAAGCAAAATATCATGATTAATCGTGCCAAAGGCCTTGGAAAGGTCTAGGAATACACAAACTGTGTGCAGAGAATTATCAGTAGCATTTGCCACTTTGTGAATAAAAGAAAGTAAAGCGTGTACAGTGGAACATGGGTTTTACCCTCCAAAAAATCGGAATGTACAATATATCTTTTTGAAGGGAGGTCATGTGGTACCATTCAAGCCCATCACGGCTCGTTTTTTACTACCACTATTTGCTATACACACCTACACACCCTCATACACACACACATCCACCCTAACACACACACACACACACACACACATATATATACATATCATATTTAGTGAAAATAATGGACTAAAGTTGCCAAAGATGATTTGCATATATATATATATATATATGTAAAACGATTAAACAAAACTAGGATGGTAATACACATAAAAATAATCACATGTGTCCGAAATATTACGACAGAAATAACAAAGATGGTGGCCGTAATTACAAAATTGGTTAAAGCATGCTAGGATTTCGGCTTAGTTTGATGATTATTTTTTTTCTTTCGGCCAGGTAAAAACCAGCACATTTATTTGTTTTACAAATTATGTTCGTCTATGTAATTGCATTCAGAACTTAAATTTGAGAATGAAAAATAAACGTATCCATATTTTTGGAAATCTGGCATTCTTGCTTTTGAAATCATTTATGTAAGAATAAACATAAATGAACATGATGAAGATGAACATATAAATGAATGAATATGAAAATAAACCTAAATGAAGATGAACATATAAATGAATGCAAGAATTTACTTTTAGTGTATTTCCCAAGAGGTAAACTTTCTTTCGGACTTAGTCTCATATGATTTCTGATTATATTATGTATCTTTAATGAATTTGAATAAGAAACTTTATTTTAGGGCGAAATGCGAATATATATCAGTGACATGACATGAAAAGGAATACGCCTTGATTTATCTTACAAAACCGAGAGTGATCAACATCCTTTCAATACACATGCCGACTCAATAAAAAGGGACCTTCGAATACAAGGCGTAAAAGAGGTTAATCCCCTTAATGTCGCATGGATACTGCTAAACCTTGTTTACCATTTTTGTTGTTTTTTATTTGATTTCAAGAGAAAAATAAAGCGTGCACCTTCGTAATCTTCGTGAGCAAAATGTCAACGCTGCCATTTGTACATCCCATAAAATCTACATCCCTGGAACCCGTCTCCTCGCAAAGAGTTGCGATTGATCCAATCAACCACAACAGTGGAAAGCCAGTCTGAACGTTGACATCTAAAATGCATGTTTAGTCAAAATACTATACAGATAAGATGCATATTCTTACACCCATGGTTTTTTTATTTGACAATTCAGTGCCGTTATTCTTTCTTTACAGATGACATTTTTCGAATTCCCTGTAAAAAAGAATTATGACGTTGACTGATTTCCATATACAAGATATACTTGAGGTTGATTGGATCAATCGCATCTCTTTGTAGGACGGGGCCCTGATCATTTTACGGAGGAAGAACGGGTAATGATCACGCGTCCACTCAAGGATAAGGTGTGTCGAGTCTCGTTCATCCTTTCATTTCTTTCATTAAAGACATATCGCGATATTTAGTGGGTCAATGCAAGAATAGAGATAAAAGCAGTGTTTTCATCAATGGCGGACTTTAAATAATCCCACACAATGAAGAAGATGTATCGGTCAACGCCAAAACCTTGCCGTACCATAATAACCGAGATATATCCGTCAGCGATGCAATTTTCAACCTTGAACGTGTCATAATATCGGCGGTACCTTCTAAGTCATGACTTCATGCTATGACAGTATTTTTTTTCATATTGACAATTAAGATGTAAGTTTAAAAAGAGATGAAGTTTGATCGAGATTAACTTTATCTATTTTGTTTAAATCCTACTCCTTTATGAAACATTGCAGTCTGATTTCCCTCCGTTTCTCGAGTTTATCAACATTTATCTTTTTAATAACGACTTGTTGGCGATGGTGTGCTTTTCGGTATCATTATGATAATGGTATTAATTAAATCATGCATCGTAGTTACAAAGACTGAATTGTACATGGAACTACAATATTAAAAATGTATAGTCTCAAAACAGTGGAATTATTTACATAATTAAAAAGTACACATATATCTCAATACTACTGCGTATCAGACTATGTACGATAAAAGAGTACTTTAAAACACACCCACAATTAAACCCATCTATTGATACAAAAATTTTGCGAGTTGCAGGTCACCTAGTTGATAAATTGTCAATACATCATATTTAAAAAAAATAAAGTGTGTGCTCTATGATGCTCTTTGTCAATGAATCTCGCTTCTGTAATAAAATTATTATATTCATCAGATAAATTGAACAACTAGCACACATGGGGTGATTTCAAGTACGGTGTTGACCTTTTGGTGTTGGTGTTAGGTCAAATTTTACACGATTATAACGCCAAACATAAAATGAGGATGGTCCTGAACAGTGACTCACTAGTTGTTAAGGTGTTAATAGTGTGATCTGGATCAGTTTTTCAAACTATGAATACGTTTTGGAGCCAGGGGAAGCAATCCAAATTTAAACACTAACACCAAGGCCAACACTGGACTTGAAATCTCCCATTATGTTTAACCATATGATAAGTATGGCAATATCAATGAGTTAAAGATAATCAACAACGCACTTGGGGGTATGAATTTCACTCTGCTATTAATGTCTTTGACTCTAGCAATCTGAAAGCATATGGTTTGACCATGTTAGTTTTCATAAATAATTAGACCTGAAAACTGTATGCAATTTATCCTAATGATACTTTTACATATAGCAGTATTTGTTATGTTTATATTCTATAAATTTCGATCATATTTTGTATTTGGTGTAGTAAAATGCATATACTTTGTTTAATCTAGGTTAACCCGTAAACCATTAACCTTAAGCCAGTCGAAAACATTACTTATTTCTATGTTCATCTTATGCAATAGTGATATTAAATCTGGATCACTGAAAAAAAATTATATCATCTGCAAATATCATATAGGGTACTTCGGAGATATTTGCAAGATCATTAATGCATATTAAAAAAAAGGGGGGCCCGAGAAGCCAACCATGTGGAATTCCACGTGAAATTCGAAGTTCAATGGAGTGAACAGCAGTATAATCTACCAAACTTTCCTCGTTTTTTTTTTTTAGCAATCCTTTATCCAGTCAAACACTATCCCTCGAATATGTATAAAATTGTACATTGTTTAAAAGTAATTAATGATTGATACACTCGAAGGCTTTTCAAATATCAAGATATAAAGCAATAGTATGTTTCTTATTGTCAATAGCCTTACCACTTGATCTACGAAGTCGGCGACTATTGATATGGTTGAATGATCTCAATCAATATTGAAAATTTGATAAAATTTAATTTTTCTCTAAAAATGAAAGCAAACGTTTATAATATAGACGTTCAAGAGGTAACACTATAGCTGGGTGGTAATTTACCCAAATATTTCCATGGCCTTTTATATTTTACCTATGGGCGATACCTTAGCTTATTAAAGGTCAAGTCCACCTCGGAAAAATGTTGATATGAATCAATAGAGAAAAATCAGACAAGCACAATGCTGAAGATTTCATCAAAATCGGATGTAAAATAAGAAAGTTATGACATTTCAAAGTTTCGCTTATTTTTAACATAATAGTTATATGAACGAGCCAGTTACATCCAAATGAGACAGTTGATGATGTCACTCACTAACTATTTCTTTTGTTTTTTATTGTTTGAATTAAACAATATTTCAATTTTTACGAATTTGATGATTAGGACCTCCTTGCCTGAAGCACAAAATGTTAAAATAATGGAATTCCACGTGTTCAGGGAGGAATGAAACGTAATTTCACATGACAATGACGAGAAAATCAAAATTTTTCATATTTCAAACACTAAAAAACAAAAGAAATGGTGAGTGAATGACATCATGGACTCTCTCATTTGGATGTAGCTGGCTCGTTCATATAACTGTTTTAGTGAAATAAAGCGAAATTTTGAAATTTCGTAACTTTCTTATTTTACATCCGATTTTGATGAAATTTTCAGTGTTATACTTGTTGAATTTTTCTCTTTTTATTCAAATCAAGTTTTTGTTGGGGTGGACTTGTCCTTTAAAGGCACTGTGGTACTACACCAGATTCACATGACAAGTTGAATATAATGAAGTGATAAAATTAATAAGTCTATTTTCTTACAATAATGGTACTCAAATTATCATGACCAAAACTTTTTCTCTTGTGTACTACCACTAAAATCTCATATTCGTTTATCAGTTTTAAATACATAGATTGAAAAACATGACCTTTCAAGTAACTGAAGCAATGCCAATTTTGATGAATCAATAGACATGATAGATTGAGTTCCAATATTAAGAAAGTATTGGCTAAATGTATTTGATATTACAGTACGATCGTCAATAACACAACCACCATTTGTATTGAAGTTTAGAGACAAAGTTTTCTTTTGCGATCTTTCTATATAAGACTTTGTTAATTGCACACCACAATTTTCTACTATCTTTTTTTATTATCACATATTTTCTTGGTATAGTATTCTTGTTTGGCAATTCAAATCGTTTTGTAAGAATATTTCGATACCTTTATAATTTGTGTGTTTAATTTCTGATGGATACATTACAAAACCTAAATACAAACTAGCTTTTTCTTGCATGATATTAATATGCCAGGCATACGCTTCCTTTCGTGTTTATAGATTTTCTTTTTAACTATTGAAAAAGCGATATTAAAGATACCATTCACAATATTATCATAAACCGGTTATAGGCAATTTCTACCGTTACACTTTCTAAGAATCTCTCCTGGCCAGGAAATACTTTAGTGATTCCGAAACTCGGAATAACGTTTTTTTTAGACATATCATGACAAACAGGGTCGGTTGAAGATTTGCATGGTTTAGTATTTCATTGAGTCAGGGTAAATATAGGTGGTCTGATATATCTGCAATCAATATACCATTCTTTACGATCCAATTCTTGTCATTAGTGAGCAATGTTGTCTATCAATGTAGCATAAGGCTGCGCTATTCTTGTAAATATTGATATCATAGGATAAAAAGAAATCTGCATCCGTATAGTTAGTGACTTCGCATTTCGATTTGTACTCACGTTTAGTGAATTCATATTAAAATCTCCAAGTATATAGTTTCGTTTATTTTCATTACACATTTTGGATAGCATCTCTGTTAATTCTGAAATAAAGCGTCCATCACTTCGTTTTGGTGGTTTATACACAGCAGCGATAACTTAATTGTCACCTTTTTTCACGATTTCAACACAGTGAAGCTCTATAATATCATTGAATATATTTTAATCCTGTCGATCCTATACAGTAACTTGTTTGTTTATGAAGAAACAAACTCCACCACCACGAGTCTCTCTGTTTGTTCCATAAAATGCATAGTTGTGTAGTGTTGACAGAGTATCCAGTCCATCCAAGAGCCACGTTTCACTTAAAGCAATAACATCATATTCAATATTTAACAACTGTGAATAAGTTGATACAGCTTCATGATTTTTACTCCAGCTATACGGCAGTTTATATGAACTACAGAGATGCTTCTACAAGTTCAAATATTGCATTTACTGACCATATTAATGAGACTGTATGGAGAATAATATAAAGAACCATTATCAATATCATATGCACCCCGTCAATGATTTCATTATCGTGAAATGTTAGCTGAGTACTCAAAGAATGTTCTATTCTATCTTCTGACATCCCAGACTGACCAGGTACTACACATCCATCATAAAAAGTCATACATAGTCTTACAAGTACAAAAATCGAACAATGTTAGCAATTCAAGTAAAATTGGTGTAAAATTGCTGTAATATAATGTACAGCATAAAATAACATGAATTTGCATCAATCAACCATCAGAAAAATATTTTTTCTATGATTTGTCCAAAGTAAACAGGTTCATTAAGGCTTTGATACAATTTTTGTCAGATCTTTTCTCAGACCATTACTACTACTAGTAGTATAGTAGTAGTAGTAGTAGATAGTAGTAGTAGTAGTAGTAGAAGTAGTAGTAGTAGTAGTAGTAGTAGTAGTAGTAGTAGTAGTAGTAAGTAGTAGTAGTAGTAGTAGTAAGTAGTAGAAGTGGTAGTAGCAGTAGTAGTAGTAGAAGTAGTAGTAGTAGTAGTTGTAGTAGTAGTAGTAGTTGTAGTAGTAGTAGTAGTAGTAGTAGTAAGTAGGTAGTAGTAGTAGTAGTAGTAGCAGTAGTAGTAGTAGTAAGTAGTAGAAGTGGTAGTAGCAGTAGTAGCATGGCATTCATAACCGCATTAATTGCAGTACAGGATAATGAGAGGGAGGGGGCAGAATTACTTATGTAACGGTGTTGCTTTTGGAGTATCTCAATTGATTTGACCAGAATAAAAGCCCCTCATGTATTGCTTCAAGAAACGTACAAACCCTTGAAAAAGGAACAGTCAGTGGTGCATTGTTTTCAATTGGAAGAATATTTGTGTCAATTCCAAATAAAACTGGAAACCCCAAGAGAAAGCTCATTACCCGCAAAGAAGATCTGACAAAAATTGTATCAAAGCCTTAATCAACCTGTTTACTTTGGACAAATCATAGAAAAATATTTTTCTGATGCAATTTGATTGATGCAAATTCATGTTATTTTATGCTGCATCATGTGTACATTATATTGCATGAATTTTACACCAATGTTACTTGAACTGTTAACATTGTTCGATTTTTGTACTTGTACGACTATGTATGACTTTTTATGATGGATGTGTAGTACCTGGTCAGTCTGGAATGTCAGAAGATAGTTTAAAACATTGTTTGAGTACTCAGTTAACATTTCACGATAATGAAATCAGCGATGGAGTGTATGATATTGATAATGATTCCTTATATTATTCCCCATACAGCCTCAATGATGTGGTCAGTAAACATGGTAAATGCAATATTCAAACTTCTAGAAACCTTTCTTTAGTTCATGAAATGCCGTTGCTGGAGTAAAAACCATGAAGCCGTATTAACTTTAATTGAATATTGTGTGGCCAAAAAAAGACATAAACTCACGGCTCATTTTAAAAAATGGAAGTTTGAATTATAATTTTTGTCATCTTTACATGTATCATGTTTACCCTGTATATATGCATACAAATACTTGCCATCAAAGTTGTATAAATTATCACGTCTGTGCCATTGCATAGATCTTTCCGCTCTTTTTTCTTTATTATTTGTTTTTTCTTATTTATTCTTTTTATTATTATATGTGTTTTTTCCCTAATAATGTTATGATTACTTGTAAATATTTTAATTATGTTTGATTTGTTATTTTTGTTTATTTTTGGTCAGTGTTGACCCAATAAAACATATAAATAGAAAATTGAATTTGATGTTATTAAAACATGGCTCCCAGGTGGACTGGTTTTTATGTCAACACTACCCAACTATGCATTTTATTGAACAAACAGAAAGACTCGTGGTGGTGGAGTTGGTTTTCTTCATAAACAAACAATTTACTGTAAAGGATCGACAGTATTAAAATATATTTCATGAAATTATAGAGCTTCACTGTGTTGAAATTGTGCAAAAGTTTGACATTTGTGTTTTTTCTGTTGTGTATAAACCACCAAAACGAAGTGACGAACGCTTTATTTCCGAATTAACAGAGGTGCTTTCCAAAATGTGTAATGAAAATAAACGAAACTATAAACATGTACTTGGAGATTTCGAACTGAATCTAATAAACGTGAGCATAAAATCGAGATGTGAATCTATTTATAGAAACTATGAATGCACATTTTTTTTTATCCTATAACAAAACCTACACGAATAGTACATTTTGTGCCACATCGATTAATAACATTTTTTTACTCATAACAAGGATAGGATTGTAAAGAGTGGTATATTGATTGCAGATGCATCAGAACATCTACCTACATTTAATATCACTCAAAGAGATACTCGATCATGCAAATCTTCAACCGACCCTGTTTTTTTTTTTATATGTCTAAAAACGTTATTCCGTGTTTCGGAATCACTTAAGTAAAATATCATGGGAGATAATCTTAGACAGTGTGATGGCAGAAATTGCATATGGCATGTTTATGATTATTTTGAATGATATCTTTAACTTTTTCAGCGATCCAGATTTAATATCACTAATCCATAAGATGAACATAGAAATAAGGAAGGTTTATAAACCACACCATTCTTTGTACATAGGTCAACTTCTTAATTATGACTCATCAAGTGTAAAAAATAAAAATATCATCTTTGGTATCAAATTAAGGCTAAGGGAAAATGGAATGTAATATACATTTAAAGGTTAGAAAAAAATGAAGCACATGTAAATGTAACCTTTAGGTTATTTACACGCATGAAAGGTTGATGATTGCTCGAGTTTCACAGGACTTTATACAAAACGTTTCATTTATCATTTTGTATCAAAGCATGTCATGGGATTCCAAATAATCTACACTAAATTATTCCTCTCACAACTACCCTCTAGACCATACCTCTTCGACTGGAAGCTCATAGGATTCCCCTTCACCAACAATCTCAACTACATGTCTCTGCCAGATCTGTGTTACTTCGACTCACACTTGCAGTATGAACTATGAAATTCATGATTCGATGGCCGACCAGCAACTGCATTAATAGAGTTATAGAACAGGGCGACGCTGACTTGTATCGACATGGATGTTCTTTTAATTCCTTGGGAACAACCACTTTGTCAAGAACAAGTATGAGTAGGCCCAATGTCCTGTTCCGGCAATCAGCTATCTTCTGAAGATGTAATGGCAGTAGTTGCATGTATAATGTTTCTCTGACGACACTAACATTTTTATTCTACTAGTGTTCTCATTTGGGGTCTTTTGCATACTGATGTAGTAATTGACATTGCAGGTATGGAATTGAAATTTGGTGAAAAATGCTAGCTTTGCACAGAAAATTCGCTTTCAGGTTGTGATACCATGTTGTGTCAATTTGGCAAGGGAAAGTTTTTCCACTCTAAACTTGATGCTCGAACAAGATCTTAATCTAATAGAGTCCGATGCTGAATAAGTGGACTGGATCAGTTAAAGGTGTGATATTTATTCTTGTCATCTTTCTTAACTAACATAACAAATGTAATGGTCTCTCTGAAATTACCTAGTACTACTTCACATTATTTGGCAAGAAGATAGATGCTTCAAAGATCATGAGCCTACGCCGAACTGACAAGTCAGCAAAAGAGCATGATTATCAAAGGTGCTCTTCCTCCGGGGCTTGATCTGAAGAGCAACTGATCAGAATGACTCCCCTGCAACTTGCTTCCCGTGTATGGATGGGAAGTATAAGTTAGGACACTCCTGTACCTGTTCATAGCACATTAGTTACTCCCGAGGAATAATTATCAGAACTTGTTCCATGTGGATTTAAATCGGGGCCACCATGTTCTAGGGTAAGCATTTGCCACTTATCGTCTATCGTATGTGAATAACATTGTGGCATTCTAAATACAATGAAAATTGAACATGCAGTTGAGACTAAAGAGGGGGAAATCAGTCTGGAAGATGAATGAGAGAACAAAATGTAGCGGAGTTAGGACGATGTAAAATGTAAAATTTGTTTATTTTTTATTTTCTTTTATAGTTGCAACTTTTATAATTGCATTTTACTTGCCACAAGCTTAAATTAGTTACCGAACACGATATGCTTATTCTATTCTTTAAAGTTTCACTTTCTGTCATAATTACTTATAGGCCATATTTAGGCATATGTGAAAAGTGGGCGTGGTTCGTGACGTCACAAAATAGAAATTGCCAAAGAATGAGAAGGTAGATCCCGTCACATCCTTAATATACACACCCTCAACCAAACATGAGATATTCCACATTATATGCTGCATTAATTATATTTGTGGCCCAGTTAGACCTTTTATAACCTTAAAATTACCTTTAATTGTCCTGGAAAAGGTTTAAATGCCAAGTGATTCATATATGTGGATTTTATTTTGAATTTGATTGAATTCGATATCAAACATGATTCGTTATTCCGCTAAATATTCAAGAGGAATGTAAGAAAGCTGGTGTGGTTGATGACGTCACAAAAATGAAATTCCTCAAGATGCCAAAGTAGCAACGGTCGGATTCTTGTTATGCACACCCTCAGCTTAACCTTTGCCAATAGATTCACCTAATATTCAACTTGTTTGTATTTAAAACATGATATGTTCCACATTATATGTATTTCTTATATTTGCAAGGCAATTTGACCTTTCACAACCTTAAATGACGTTTAATTGACCTATGCCTGATTTGAATGTCCAGTGGTCCACAAATTTACATTTGATTTTTCATAAGCTATAATTTGATACCCAACAACATTTTTAATCCTTAAAATATGAAATTCATATTTAAGAGGCATTTAAAAAAGTTGGTGTGGCCTATTACGTCAATACAAAAATGCCAAATGGTGCCCAGGTGGCAACCGTCGGATTCTTGAAGTAGGCAACCCATACTACAACTTCCAGCAAGAAAAAAATTGCAGTCAAACCCACCTTGACGGTCATGCAATAATTTTGATCATATCTATCCGACTATTGAATCGAAAAGGCCTTTTCCTTTTATTTGCAGGAAATCAGGATGATATAATACACTCAGTAATTAACAACTTCAATAGGCCTACTACTTATATTTTTTCAACAATAAGTAGTAGTAAAATAGTATCATTATCATAATTGTATGTATTTCATTATGATCATCAGCATCATCATTTTCACCATCACCATCATTTTCGTCATCACCACCACCACCATCATCATCATTCATATCATAATCATTTTACAATTGGTCTGCGTGGTCTTATCCAGTTCTCTTTGTCATACATTTTATAATCTTATACCCCCCCCCTTAGTCTATGATTTTCAAAATCAAAATGGAAAAGAAAAATGTTTAAAGGATGTCTACCAAGTCCATCAAATATAATGATCGATTGCAATTTTATTCCCTCAGCCATTTATTCAGTTGCCAATCAATATTTAGTCAATCAAGGCGGTTTCTCATCCCTTGACAATCACATGCATGTTAAATACTATAACCGGGAGTACAATAACCGCTATGTCCCGTAACTAATGGTGTTTGCCCAAGAAATGAAAAAAAATTCAAGGACATTGGAGGCGTCTGTATGCCCTACTATCAATGTCCCCCATCATCCTGCCATTACAAGTCTGGTTATCGATTGATGTGAACACAGATTCATCATGAAAAAAATGATGTTTGATTTCGTTCAGTCGTGGGCAATTAATTATACAGAGCGTATAGCATTCGCAAGCTCATAAACAATTCACGGGACATCGTGTATTGTGTAAGCCCTATTGTCATGTAATATGTAATTATCATTTCAGGTTAATTAGTTCTTATCATATTAATGTGTAATTTTCATTTTAGGTTAATTGGTTTTTACATCAAGCATCTGAGCATTAGGCTTGATGTGTGCTCTGCATATCACTGAAAAGATCCATGGATATATATCTATATATATCTATATAAAAACTCAAAAAGTTTGGAATTCTGAATTTCATCGATAATCCCTCCTCGATTCTAGTATATGTCAATGTGTAATTGATATCAATAAATAGAGCATTTAAGTTTCTTTAAAATGATACTCTACATGATATAATTATGGTTCACATGGATGTGCAGTGCCTTGAAATGTGGGGCGAGGTCAAAATTCAAAAGTTGCAAAATGACACAATTTTGGGAGTTGGGAGAAATTAATGGCCAAACTCAGATTTCCAAACTTTTTTTGAAGGGTTTATATTTGTTACATGGTACTACCACGGTATATTGTCCTCTTTATTTCCTCAACTCTTAACATGACACATGAATTTCTTTTCTGTTTTAATCTTTAAGATAATTTGCTTGATATGGATGACAGAATCGACAGACACAGAAAACATGGAAAGGCCGTGTTGTTTTGCGAAGACTGTGCGTCGGCAACTACGGGTAAATGATTCCCTTTTTCGTACATTTATATAAATGTACGTATTCAGTACAATTGCACAAATGGTGTCATTAAAATGCGTGGTTCATGATAAAATGCAACGCCAAAGTGCCATTTCTTTAATAACAAGAACTTTCCGTAGCAATAGTCGTTTTAAAATTAACTTACTTTACAAGTCTTGCGCATCTTTTGAGACCAGATTTGCAATGCCTCCGTACGTGGAAGAGCCGTGGTGTAGTGGTTCTGACTCCCGCCTTGTAAACAGAGGGTCGTGTGTTCGAATCCCACCGCGGTCTAGCGTCCTTTGGCAAGGCGTTAATCTACACTTTGCCACTCTCGACCCAGGTGCTAAATGGGTACCCGCACTACCCGGTAGGATGCGAAAGATATTGTATGTTTGATTTTGCAAGCGCCGTAATGTGGCTGCGATGAATGCAAGGAATGCTCCACAGGGAGTGGAAATTGTGCACGTTTCGTGCTTGATTGAAATGAATCCAATGACCGGGGTAATAATATGCTGTAACGCGCTTTGGGCCATTCTGGGAAAAGCGCTTCATAAAAATTGGCTATTATTATTACGCGTTTCCAAAATTACGGAGCATTTTATAAGTCCATATCAGACCCAAAATTGTGACTTCGTGGATAAAGTCAATGCAAATTTTATTTTTGACCGAAAATCATAAATAAATAATCTTTTTTTTTTAGTTTTCCTGGTCTAAATGAACTTACTTCATGCTGTTCATGATCTAAAAAGAGTCCCCGACAAAGTTCATCAAAAAAGAACAACAAAATGTCCTAACTATGAAGAATGAAAAATGAAATAATCCCCCCACCAAAAATATACACCAATTGATTTATTTTCAATTTATAGAATAAATGCTGATAGGAATCATCAGTACATACTTGAATTCAAAAATACTTGTTTCTTTTATTTCTATGTTTAAAAATAACAGGCTCTCTATATATTTCATGTAAGACCACAAAAGTTTTACCATGGCATACTTAGATTGAAAAAAAATTTGTAGATCTTAAATATTGCTTTCTTTCATATTCAGATAATACGAGTCAATAATTTGGCTCTTTTTCAGTTTTGCCATACATGATTTTCTTAATAAGTTTGACCAGCGAAGCTTTGAAAGACATATTTCGCTCCTTAGTATCTTCTATTTATTTTGTTTAAGTAAATGTTTGTATTTTTCTGAATGTGCAGGGTCTCCATGTAACATGTGTAAAGCAGTATGTCTATTATTGATAGGAATACCCTTTTGAAGCGAAACTAACTGAATAAATAAATAGATCAATAGGTTAATAAATAAGTAAATGAATTAATAAATGAATAAATAAATGAATACATAAGTAAATGAAATGAACAAATGAATAAATAAATAGATAAATAGAATTACCTAATGACGTCTATATACAGCAACCTCAAAAATCACTAATTAATGACGGCCCTTATCATGAACATTATTAAAAAATATTTACAGAAAGAATATTTTATCGTATAATTTGATATCATTTCCATGTGATATAATATTTCGGCCTCCGTATGCATAAGGTACATGTGAGCTACTTCTCTGCTGCGATGTATAATTGGATTTGCTTCAAAGTAAAGCATAAATGCCATGAAGTAACCCAACGATCACGGATACCTTCTGATTACCCAAGCGTACAAGCGTATACCAAGGAAGAATGGTATCAAATTATTTGTAAAGAAATTTCCTTTCAGTTAGTGTATTACAGTTTTATGACGTGTATTTGGTTTATTGAATAGGCAATTTCTATGTGTACAGTTTTTCGGACTCATTCTGTTTAACATGCATTTTCGTTGGCAGTATTTCCATCCTTTTGGGAAGTACAAATTCATCAAAAAGAATGTAAAGATAAGCCATTTTGTTCTTAACAATCTTTAAAACGATAGAAGCAATACAGAAAATTACTTTGATCTTCAATATTACTCAAGTATTTTATTTTCATCGTTTGCGATATACATAATACAAAGAAGACTGGGGGTCCTTGCTTTTTAAATGGGGTACCATTTTTCCGGTGTGTGTGTGTATGTGTCACAAGGGTGAATCCGACATGCGCCAATAGGGGACGGGGCCTGAAATTTTCCTCACCCATAGTTTCCCCGAGCAGTCACTCCTTAGTTTTATTCGTATAAAACAACATAAACATGAAATAATCTCATAAGCCTTATAAAAAAAAGCGCGAGCGAATTTTTTTTACTTTCATGTATTTTGTGCTGAAAATTTAATATTCTGGGCAATGTTATGTGTGATCAAGATTCGTATGTAACTAGATGATTACTGCGAACGCCCAGCGCAAGCAGAAATTTTTATTAACTGTTCTAGCATTATCGAAAAGGAACCTGTTAAGGACTGCTTACAGTTAGTAACGAAGACGGTATGTATTTCATGGGAGCGCGAAGTACGAGTAATTTTTTTTTACATTCCAACCTAAGAAATGGTCATTCTAGGCACTTTTTGTATTAACAAATGGGAAAGGTATGTAACTAAACAACTGATGCGAGCGCGAAGCGCGAAAGGAAGAAATTGATATTTTAGACCTAAAAGCGAGACACTCTAATCATATTTTGTAAATCATAGATATGATATAGTTAATTGGGTATTATTAATAATGCAATCGTGAAGCTTGAGCAGACAATTGTTGATATTCTGATGTGAAATTGGATAATCTAAGTACATTTTAAATAAAGAACATGCAGGCAATCGTGCATGTTTTAGATTTAGACCTAGAATCTGGGCATTCTGAAATCATTTGTTTGATGTAACTTTACGGAATACACGTAGACAATATGAACCTCGCAAATCAAACAATGTGACCACGCAGCGTGAGCTTAAAATGCTGATATATAGACCATAAAACGGACATTTTACAGAGCACTCAAATTTGTATATGAAAAAAAAATAATGAAAGCTCGATGTCCGAGCTAAAATATGTTTTGTATATTAACTTCGAAACTTGCTCCATATCAGCCTATTGAGCAAGATATGAATCTCATCGAACAGGCAATTCTGGCGCGAAGCGCAAGCAAAAATTTTATAAAGTAACATGAAAGATTTTTGTTTTTTTTTCAAGTCTTCCCCTCACATTATTCTATCTACTCGTCTTCTTCCTCTTATTTTCCTCTTCTTCTTCTTCTTTCTTTCTTTCTTTCTTTCTTTTTGTCTTTCTCCTTCTTTCCCTTTTTTCTTTTTTTCTCCTTTTTTTTTGCTCTGCCAATTTTGTTTAGGGGGCACCTGGGGGGCACACCGAATATCGGGGGGGGGGGGCACGTCAAATTTGCAAAATGAGATTTTGACATAATAATGTATAATTTATGAGGACTGCGCATTCCTTTATCACCTTGGTCACATTGCAAAGAGGAATAATGGAGCTAAGTTCAATAGTCGCTTCTTCATTTCGCGGCTTTTGTAACAAAAAAATACATATATGCGAAACTTGAGATTTAAACTATTTGTGGGGTTTAAATTAAAAAGAGTAGTAAGAAGCAAGTTATTTCTGACCCAGTTTTGTTGCTCCTCCCTCATACAACCAGAGGACGGAGACCTTTAAACTTTGTTGATTGCATATACAGTGCGTCCCAGAAAAAACGATACCGAGATTTAGCGATGATTCATCATTACTAAAATAGAGAAATGACCTACCAATTTAAAGCTTAGAATCTCCTCTTTCATCTGAAATTACTCAGATTATTTCTCATTCACACATGAGTGAGCAAAAACAACTTGAAGAGGGGATACCAAAGAGTCCCTTGGCGGGCTGTATCTGGGTTTCAAAAAGAAAACCACATTTTTAAAAAGTTCAATATCTGCTCTTTAATTTGATACCTCAATTACAGAAAATGGTAGAGAAATAACAAAGTTCTGGCTATTTGAAATAAGGCTTGAATTTCAGTAATTTCATTAAAATAATCGTGTTTTCACCGATTTCCCACAGAAGCTATCGCACGGTTAACAATGACTGATCGTCAACAAACCGGAGTGTCGAATGAGTTTGAACGTTTGCCTGTAAAACCTCTTCATTTTATGAAATTATTGAAATTCAAGCCTTATTTCAAATAGCCAGAACTTTCTTATTTCTCTACAATTTTCTGTAATTGAGGTATCAAATTACAGAGCAGATATTGAGCTTTTTAAAAGCTTTTGTTTAGAAACTTTTTCTTTTTGAAACCCAGATACAGCCCGCCAGGTGACTTTTTGGTATCCTCTCTTCAAATTGTTTTTTGCTCACTCATGTGTGAATGAGAAATAATCTAAGTAGCTTCAGATGAAAGAAGAGATTCTGAGCTATAAATTGGTAGGTCATTTGTCTATTTATTAATGATTAAGTTATGATAAATCATCGATAAATCTCGGTTTCGTTTTTTGTGGAACTCACTGTATAGGAATACAGATAATTTGTTACAGTATTTACTAACTCCCATGTCAGATCGCAAAGCCTGGCCCACCACGATTCATTCTTAGAAGCGTCCGAAAAAAGAGACGAACACATTAACAATTATTAAATTTAATAAAATAATGACAATGGCAAATTAGTAATGCTAATGATAGGAATCACTTACTTGTAGCAATGCAGCAAAATACAACTGTGCCCCCGAAAATGAATTTCATCCTAATCTGCCTGATGGATTCGTTACCGCTTTAACTATCAGAGCTCTGGATACAAATAAATACATCGATTTCTACTTCCATCGGTTGAAGTCTCTCAGATTATGTAAAAAGACGTTGTCGCTGTCAATGACGATGATAGGTATTCGCGGCTCCTAATTTAAACGCTGTCTCTTGATGGGATCGCCCGTGGAATCGTCAGGATCTCACGGGTAGTGCGCCCTATGGTGAGGTAGCTGTAATCGGAGATGAAGTTGGAGAATATTTGCCAGTTGTCTTCAAGAGGTGGACATTGGAGGTCTTTACTTGTCGGCGTTGGCGTACATGATTGTCTTTAGAAATAACTGACAGATAATGAACCACCGCGACGAGATCAAGTCCGCTTTGGTGCTGGTGGCAGAACCTTTTGATGAAACGGATGAATAGTACTCCGACAACTAATAATGACGCACGCATCCACCAGTGACTTTCCCTGAAGTAGGACAAATAAACAACATGAAAAGACAGTTTTTCAAATCGGTTCTGACGTAATCATTATTGTCGTATACAATCATGGACAAGATGAAAGAGACCGATTAAGAGATTACCTTTATATCCTATCTTGTTTTGGAGAGAGGCGGAGACTATAAGTTGAAGGTGAAACAGAATCGGGTGGTGGAATAAAATCCCGAGACGCCTTTCATTTGAAGAAGATTAAAAAAGAGTTTGACTCCGAAGTTTCGTAAACTTGATTTTTATAACAAATGTTATTCATGGTTATGGTTCTGGCTAACAACGTTTCTCTTTGTAATGCACTGGGAAAACGATTGGCTTTTCCACATTAGTTTATATTTTCATACTTAATTATTAGATGTGACATAACAACCTTTAGATTACCCAACAGAAAACATAAAAAGACACCTTCAACAATTTTTGCTACTTAATTGAGCTTACAAAAAAGAAAACTGTGTTTATCGTCAGTCCTGTAAACCGATAAAAAGAAATTTGCGGATTTGGAGACCATTTGCATAACTTATTAATGAATTATTGGCTGTCGTCAAAACAATGATCTATATACCGGATATTTGCTACAATTTTGAAAGATTTTCTAGCATTCATGTAATTGTCCCGATGATAATTGATATATCGTTATGGGAAGGTTTTTCTTAAACAAATATACATAGTTAAACACCCGTTTAAAATATTTTACAACGCTTTCTATTTTATCAACCTAACCGTTGTTGTTTAACAGATTAAACAACCATGCTTACTTATTCAGAAAATTGAATATTCAAGACAATGGACTTTGTTGTTTAAGATGTTAAACACTTCTTCAAACAGCGTTTTTACTGAGTAGAAATAGCTATCCCCCCCAACAACAAAATAATAACGGTTTAGGTTTGTCCGTTTGGGTAACGCCGTTTAGAATCCTGCAGTACACTAAAGTATATCACACGTTCTCTGTTTCACATTCGAGCAGTGTACAACAGTACAAGTTTCTGCCATGCACATTCGCCAGGCCGTTGTGTAGTTTAACCATGCATGGTTTTAGCAAGAAATCAAAGAAATTGTAGATAACAAAAGGGGGTTCTTATTCTTATGCATGACGTAAACGAAAGGGAAGCTGTCAGACACACAGCAAAGCCGTGGTGTTAACCTGTGTACAAAGTGGACCACCCCAGTTATTTTACACCGGTGTTATATTTGTAGTATTAGTTTAACACCTATGGTTACACTCTTTGGTGTTATGTTTAACCTCTAGGGTGTAATTTTAACACTTCAGGGTGTAGTACTCTATAGATGTCAACTGGTGTCAGTTTTAACACCACAGTTTTTACAGTGCACTAAGATAAGAGAGAAGGAAAGAGGAGAGAGAGAGACGTGAGGAGAGGGGGGGGGGGGGGGGGGAGGCAAGTCTTTCGTGCAAAGAGGTCTACATTAAAGACGAAGTGAATAAAAAGCATATTGAGACTATCATGACAAGTTATATTTCAACGTTTTCTATAAAACATTCAAAAAATAAAAAAAAATTAAATTGAAAAATACAACCTGCAACTGCATGCCCTTAAATTGATACTTGTAAGTTTAACATTACATTTTTCTTAAGAACAGGCTACTTTGAGTCTTTTAGGCACTTGTTTACCAACATTGAGTTGCCCCACTCATTCAATGAACAAGTTCATGATAAGTAGTCCCGTATAATAAAAAGAAAATCATATGACTAGTTGATAGGGTCAACTGGGTGCAACTTTTATTCTAGTCATATTTGACTATTTCCTAGTCGTATTTTACGAGAACAGAGTTATTTTTGACAATAATATATGCAGCGGCGTACCGTGGGTCACGGCATTGGGGGGCACCAGCAAAAATTTTGAGTCACTTAGAGAGCGCGCGAAGCGCGCGCCCAGTTACCAGGTATACTGACCTATTAGAGACATTTTAAGGACAGTGCAATTAAACGGATATGTATCTCACTTGTCAAATAATGCGAGCGCGAAGCGCGAGCTTAAGATTTTTTATATATATGCCTTAATCACGATTGAATTGGTGATTTTTTACCTGATTGCTAAGAAAGCATGAATGCTTGTAAGCAAGCAACTAGAGGACCGACGGCTTAAGGTCCCCTCCGAAGGACCAATATTCAAACCTAAAAAGAGACATTATAATCAATCTTTTGTAATCATGATACGTACCTGTCTCGCTAAAAAATGCGAGCGCGAAGCGCGAGCTAAAATTTTTGTAAATATTGACCCCCAAACAGGAAGATTTTAAGGACTATATTTGATTTATACTTGCTTATATAGTGCTTAACACTTACTTTGTCAGAAGTCTCTAAGCGCTCAACAGTATATGCAGCATAATTACTTTAGGAATCCAATAAGAGTATATACATCTCACTATAAGTCATCCAATGCGATCGCCAATAAGCACTTGCTGATTTTGTTAGAATTATATCTAAACATGCACATAAAGAACTTGTAATCGTGATTAACATGCCCATCTCACTAATCAAATCTTGCGAGCGCGAAGCGCGAGCTGAAAATTTAGGAAATTCAGACCTGAAGAGGGGCATTTTAAGTCTTGTTTGTAGGAATTCACGAAGACCATACGTAGTTCACTAACCAAATGATGCATGCGCGAAGCTCGAGCTGAAAATTTAGGAAATTCAGACCTGAAGAGGGGCATTTTAAGGCTTGTTTGTATGAATTTACGAAGACCATACGTAGTCCACTAACCAAATGATGCGAGCGCGAAGCGCGAGCTGAAAATTTTTGATATTTTGATCAGAAAAGGAAAATTTTAAGGACTGATTCTAGGAATTCTTGGAGAACAAACATATTTCACCACTCCACTACTGCGAACGTAATCACGGAAAGGAAATGTTTTATATTAAGACCTTAAATAGGGCGCTTTAAGCAGTCATGAAAAAGAAGCATACTATTTTACATAAAACAATAATAACTCGATCGAAGTGCGAGGAAATATATTTGGCAGTTTGGTGTATATTGACTTGAAAACGGGAGGTTTTAGTATAACAGGAGTATATATCTCGGCAAACAGACAATGCAAGCACCGGTAACAATGAAGAGATAGGCCCTGAGCAAATTGTGTTTCATTAAGTTATGAAAAAAGTTTTTTATGTAATATAACATAACATAATTATGATATAATATAACATTATAATGAATAATAATGTCTTCTTTCCCACTACGTTTCTCTTCATTTCTCCTCTTTTTTCACCTTTTCCCCGTTTTTTTTTTGGTCAGCCGATGGGGGGGGGGGGGGCACGTACCCCCCATGCCCCCCCCCCCCCGTAGTTACGCCACTGATATATGACAGAAATGTGACTATCAGTGATTGCCATATCGGTTGCACCAAAGCTGACCGCTGGTCTATCTAATTTGACTGACTTTTATAAGAGTGCGTCATTAGAGTTTCGTAACATTTTCAATTGGCATTTGATTATTGGTAGTAAAAAAAGACATGCTTTGATCGCTTTTAATGGGAAATTCATAGCTCGTCATCCCTATCGTCAATTGTAGTAAATTTTGAAATATAAAATATATCCCATACTTTCCAAGTCGCTAAACATACAGTATTTTTTGGATCTTCTGTAAAATATAGGTCAACAGCTACTGACGATTATCAATTCGTGGACCTACACCAACAAGATCAAATCAAAGCAGAAGGAAATTAAGCAAAGAAAAGAAAACACTTACTCAGTGGCGATGATACAATAGTTTGGACTTCAAATCGATATTTGCAAGTAGATATTATAACTTTCTCTTCGATCGTTAATTAACAATTTGTTTATTCCAGTGGTTTAGAAGCGACCAGTGATAGAAACCTCGCGGAGTGGATAGTCCTACGGGTACTTGTGCATGTAGTTAGACAGGGAATCGTCCAATTTGGTGGGCTGCTCGGCTCAATGACCCCATACCAAACAGCCGACCACCGAAGATTTCCTCTCTCATTCAATTTACTGGAATGGGGTTTGAATAGGGTACTCGGTGCCTTAAACTGGTTGAGTGAGTTCTTTATGTCTGGTGAAACCCCCGTCATCTTTTGTTAGGGGGCATAAGTCAGAATGAAACTGTCAAATCACGACGGTGTATTAAACCCGATTAGCCAGATCTACGCAATGGGAACGATATTGGGGTTAATCCACTCATTTCCAAAAGAGGGAACCAGCTGACTTGTTTGGTTATTTATATGGTTACATAGATCTGCAACAAACTCTGTATGAGAGTAAGGGAACCTGTTTTGTCATCAATTCTGTGCCTCATGAGCACGGAACTTAAAGGACAAGTCCACCCCAACAAAAACTTAATTTGAATAAAATGATAAAAAATCAACAAGCATAACACTGAAAATTTTATCAAAATCGGATGTAAAATAAGAAAGTTATGGCATTTTAAAGTTTCGCTTATTTTCAACAAAATAGTTATATGAACGAGCCAGATACATCCAAATGAGAGAGTTGATGATGTCATTCACTCACTATTTCTTTTGTATTTTATTATATGAAATAGGAAATATTAGTCTCGTCATTGTCATGTGAAATGAAGTTTCATTCCTCCCTGAACACGTGGAATTCCATTATCATGATTATTTTAACATTTTGTGCTTCAGGCAAGGAGGTCCTAATTGTCAAATTCGTAAAAATTGAAATATTATATGATTCAAACAATAAAAAACAAAAGAAATAGTGAGTGAGAGACATCATCGACTCTCTCATTTAGATGTAACTGGCTCGTTCATATAACTATTTTGTTGAAAATAAGCGAAACTTTGAAATGTCATAACTTTCTTATTTTACATCCGATTTTGATGAAATTTTCAGCATTGTGTCTGTCTGATTTTCCTCTATTGATCCAAATCAACATTTTTCTGAGGTGGACTTGACCTTTAAGGACACGTTCCAAAAAAATAGAATCGGTCGCTAAGTTTTAACCCCATTTTCGACTGGCTCCTCGTTAGATATATAGACTTATATTATCTGTTATCATTATCACTTACAACATTCGAGCTCAACCTGACGAAAAGTTTATTGTCAATAAATAAATAGATATTGCTACATGGACGCCGTTGTGTGAACAACTCCTTCGACAGCTCCGGGCTGATTTGTTTTATTTTACTTCCAAATTCACCTTTATCTATATTATATTCCGGATTTTAACAGTTCAAGAACTTTGCTTTGGTATTCTAGTATTCATTGGACCTGGTTTGGAAGGATATTACTTACTCATTTTCTGTTTTTTAGATGACATTAGAGAGTACAATCATAAGGTAAAATGCCTCGCGACCTACGCTCGCAATCGAACCCTAAGACCAATGAGCGAAGCAACGCTCCCGGCCCCGGGGTTATTGAGGCTTCGGGGTCTCACAACGTACCCGCACGCACAGCTATTGAAAGTAGGCCTACATCGAATGCCAATGGGTCGCTTTCACTTATGGATGTGAACAAAAACATGGAATCATCGTTCTCAAAGGTTTTTGAAAAGCTGGACTATCTTACAGCTGATATTGCAGCGATCAAAACCAAAGTAAATGACATAGAAGGAGCTGTTGAGTTCAATTCGGGAAAAGTTATGGAGATCGAGAAGGATATTATCCCGAAAATTACGGCCAACCTAGAGTCTCGAATAGATGACCTACAAAATCAGCTTACTTCATTGGAGATTTATAACCGCCGTTCTAATTTACTCTTCTACGGGCTACATGAGACTCCTGAGGAGAATATCTTCCAAGTTATCCGCAACTGCATCGTTGACCTCGGCATTGACGCGAATGAAGCAGCCAACATGGCGTTTGTAAACGCCCATCGTCTACCCCGACGCACAACTCAAGACGCAAGCTCTACTCAACCCACAGCACCCAACCCAATAATCGTCAAATTTGTGTATATGATCGACCGAAACAAAGTTCTATCAGCCTTCGAGAATAGAGATCGACGACCACGAGTCAACGCGCAACCCCTACCTGGTAGTCCTACTCCAAAACGCATCTCGATCCGCACCGACCTCCCCCCTGCCCTCAAGGCCAGACGCGGTCATCTCGCAAAGGTTGCATATGACATGAGAAAAAAGGATGGCGTGTCGACCAAGATATTTCTTAAGAACACCAAGGTTTGTCTTCAATGGAAACAAAAGGGAACATCTACTTGGAATGACTACCAGCATCAAGAAGAGTAAGCCATAAACATCTTCACGCCTTATAGTTTTATCTTCGCGCCATATTATTTTGGATTAATTTTGTCGTTGTTATTCAAGAATCCTCAAAATCAACTGATATTTGAAAAAAAAGTCTGCATAATATATATGAACGGAAAATACATACTTACTTGACTGTACATGAATACAGTTGAATCTGCCAGACGTTTGACTGTTTCAATCAATTTTAAGAAATTGAGCTTTTGTTTTAATACAATGCTGAAAAACTGGCTAAATACCAGAGTTTTTTTTCCATACTGTCTCTTTTTATGAATTATTCATTAAAATCTACACTATTGAATATATAGTGCTTATATTTCTCAAACCTGTTCGATAGAAATAATTTTCTTTTTTCTAACGATGTGTGTTTTTGGGTACATCGTTTCTGCAATTATTTATGTCAGTTGAATAATCTTTTAACATGTAGATGAATCATCTGACATTAGTAGAGTAAAATTCATTTTGTTATGTGTCTTTTGGCCAAATATTCCTTCTAAGCAAAGAGAAATTACGAATATAGACATTTTAGCGGAAAATAAATTTGATTTGTTTAATACCTACATTCCACTAAAGTACATTATTTTATTGTATAAGACGGTATTTATTTTTCTTTCCATTTTAAAAATTTACCTGCAATTAGTGCTGAAAGATGAACAGATATAAAACGTCAGGTATCCTACATAATAATGCTTTGCTTATCATGTTTACTTCGAATATTTCCTGAAACAAAATCGCTTTTGTCTACTACAACGAAAAAAAAAATTCAAACGTGTACATTTTCTGGTATATTTCAAACTCTTTTTTTATTATTCATTGGAGTCTACCGTGTTTATATCATCGATAAATTATTCTATCACTTAAACTCTCTCGATAAACATTAATAGTATATACAGTGCTCCCAGAATAAACGAAACCGAGATTTAGCGATCATTTATCATAACTTAATCATGAATAAAATAGACAAATGACCTACCAATTTAAAGCTTAGAATCCCCTCTTTCATCTGATATTACTTAGGTTATTTCTTATTCACGCATGAGTGAGCAAAAACAATTTGAAGAAAGGAAAAAAAAAACTCATTTGGCGGGGGGTATCTGGGTTTCAAAAAGAAAACCACATTTCTGAAAAGTTCAATATCTGCTCTTTAATTTGGTACCTCAATTGCAGAAAATGGTCAAAAAATAAAAAAGTTCTGGTCATTTGAAATAAGGCTTGTATTTCCATAATTTCATGAGATAAACGTGTTTTCACCGGTTTCCCACATAAGCTTTCGCATGGTGAACAAAAGATTTAATGCATGGCTGATCGTCAACAAAACAGAGTGTCGAGTGAGTTTGAAAGCCAGCCTGGAGAACCTCTTCATTTTATGAAATTATTGAAATTCAACACTTATTTCAAATGACCAGAACTTTGTTATTTTTTGACCATTTTCTGTAATTTAGGTATCAAATTAAAGAGGAGATATTGAACTTTTCAAAAATGTGGTTTTCCTTTTGAAACCCAGATACCCCCCGCCAAATGAGTTTTTGATATCCTTTCTTCAAATTGTATTTGCTCACTCATGCGTGAATGAAAAATAATCTAAGTAATATCAGATGAAAGAGGAGATTCTAAGCTTTAAATTGGTAGGTCATTTGTCTAGTTTATTGATGATTAAGTAATGATAAATGATCGCTGAATCTCGGTTTCGTTTTTTCTGGGACGCACTGTATATATTTTTAATGTTTATCGAGAGAGTTTAAGTGATAGAATAATTTATCGATGATATAAACAAGGTAGACTCCAATGAATAATAAAAAAAGAGTTTGAAATATACCAGAAAATGTACACGTTTGAATTTTTTTTTTTCGTTGTAGTAGACAAAAGCGATTTCGTTTCAGGAAATATTCGAAGTAAACATGATAAGCAAAGCATTATTATGTAGGATACCTGACGTTTTATATCTGTTCATCTTTCAGCACTAATTGCAGGTAAATTTTTAAAATGGAAAGAAAAATAAATACCGTCTTATACAATAAAATAATGTACTTTAGTGGAATGTAGGTATTAAACAAATCAAATTTATTTTCCGCTAAAATGTCTATATTCGTAATTTCTCTTTGCTTAGAAGGAATATTTGGCCAAAAGACACATAACAAAATGAATTTTACTCTACTAATGTCAGATGATTCATCTACATGTTAAAAGATTATTCAACTGACATAAATAATTGCAGAAACGATGTACCCAAAAACACACATCGTTAGAAAAAAGAAAATTATTTCTATCGAACAGGTTTGAGAAATATAAGCACTATATATTCAATAGTGTAGATTTTAATGAATAATTCATAAAAAGAGACAGTATGGAAAAAAAACTCTGGTATTTAGCCAGTTTTTCAGCATTGTATTAAAACAAAAGCTCAATTTCTTAAAATTAAACTTTAAAATTATGTAAGAATCCCTTTCATACTTGTTTTGATGTTTCACAGGCGTAAACCTTTTTGTAATATAAAAAGGATTTTCTCATATGCTGGCAAAATCACTATCATTTTGTCTATACATCTTTGCATGACCATTTGTTGATATAAGCATATCATGGCTATAGGCCTACCACTTTTGGAGGTTTTTTTTTTTTTTTTGTGATAATCTGACTGGTCCTATGTCAGCTTGATCAGGCCTTATATCTAACCATTCAACCAAATTTAAAGCCGAAACAGATAGGTATAGGAAACTTTTCTTCTGGACTATTGTGGTCTAGCTTATAATTGAAATTGAATTGTTTATTTTTTGTGAAAGAAATGCTTGCTCTGGCTTGGCCAATATACAATTTATTTTCTAAGAAACTGTATTCTGCTTGTATATTCGAATGCATATTGACTGTCTGTTCCTTTGACCAACATTTCTGAATAATCCTTCACAATTTTCACCTAAAGATGATATCGATGTATGGAAAATATAGAGCTAATTGAATATGCTTAAACATTTGATTAATTTCAGAATCGTTTCAGGTTTTTAAACCGAAATAAAAACCTCATAACATATTCATTTTTAATCATATTTCTGAATGTTTACTGTCAGCGGAATACCCTTTTTTTAAACCAAATTCCTCAGAATTGCTCAAATTTGGTAGATATTAAAGAGTAATTATTGTCATACTTAGTTTATCTTTATCATTTTAGTATAGTCATGAACAAAAGTTTCGACAGACAAGTATACGACGGTTTTATATTACATTAAAAAACATAATGAAGTATGTCTTTGAATACGACATTATGCAAGCCTCCTTTTGAATACTCTCACAATTCCAAACCCTTTAAATTCATATCACTGACTCTGTAATCTAACAGAAATTATGTAAATAAGAGCATTTTCGGATGTTATTTTTATGACATCTATCCCTTTGCTCTCTCAGTGTACATAGCTGCTTGTAATTGCCTGCATACTTAGTACGTTTGCCTTTATCACTCACCTTTTGTCATGTTTGTTAAACAGTTGTCAATGACCATACATGTGGCTCCAACTAAAGGGACATTTACAATAGAAAGTCAGGTTACAATTTACAATGATGTTAAATTGCATCTTATCCACATGTTTGTTGGTCAGCTGCCTATCTAGCTTTTCAAATCAAACATTCTTTTTTAATCATAGTAATTTACAGAACAGGTTAACAACCTGAACATAGATTATGAACCTATCGTGTCGCAAATACCTTTTCAAATGTGATTCTATTATCATCGTTGTTGCAATTTGACTTTCTATATAGTCCACTTGTCCATATGTAAATTTTATTCTTTGCAGTTACGATCCGTTGCATTTATTGTATGGATCAGGTTCATTATGCTAATGAAGATATCCACCGTATTATGTCAGCTTAGATTACATTCTTTTATTATTCAAAATCTATCTACATAGACCTATGATTTCATTCATTTATACCCTTGCTCAATATATAAGGTTTATCAAATCCCGGTGTGACCCCCCCCCCTTATTTTTCATCTAAAGCCCGGAGTCTGTTCGTCACATGTACGCGCTCATGATCGGACACACTCTTCTTACATCATGTACATGCACCCTCACTTGCACCTGCACACACCTTTCACTCCAAGCTTTCAACACCGTATTGCAAACCCAAGTTTATACCCTTCATGAACCTGGATGACGTATTGGATAATGCAGTATTTACACCCCAGTGTAGATACTATACTGCCAACGAATTTAATTCAGTTTTTAATACTACCCAAATTAACAAACCAATTCACCTTAGCTTTATGCATATAAACATTAGAAGCTTGCAAAAGAACTTTGATACTTTCAGTGAGTTTTTTTCTATATTGAATACTTTTCCCTTTTCTGTAATCGCAATGTCAGAAACTTGGTTACATTCAACCACCCCATCCATTTTCAACATTGACAATTATACATTTAAACATAGTGATCGTAATCGTGGAACTGGAGGAGGTGTCGCTTTTTATATTCACAATGATCTAAATTTTAAAATAAGACATGATATTCAACTCCAAGGTATAGAATCATTATTCATAGAAATTATTGATGAAAAAAATAAAAACAAGATAGTCGGCGTAATCTACAGACCACCAAATAATATCGCCAACATATTTATGGATGAATTGGAATCTTGTCTCGATTGTATATCACACGAAAACAAGGAAACTTATCTCATGGGCGATTTCAATATAGACATATCTATGCCTCATACTCCACAGGGCCAACAGTTTATTAACTTGTTTTCATCATTTTCATTTAAATCTCTCATTAACAGACCAACACGGATAACAAGTACAACACACACAATCATTGATAATATATTTTCCAATGTAGGTCTATTAAATAATGATAATAACAATGGAATAATTTACTACGACATTTCAGACCATTTACCCATATTCACAATTTGTAAAGATAATAGACATTTACAAAAACAACAAAATATAGAAAATATTACCCGACGAAAAGAGACTAAACGTAACATAGAAACTTTAAAAACTGATTTGAGCGCAGAGAGTTGGGAAGATGTCTATAGAGAAGACAATGTTAATAAATCATATGATATATTTTTAAATAAACTTATTCATTACTATGAAAAAAATATACCTCTGATAAAAATTAAACTAAGTAAAAAGAAGAATAAAAAACCATGGATCACCCAAGGCATAGTTAAATCAATACTGACTCGTAATAGATTATATAAAATATCACTAAAATCACCTACTCAAGAACATAAAAACAAATACAAAAAATATCGTAATAAATTAACGTCAATAATTCGTTTGGCACGCAAATCGTACTTTTCGAACAAAATAGAAAACAATAAAGATAATAATCAAACATTATGGCACACAGTAAACGAAATGTTAGGTAAGAAAACGCATGATCTTAATGTTGATTTCCTTCTAAACGGACACACAACGAAAAACCCTTCCGAAATTGCTGAAGCATTTAATTCTTTTTTCGCCAGTGTTGGTCCTAACCTTGCATCTAGCATTGTGACTAATACCAACAACTTTTCTACATATTTAAATAACAATGCCGAGCATTCTTTATTTTTTAATCCTACTAATCTTCATGAAATTTTAGAAATCGTCCGATCCTTGAAATCTACTAAATCGTGTGGCCATGATGGTATCAGTGTATATTTACTAAAACAAATAATTCATTTTGTGGCTTCTCCCCTTGTACACATTTTCAATTTATCTCTCTTAAAGGGAATTTTCCCGGATCAACTTAAACTTGCAAAAATAATCCCCATATACAAAAAAGAAGACCCTTGCCAAATTGCTAACTACCGCCCTATTTCATTACTACCAAGCATATCCAAAATACTTGAAAAAATTGTTTATAAACGACTATATTCTTTTCTGGACACAAATCATTTATTAATTCCCAACCAATACGGCTTTAGGAAAAATCACTCAACTGACTATGCAATCTTACAATTATATGATAAAATAACAGATTCACTTTCCAAAAAAGAGCACACCATTGGGGTTTTCATGGATCTATCGAAAGCATTCGATACCATGAATCATCATATTTTGTTGTGTAAATTAAAGAAATATGGAATTAGAGGTAGTGTACATTCTTGGTTTAAAGATTATTTAAATAATAGACGTCAATTTGTTAATTTTAAATTCAAATCATCCCTTACATGCCCCGTTAAATGTGGAGTACCTCAGGGTTCAATTCTAGGCCCCCTATTATTTTTAATCTATATGAATGATATTGTTAATGCATCACCTTTACTTACATACGTTTTATTTGCAGACGACACTAACATATTTTATTCTCATCAGAACTTAAACATTCTAGTCGCAACTCTAAATCAAGAATTAAAAAAATTATCATTATGGTTTAAATCAAATAGACTCTCCCTTAACATAAATAAAACAAACTACATGTACTTTAAACATATTAATTCGAAACAAGTATTTCGCGATATCATTTATATCAATGATATGCCCATTAACGAAAAACAGGAAACAAAATTTTTAGGTGTATTGATCGATTCTAACGTAACATGGAGTAGTCATATTCGTAATATAAGCATGATGATTGCAAGGGCCATAGGCATCTTGTACAAATTGAAATATTATATATCTCAAAGATCATTACTAATGCTTTACAACTCCTTTATTTTGTCACACATTTCTTACTGTAACATAGCATGGGGAAATAGCAACAAAATAAAAATAGACTCAATATTACGTCTTCAAAAGAAAGCTCTTCGTATTTGTTATCACTCTCATTATCTCGCCCATACTGATCCAATATTTCATTATTTTAAGACATTGAAAATTTACGATATTCACACTTTTCAAACTGCCATTTTTATGTATAAATTTTCCAACAACACTATTCCAGCATCCTTCCGTAATATTTTTGTTTACAACAGAGACATACATTCATACCCTACACGACATTCATCTGACTTCCACCTAACAAATCCAAAAATAATAATTGCTCACAAAACAATACGTCATCACGGTCCTGAAGTTTGGAACACTTTGCCGAATAACATTAAACAAGCTACCTCTCTTTTTTCCTTTAAAGCTTTATTAAAGAAGTTTCTTGTATCAAAGTACGTGTAAAAATCTCACCTGCACGTGCACCAACATCTGCACCACCTCACATGACCCCTTTACCCTCTCCCCCTTTTTTTTTCTTAACATTTCAAATAATTATGTGACATCATTATAATTATAGACCCGTGATTTTTTTTTTCTACAATGGTTTTCATGTAGCTGCCCTCCTTCGGCTGCTATTCTCTCAAGCATTTTGCTTATGATAGCTGGCCACTGCATTTTATTTTATATAATTATTATTACTTACATGTACATGTATATCTATGTAAATTATTCTATTATGTAATCGTCACAATTTGTAATTATTTCATTTATTTTTGTATTTCTTTATATTCATTATGATTACTGTCTTTGATATATTGAATTTTCAATAAATGCAGAAACACCTGCAAAAAAATACCCGAAAATAGTACCAATATATATAGATAATAATAATGATAAAGGTAAAGGATTGAGGCATTCAATTAATGATTAAGAAAGGTGATGAAATTCAAAGTTTTGTTTTGTGACGTCATGTACGAGCAGCAACCCATATTTTATATAATATCAAGTGCATAAATTTCAGATCAACAAATTGTGTCTCTAAGAGGTGGTTGTGAAATGACTTGTCTATTGATATACTGAAGGTTCAATAAAAACATAATCAGCTTTTTTTATTTAAAAAAGTCAAAATTTCATTGATTTTTAATAATAATAATAATTATATTCCGCATTAAAAGCCGCTCAATGCATCTGAACGACGTCTCCAAGCGCTTTACAGACATATTATTACCCCGGTCATCGGATCCTTGCATGCCCGCATACAATGTATGCACCTTCTCCACTCCCTGGGGAGCATTCCAACAAGAGTTTCAAGACTCAATTGCTAGGCATACTACATATAGGCTTTCACATCCTACCGGGTACCCATTTAGCACCTGGGTGGAGAGTGGCAAATTGTGGATTTACGCCTTGCCAAAGGACACTATGGGCCATGATATATACTACATGATATATTGGGATGCCAATTGCATATGACGTCACAAATAAAAAAAATACTAAAATTCTGATAAATCTTTTAATCTTTGAATGATTGTTTCCTTAAATCCTCCACATTTCCCCCCCCTGCTATTTATGAAATAAGTTTTTTGTCAGAGTGAATCTTCTCCTATGACATATATCAGCGCCATGGAGAGTTCCACAGGGTGTGAACCAAAAGTGCATACATTCGCAATTCCGGAGCTTCGTTCAAGGTTCGGGTATTCCGAAGAATCGTTATTCCGAAGGTTCGTATTTCCGAAGGCTCGTAAAATTCCGAAGGTTCTTAAGTCCGAAAACGAAATGAGGTTCGTAATTCCGAAGGTTCGTTAGTCCGAAAACGTAATGATTAACGAACCTTATTTCGTTTTCGGATTATCGAACCTTCGGAATAACGCAACAAATGTTCGGATTAACGAACCCTTTTACGTTTTCGGATTAACGAACGTCGAGGTATAGGCAATTAACATGTGTTTCGGAATTACGAAGTGTAACCGTTAAAAGAGGGGGGAAGGAAACCACTAGCGCATCCATGCGGCATCAACTATATGACATAGAAATGTTTGACGAGAATTAAAAGGCAAAACTACGTAAGTCTACTTACGTAGTTTTGCCAGAACAATAGCCGCAAAAGAAGAAGGTGATTTATCAGGCAAAACTACGTATCTCCCAAATTCTGCATTTTACCGGTCGCTTTTTTAAAACACGCACTTTTGCCTGATAAAATCGATGACACACTCCGAGCTTTTTATCAGGCAAAACTACGTATGTTCTAACTTATCAGGCAAAACTACGTATGTTACAAGGTACGCGGCCGCGTGGCAAATGTTTATCAGGCAAAACTACAATAAGCCATAAATTCCTTTGAATTTTGTTTTTCATTAGATCTATAAAAAGAAGAAGAAGAACAACCTAAAATGTGTTCACAAGCGACTGTTATTTTACTGTTGGCCAAGTGCATTGTTATAGGTACACCATGATGTCAATGCATTCAAAGTAGAAATGCAAGAAACACCTTCATAGTGTTCATTTGTGTGCTATTCTCGTCTCCTGGTCTATTCATTTTGCTCATTCAGCTTTGTAAGGCATGCTTACATAATAACTTGCTTTGAAATCTGCCTTTCATTCATGAAAGAAATAAAAGGTCATTTGCCAAAATTGGCCATGAAGTAATACCTCGGTCACATTTGCTCTACGGCGCCGCATACGGCGAGTCGAAAACAGCAGTTTTAACATTTTTTTTGTACCAGCTACATATAGGTGGTTTGAATAGAAATGAATAAAACGGCTGTTTTCGACTCGCCGTACGGCCGCCGAGGAGCAAATGTGACCGAAGTATAACTCCAAACAATGGGCAGTTCGTATGAACCTGCAGTAGACTGGCCTCCATGCCTTGCCCGTTTAATCTCCTCAATCAACGTGATCACGGTGACGGGAATCAACCCTTGATCATTCTTGTTTCATCAATCGTCTTGGAGGTAAATTAACTCTCAATGTTTTATTTGTTGTCGCTGAGCATTTTTCTTTCGATTCTCTTTTACATCAAGTCATCATTATTCAACCTCATTTGTTTTTGAAGTGGTACCTCGCATGTTGTGTGAGTGAACATACACCATAACATTACCACCCATTCAATGATGTAAGTATAACCTTATTTTCTAGGAATCCCTGAGTGGGTAGCCAGGAGGCTTCTGCGGGGTATAAATCACTTACTAACGTATGCTTAGATGTTGTTTGAAGGTTTGCATGGTGGCATGTACAATTGCTGATGTGGTTTACGGTACACCATGTGGAGTGTTATAGAAGCAGTGGATAGAAGAAGAGAAGGAAGTGGATAGGCGAGAAAGTGGAGATTTGAGAATAGAGTATTCTTTCTTGAGAATAGTCCTGAAAAGGACTGTAAACCAGAAGGAATGTTGAGTGAGAACAGCTTGAGTAGTAGAGCTGATGAGGAGATGCTGGATTGCGTCGGCGAGTAGAGATGATGAGTAGTAGAGAGACTCGACGTTTCGGACAGGTTGACTGTCCGTCTTCAGGAGACGGAAGACGGACAGTCAACCTGTCCGAAACGTCGAGTCTCTCTACTACTCATCATCTCTACTCGCCGACGCAAGCCAGCATCTCCTCATCAGCTCTACTACTCAAGCTGTTCTCACTCAACATTCCTTCTGGTTTACAGTCCTTTTCAGGACTATTCTCAAGAAAGAATACTCTATTCTCAAATCTCCACTTTCTCGCCTATCCACTTCCTTCTCTTCTTCTATCCACTGCTTCTATAACACTCCACATGGTGTACCGTAAACCACATCAGCAATAACGTATGCTTACTCTCCACGAAGCCAGGAATTCTTTCCCATTTATCTGCTTGTACTGCCCGTTCAATGTTAATCAAGGAATGAGAAAAATATTATGAAGGTTGAGGAAGAGCAATAGGAAACAAGATGGCGGCGTAAACATCGGGCAAGTCTCCCCGTCTTTTCATACTTTTCTCATTTTTTAAAATGAAATCGATAGCGTAGAAATGTCGGAAATGATGTTGTATCCCGTTTACATAATTTAGAGCTAGATGTTAGAAGGAGAAGTAGAAATCTCGGGGGCGAAAGTTTCAGGTTTTGGGGTGGTACGTAGCCATATCTAGCCTAGAGGCGTCTGGGGAGTAAATTCATCTACGTACAGTGCCGGCCGCGGGAAACGTCACGCCCGAGCACGCAAACAGCCTAGGGGGCTTTCGCGTCTAACCGAGGGTATTCAAGGGGAGCAGTCTAGGGCGTTTAGACGGGCCCCCGGTTTCCCGCGTGCTATATAATATTGGCCGTGCCCGCACTTACCCTCGGAAATCCGAGGGTACGTACATTGCAGTATGTTTACATGTACATGTACTTCGATTATCTTGTGATAGACCATTTTGTTTTTAAACTAGCGTGATCGGGCTCTATTGTAGGTTGAATTTTTGATTTAAGATGTTATTTGTTTTGTTTTCTTTTATTCTTTAATTTCTGTTTCCCTTTTAATTCTTTTCCCTTATTATTTCTTTCCCTTCTTTCCTTCCCTGTTTCCTTTCCGTTTTTCTTCTGTCTTTGTTTCTTTCAAATAATGAAGGAATTATTTTTCTTTCGTTCTTCCCTTGTTTCTTTCTTTCTCATTTTTCTTACTTTTCTCTTTTCTCTCAATATATATTTTTTCTTTCACACATTCATTCATCTTCCCTTCCTTTATTTTAATTATTTCTTTCTTTATTCATTTCAAGTAATGACAGAAACCGTTATCTGTCCTTTATTCTTTCTTTCAACGTTTTAATCATACTTTTTCCTTTGAATTTTCCTTAATTTTTTCTTTCTTTCCTCTCAATTCATTTCTTGCTTCCTTCTTTCTTCCACTAGCCCTCCCTTCCCTTTCTTGATATATTTTGTTAACAAGTCTAACATTGTGTGGCCTTTTTTTGTTGGTTTTTGGGGCCTGGCTCGGTCGATCCTATGTAGTGCTTTGCCGATTGTCCCGTATTTAATTTTGTGAAATCTGGTCACCCCGGCTGGAACGTCGAAGCTATTATCGCAATGAATCTAAACTTATCGACATATAGATACATGCATATAGTCCAGGATAGAAGAGGCATAACCTTGTTTTTTTATATATACAATATTTTTTGATGGTTTCTTGTCAATTCGAGGGTGCTGATTACGAATCTGAATGATGCCACTCGTGTAACCTTGAGCATTTTCCGCATATTGGCAAAATCCAATATGGCCGCCAAAATATGCAAATTAACCAAAAAAATCCTAGAATTGTCCGCACATTAGCTACGAAATGCATGAAATTGTGTGGCAGGAGTGAGATACTCCCTGAAAAAACAATTTTTGACAAAATATTTATTTTCCTCATATTTAAAATGGCCGCCATAGTCCATTGTATACTATATTATGTACGATATGAATATGGAAAACTAGCTTTCACAAAAGTGAGCACTAAACCGCAAAGAAATCGCGATGTATGAACGAAGTGATATATGCAAATCATTATTACTAAAGAGATATACCATTTATTATATCATAAATGGGAATATTTCTGTATTTTGATATCTAAAATGGCCGCCACTGGCCCAAACAGTATTACGTACAATGGCAATGGGGGCCAAAAAATTCACAAGAGTGATCACTAAAATGCATATTATTAAGATTAAACAAGTGGAATACTGACTAAAAACATAATTGTTAACGAAATATATTATTAATATGCCATGTATGTGATGAATGTTGTATTTAGATATTCAAAAGCATTATGCACAATGAGAAAGAGGGGCAAAAAAATCACAAGAGTGATCACTAAAATGCATATATATGTGATAAATTCATGGGATACTGTTTAAAAACGTATTTTCTAACGAAATACATCATTCAGGTTTAAAGTTTGTGTTAAATACTGTATTTTTACTTTCAAAATGGCCGCCAGAGACATTAACAGTCTTATGCACAATGCAAAGTGGGAAACCAATATTCACAAGAGTGAGCACCATAAATGCAGATATTAGTGATCTATGAGTAGAATATTGTCTGAAAGCATGATTTCTATTAAGAGATATCATTTATTCTGCCAGTTAGGTGATAAATACTGTTATTGGAAAATCAAAATGGCCGCTACAGGCCCTTAAGATATTATGCACAATGTGAATGGGAACAAATTATTTCATCAGAATTTGGCTTTGCTTGGCCAAATGGTGATGTATGAGTGAAATATCGTCTGAAAACATGATTTATGACAAAATATATCATCTCTTATGTAATTTGTGTGATAAATACTGTATTTCAACATACAAAATGGCTGCCATATGCCCTTTTTGTGAACATTATTTGTCTACACTAAAATTGTATATTATACGATAAGGGCTTATGTTGGCCATTTTCAATTTAAAAATGCAGTGTTTATCACCTTAAATACACAACATTATGATATATCTCGTTAGAAACTATGGTGTTAGACAATATTTCACCCTTGCATCAGAATTCACAATAATAGGCAATATTTAGAGTCAAACAAAGCCAAATTCTGTCAAAATTATATGTCTAATGTTACAATGTACATAATACTTTTAGGACCTATTGCAGCCATTTTGGATTTCAAAGTACAGCATTCATAACCTCCACAACCAATATGTGATGTATTTAGTTAGAAATCATGTTTAAGACAATATTTTTACTCGTATATCACAGTCATATGCATTTCATGATTCTCACTCTTGTGAAAATTAGTTTCTCCATTCGCATTGTACATGATAAATATAGGGATTATGGCGGCCATTTTGAATGTCAAAATACAGCATTCATCACATAAATTACATAAGATATCATATATTTTGTTATAAATCATGTTTTCAGACGATATTTCACTCATACATCCCCAATTGGCCAAGCAAAGCCAAATTATGCTGAAATAATTTGTTCCCATTCATTGTGTATAATATCGTAGGGCCTGTAGCGGCCATTTTGACTTTCCAATAACAGTATCTATCACCTATCTGGCATAATAAATGATATCTCTTAATAGAAATTATGCTTTCAGACAATATTTTACTCATAGATCACTAATATCTGCATTTATGGTGCTCACTCTTGTGAATATTGGTTTCCCACTTTGCATTGTGCATAAGACTGTTAATGTCTCTGGCGGCCATTTTGAAAGTAAAAATACAGTATTTAACAAAAACTTTAAACCTGAATGATGTATTTCGTTAGAAAATACGTTTTTAAACAGTATCCCATGAATTTATCACATATAATATGCATTTTAGTGATCACTCTTGTGATTTCTTTGCCCCACTTTCTCATTGTGGATAATGCTTTTAGGGCCTTTGGCAGCCATTTTGAATATCTAAATACAACATTCATCACATACATTGCATATTAATAATATATTTCGTTAACAATTGTTTTTAGTCACTATTCCACTCGTTTAATCTTAATAATATGCATTTTAGTGATCACTCTTGTGAATTTTTTTGCCCCCATTGCCATTGTACGCAATACTGTTTGGGCCAGTGGCGGCCATTTTAGACATCAAAATGCAGAAATGTTCCCATTTATGACATAATAAATGATATATCTCGTTAGTAATGATGATTTGCATAATATTACTTCGTTCATATATCGCGATTTTTGCGGTTTAGTGCTCATTTTTGTAAAAATTAGTTTTCCCTATTCATATTGTACATAATAGAGTATACAATGGACTATGGCGGCCATTTTGAATATCAGGAAAATAAATATTTTGTCAAAAATTATTTTTTCAGAGTGTATTTTACTCCTGCCACACGCTTCCATGCATATCATAGCCAATGTGCGGACAATTTTAGGATTTTTATGGGTAATTTGCATATTTTGGCGGCCATATTGGATTTTGCCAATTTGCGGAAAATGCTCAAGGTTACACGAGTGGCATCATCCAGATTCGTAATCAGCACCCTCGAATTGACAAGAAACCATCAAAAAATATTGTATATATAAAAAAACAAGGTTTGGTCAAGTTTCTATGGGGCCTATCCTGGACTAATATACTCTCGGACGAAGGCCTTCCCCGAGTCTTGACATTTTTTCAGTGCTCATTTATCATTTCCTTTCGCTGGAATAGATACAATGATCGTTGATTACGATACAACGTTATGACGTGTTTGTGACATCGGTCATGCGCGAGGTCGACTCATGATATTTCACCGCCTCCTTTTTGTGCCACGATCTTTCTTTGATTTCTTTAAAGGGGGTTGTCGATTACGATCCGACGTTGGTGTGTTCTTTCGACATCACATCATGCACGGAAGGCAAGAGCCCCACTTATTGTCATTTTATCTCATTTCGGTATTGATATTTTATAAACCTTTATCATAATAAGCGGGGTATATAGGGGGCTGGGGGAGCAAAAAAACCCTCTCATATCGGGGAAAGTTGTTCTTTCTCACATCATAAAAAGTAGACGCGCAAAAAGCGAACCCCAGCAAAACTGGTTGTGCTCATCGATTTTTTTATTTGGTTCTTTTGTTATTGTGCAGTCTGGGAGAGTCTTGCTCCCCGTCCACGCCGACCCCTCTCCTTTGATCACATCCGCTTCCCAATTTATGACAGGATGTTCTTAGAAATGGGGGGGGGGGGGGTGGTATTAATTATCTGATGCATCAACAACAATGAATAAGGATATTCTTTTCAATTCGGTTCAAATCGGGTCTTTAAAACCCCCACCCTGTAAAAAATATAAATTTACCCCAATGTTGCAGATTTAACAAGTTTGTCTTTTTGCTAAAACATCTGATTACATTATCTGCTCTCGATTGCGGTGTTAGTTACATCGGTAGATATTCGGATTGGGAAGATAATAATAATTAACATAATCAAAGTAAAGATTACTTGTCCAACGCATTTATTACGCGCAATTTTATAAAAAGTTATAGATGGGTTTAAAAACGAATATTAATATCCTTGATACACTTATATGATGATCGTCGAAGTAAAGATTAACCTATTATTTTTACGAACTGCAGTTTTATATTGATAGATTAGTTGGATATCATTTAGGGTCTAGACATTGTTTCAATAATTTCATTTCAGTAAAACAATATTTCCCTTCGAATATTTTTTGTTATATGAATTGGAAATGATAAAACGAAATCACAAAACCAAACCACAGCTTGATACAATACATAATTCAGTGTTATATGGAAGATAAAAATAATAATACATGAGATTTGTATATCGCACTTTCCATCTTGATTAGATGCTCAATGTGCTCCAGAGCAGAACAACAAAACTATTTGCATATATGTAAATATGAAAAACTTTCCTAACGCATTTAGCTTAAATGCTTAAACCCAAGCAAAAGTATGTTTTTGAAAGCTACTATGACGTGTTGTATGGAATGGGTACTTAGCGAGTTAATTATCACTTGCCGACAAAGCAAGAATGGAGCTAT
Organism: Lytechinus variegatus; assembly: GCF_018143015.1. NCBI lineage: Eukaryota > Metazoa > Echinodermata > Echinoidea > Temnopleuroida > Toxopneustidae > Lytechinus > Lytechinus variegatus. The sequence goes on along the minus strand of NC_054748.1, from coordinate 16,791,683 downwards.
ACAAACCCTTCTTTTCTTTTATTAAGAATTTTAGCGGGTGCTCACGCAAACGCTAACTATCAAACCTAACTTCTTTTCGGGGAACAAAGGAGTTAGTCGAGCCAAGTTGAAGAATAAAAGCCCGTCCGGGTTCACCTCGATACAATATAGTCGAAAATCCCTTTAATCATCACGCTCGATATCCCCCGCTATATTTTCTCTTTCTCTCCCTTTTACCTCCTTTTTACCCCCCCCCCCCCCCCATTTATTCACTCTTTTCCTTCTTGCTCCCCTTCATATTTTTCTCTTTTTCCCTCCTGCTGTCCCTCTATATATTTTTTCCCTTTCCTTCTTTTTTCCCTTTCCTTTATCCCTTCTGTTCCCCCCCCCTTCCTTTTCTGTGCACCCTTTCACTCCTTGATTTGTTTCTCCCCTTTATTTTCTATTGCTTTCCCTTCCCCTTCTTTTGCAATACCCCCTCCGTTATATTGCGAAACAACAGTTTCTTGTATTCTATAGGAATGTATAAGTAGCTTAATTTAACATAGCATTATATGTTGGGAAGAGAGAAAGAGTAGTTTTAGAGAGGGATTGAGAAAGAATTAAACGATAAATGAAAATAAATTTGATGATGAGAGGTGCATATGAAAATGATGTCCACAGATAAACATCGGGAAGAGATGAGAGCTAGTGGTTGAGATAGATAAAGGTAAATCAGGAAGGGGATAAAAAATGATGAAAATTAGAGAGGGGTTCCAGTATTTTGATAAGAATAGTCGTATCCTTTTCTTTCCCTTTCCTTGTTTCTTTTCTTAGTCCCTTTCCCTCTCTCTTTCTCGCCTTCAGTAACTTTTATCCCCGCTGTTTCATCTTTCTCAATTTTCCCTTCCTTTTTAATTTCTCACCCCTTATTCCTTCTCTTTATCCTTCTTTCTTTTATTTGCCTTCCACCTTCCCTCTTTTCTTTCTATCTCACCTTCGCTTTTTTTCATCACCTCTTTTTTCTTTCTCTCTAGGTTCTTCTTCTTGTTTTAATTTTACCCCTTCCTTATCCCTTCTCCATTTTACCTTTTCCCTCTTTCTCTTCTTCACCCCCCCCCCCCCTATTCTCTTTCTCCCCTTTCCCCTTCTCTCAGTCCGGGCCCCCAGTTTTCTATTTCTTTTATCAGCCTCTTATTACCTTTTGCTTCCGATTTGAAAGATGGTTTTCGAAAAGTTTTAGTGTTACAGTGCCGGCCGCGGGAAACGTCACAGTGCCCCGGGGATAGACGCGGGCGGTTCCCTAGGGCAATAATTTTCTAGGGGAGTGGACGCGGGCGTCTTCCCGCGTCCGCTCCCCTCAAATGCCCGCTACGGGCTACCGCGTCCGCCCTAGGGGCACTGTGACGTTTCCCGCGGCCGGCACTGTACGTAGGGTTAATCCTCTAACGCCTGGCTTTGCTTTATATGCCTGGCTGTAGAGGCCAGGATTACCCGTGTTGAACTAGCCCGGAGGCGTCTGGGGAGTTTATTATTATTATTATTATTCTTACATCGTACTTGTTAATTGTTCTTGTGTAGTATTTATATAAATTTCCATAAAATATAATTTTTACATTGTAAAAGAGAACTGTTGCTCAGCTAGCGCCATGAGCGTCTGCTGACGATGTGTGCGCTCTACAAATATACACTATTATTAGTAGTAGTAGTAGTAAAGTCTTCTACCTACGTAGGGTTTATAGTCCAGGATAGGCCCCATAGAAAATTGAACAAACCTTGTTTTTTTTTATATATACAATATTTTTTATGGTTTCTTGTCAATTCGAGGGTGCTGATTACGAATCTGGATGATGCCACTCGTGTAACCTTGAGCATTTTCCGCAAATTGACAAAATCCAATATGGCCGCCAAAATATGCAAATTACCCATGAAAATCATAAAATTGTCCACACATTGGCTGTGAAATGCATGAAATTGCATGGCAGGAGTGAAATACTATCTTAAGAAATAATTTTTGAAGAAATATTTATTTTCCTGATATTCAAAATGGCCGCCATTGGCCATTGTATACACTATCATGTACAATACAAATAGGGAAAACTAATTTTCACAAAAATTAGCACTAAACTGCAAAAAATCATCATTACTAATGAGATATATTATTTATTATGTCAAATATGCGAACATTGCTGTATTTTGATATCTAAAATAGCCGCCACTGGCCCAAAGAGTATTATGTACAATGGCAATGGCCAGGGCCAAAAAATAACAAGATTGAGCATTAAAACGAGTGAAATACTGACTAAAAACATTATTGTTAATATGCCATTTATGTGATAAATGGTGTATTTTGAAATTCAAAATGGTCGCCATAGCCCCTTTATTCATCATGTACAATGCGAATGGAGAAACTAATTTTCACACGAGTAAGAAACATAAAATGCATGTAATTGTGATCTATGAGTAAAATATTGCCTGACAACATGTTTTATAGCAAGATATATCATTTCTTTAGTCATACATGAGATAAATACTGTATTATAAAATTCAAAATGGCCCATATATGCCCTAACAGTATTATTTACAATGTGAATTGGGACATATAATTTGGATTATGCTAGACTATGACATCCATATAATCATGTTGTATGAGTAACACGTTATTTGAAAACCTTTTTTTTTAATCATCGCATTTCTTCTTCCATATAGATGATAAATACTTTTTTACATTCAAAATAACCTCTACTAGCCCTAACTAAATTACGTAACATGCGAACAGGGAAACTAATTTTCACAAGAGTGAGAATCATTAAAATGCATATAACTGTGATGTACGAGTAAAGATATTACATTATTTCTAACTAAAAGCATCACATATGGGTCGTGGACATGGTGGAGGTATGATAAATGCTGTACTTTGAAATCCAAAATGCCTGCCATAGGTCCTAAAAGTATTGTGTACATTGTAACATGGGACATATAATTTTGACAGAATTTGGCTTTGCTCAACTCTAAATATTGCATATAATTGTTAATTGTGATGTAAGGGTGAATTATTGTCTAAAACCATGGTTTCTAACGAGATATATCATAATGTTGTGTAATTAAGGTGATAAATGCTGCATTTTTAAAATTGAAAATGGCCACCATAGGCACTTATCGTATAATATACAATTTGGGTGGAGACAAATAATGTAATGAAATACAGTATTTATCACCTAAATTACATAGATATGATATATTTTGTTATAAATCATGTTTTCAGACAATATTCCACTCATACATCACCATTTGACCAAGCAAAGCTAAATTCTGTTGAAATGATTTGTTCCCATTCATATTGTGCATAATACCGTAAGGGACTGTAGCGGCCATTTTGACTTTAAAATAACCGTATTTATCAGCTAACTGGCAGAATAAATGATATATCTTAATAGAAATTATGCTTTCATACAATATTTTACTCATAGATCACTGTTACGTGCATTATGGTGCTCACTCCTGTGAATATTGGTTTCCCACTTTGCATTTTACATAATACAGTTAATGTCGATGGCGGCCATTTTGAAAGTCGAAATACAGTATTTTACACAAACTTGAAACCTGAATGATATATTTCGTTAGAAAATACGTTTTTAGACAGTATCCAATTAATTTATTACATATATATATATGCATTTTAGCGCTGAATCTTGTGATTTCCTTTCTACCATTTATCATTGTGCATTATACTTTTAGGGCCTTTGGCAGCCATTTTGAATATCAAAATACAACATTCACCACATACATGGCATATTAATAATATATTTCGTTAATAATTATGTTTATAGTCAGTATTCCACCTGTTTAATCTTTATAATAAGCATTTCAGTGATCACTCTTGTGAATTTTTTGGCCCCCATTGCCATTGTGCGCAATACTGTTTGGGCCAGTGGCGGCTATTTTAGATATCAAAATACAGCAATGTTCTCATATATGACATTATAAATGATATATCTCGTTAGTAATAATGATTTGCATATATTACTTTGTTCATACATCGCGATTTTTGCAGTTTAGTGCTCATTTTTGTGAAAATTAGTTTTCCCTATTCATATTGTACATAATAAGGTATAAAATGACCTATGGCGGCCATTTTGAATATCAGAAAAATAAATACTTTGTTAAAAAGTATTTTTTCAGAGAGTATTTCACTCCTGCCACACAATTGCATGCATTTCACAGCCAATGTGCGGACAATTTTATGATTTTCATGGGTAATTTGCATATTTTGGCGGCCATATTGGATTTTGCCAATTTGCGGAAAATGCTCAAGGTTACACGAGTGGCATCATCCAGATTCGTAATCAGCACCCTCGAATTGACAAGAAACCATCAAAATATATTGTATATATAAAAAAAAACAAGGTTATGCCTCTTCTATCCTGGACTATTACTCCCCTAACGCCTGGCCTTGCTTCCCATGCCTGGCTGTAGAGGTAAGGATTACCCGTGGTGAACCTAGACCTAAATCACCAATTTTATTTTTGTTTTTCGCCCTGAGTTATGTACATGGGCAAGTTTTATGTTTACCCCCATTTTATTATCTAATTTTCATTAAATAAATAGTAATAAAATTGAAAAAAAGTTAAGAGCAATAGCGTTCACTTACCCTGTTTACTTACTCTGTTAACGTCGCCCCCGTTGGGGGGGGGCACTTACATTGACGAGTGGATACCATGCGCGACCAAAAAACACGTAAAAAGGATGTCTTTTTCACGATAGGGCACGTTACGTATGTAACGTAATAAGGGTGTCCAAAACACAAAAATAATGAAAAAAAAGGTATCTATTTCGCTAGGAAAATTACGTGTTTAGGGTCGAATTTGCGGGGATGATAAAACAAAATTAAAATGTTTTATAAAGGATTTCCTTTTTGCCCCAACACTTCGTGTTTAGAGTCCGATTTGCGCAAGTTGTAGAAGGTGGGGTCGTACCAGGGTGACCAGACGTCCCGTATTTCCCGGGATTGTCCCGTATTTTGCTCCTTCGTCCCGGCGTCCCGACAAACCCTACGCGGGACGCCTATTTGTCCCTTATTTTCATAATATTGAACAAAATTTTGTAGTTAATACATTTAAAAGTGAAGAATTTCATTAAATAACCAACAGATGACGGAGCAGAAACAACAATTAAATAGATAACTGTAAAGTTTTGCAAGTTCTGCGGTGATTTTCTAAAACAATTTACTTTTTAAAATTTTTTAAATACATTAAAAAATAACACCAAATAACATAGTGATTTTGTTAGATGATTGGATTTTTTTTTGTTTGCTTGAAGTTTGAACTTTTGTCCTCTTTCTTTCTTTTCTACCCTATCCTTCCTTTTTTGTTCCATCTATCTTTATTTCCTATCTTTCTTTCCTGAACATTTTTTTCTCTCTTTCCTTCTTTCTCTGACTTTCCTTCTTTATCAAAATTCCTTTTTTATTTCCTTCATTCTTTCTTTCCTTGAAATTTCATTGGCTTCCTTCTCTCTTCCTCTCCTGTTTCTTTTCGTTCTTTCTCTCCTTCCATTATTTTAAGTTTTCGTTCTCTCCTCCCTTCATTCTCCCCTCCCTCTCTTTCTTCCTTTCTTTATTTCATTTTTTCCTTTTAATTATTTGCCCTCTTTCTTTCTTTCTTTCTTTCGTTCTTTCTTTCTTTCTGTCTTTCCTTCCTTCTTTCTTTCTTTCTTTCTTTCTTTCCTTCCTTCCTTCCTTCCTCCCTCTCTCCCTGTTTTTCTTTCTCTCAAAGAATGAAGAATACATATTTCTTTCCTTCATTCTTTCTTCCTCATTTTTCTTACTTTCAAATTTTCCCTTTGATTCTCTTTATTTTTTTTCACATATTTATTCATCTTCCATTCCTTTCTTTTTCTTTTTTTCTATATTCATTTCAAAGAATGACGGAAATCTTTTTTTTATCTCTATTCTTTCTTTCATCTTTCTTTTATTCTAACTTTCTGTTATTTAAAAAAAAAATCATTTTCTGTCTTTCTCAATTCATCTCTTTTCTTTCTCTCCTTCATTCTTTTATTCACCCTCCCTTCCAATTCTTTATATTTTTCACAAGTCTAACACTGTGTGTGGGCAACTTCGAGGCGGTCTGAAACCACCTATTTTGATCTTCGTATATTGACCCGTATTTCATTTTGTGAAATCTGGTCACCCTGGGTCGTACTAAACCAAATAAGGTAAAGCCGACGACCGAAGGACCCGTAACAATTAAAACATTTCTGTACTTGTTTAGGGGTTATTAATTTCAAGGAATATTTGCCAAGAGTTTCCTTTTGTTTCCAATACTTGTTAAGGGTAGGGTTTTACACGCCAATACTTGTTAAGGGGTTCATTTTCAGAATATGGAAATTACGTGTTTAAGGTGCTTTTCGAGACCACATGGTCGCGCATGGCATCCACTCGTGAATGGAAGTGCCCCCCCAGGACGTCGCCATTTTTATTCTTTTGTTATCGATACCTAGATACCAGACGCGTGCAGAGCTGCAACCTAGATTTTTAAAATACTTGCATTTGCCGATTAATTTCACGATTCGTAAAATATTTGTTTCGGTTGATAAATATTATAAAGTAATTGATATGATATTTATTCATTAAAACGAATATTTTGCGATTCCTGATATCTATCGGGCAGATGCAATTATTTTTTTAATCCAAGATGGCAGTTCTACCCACAGTGTAGAGTATTACGTATATTCATTTTTTAACACTAGAATTAATCTCTATATTATGCAAAATAATGTAAGAAGATGAGCAGATATTCACCGATGATCTTGTTGTTGTTGTTTTAGCTTATACGGCGCGTGTCATTCAGTAGTGAATATTTGCGCCAAAATCTTGTCGCCATTTTTCGTAGCCTAGTTACAAGACGCGTATAAGAGAGGGCCACGATATCATGAGCAGTGTCAATTTAAACAAAAAAGATTAAAAGTCAATCGGCTGATGAATATCGTTAATTGTAAAATACTTGCATTAGTCAATAAATATTATTGGCAAATGCAAGTATTTTACAATTAACGATATTCATTCTAGAAATGAATTTTCTTGTCGATAATTTTGTTATGAAAAATGTGGCAATAACCAATATATGAAAAAAGGGGAATTTTAGCGCCATTGTAAAGGGAGTTCAAGAGCGAAGCTTGAGTAAGGTTTTTGTTATAATAAATTCACACGCATAATAAATTAAAGTTTTTTACATGTAATTTTAGTTCTTCCTACTCCTTCGTTCTATGGACTTTCAACTTTTTATCTTTATTTTCTCTTCTGTCCTTTTTTTTCCTTTTTTCGTGGGGGAGGAGCACAAGAACTCCATGTGCATTATATGGTAATGACCTCCCACAGTTATTAAAGAGTGAAAAAAACCTCGATCAAAATGTATACTATCAAGAGCCCAGGGGCCGATTGCACGAAAGGGTCTTTCCAAGGACCGTCTTTCGTGTCGCCCATCTTTTATGACGGGCTGTATGCAGGATATTTCTGAAATAAAATTTGTTAGCTAGCATTTAAATCAATTTGTATTTAATTTTATGATTTATCACATCTTTTATACACAAATACTTTGTTTACAATAACGGATTAATAAAAAGATGTTTGCAGATGATTTATTTAAAATGCGTTTCACATGGCGCATCATAACAAATGGGCGACACGAAAGACGATTCTTACAAAGACCCTTTCGTGCAATCTGCCCCTGTATTTCTCGACCATTGAATTTTCAGGACGTTGGCTACCGAGATGGAGTTCCCATTTTTCCCGAGAGGATCCGTGACGAGGCTCGGTACCCGTCGGACTGGGCTAATAATCCTCTTTTCCCTTGGAGCATTATCTCTCATCTTCATCCTATTTTCAGTCACTCTTACTAATCATCGACCAGGTATAAACCTCTCTTAAATTTTCTTGTCAGAACTTAAAAAGGATGGTCCGAGCTGAAAATATAGAATTCACTAAACAAAATGCCGAAAATTTCATCAAAATCGGATCACAAATAATTAAGTTATTGAAGTTTAAAGTGAAGCAATATTTTGTGAAAACATTCGTCGTGGATATTCATTAGGTGGGCTGATGATGTCACATGTCTACTATCCGTTTTCTTATGTTATTACATAAAATCACATTTTTTCCATTATTGAATATGTCTCCCTTATAATGAAATAAGTTGCAGCAATAAATACCTAATGCACTAAATCGGTTGCCAATCCAATTTTCTAGTGCTTGGAGGAAAAAAAACCTAATTTCATATAATTAAATACAAAAGAACAAAGTGGGGATATGACATCATCAGCCCACTTAATGAATATTCATGACGACTTTTTTTTTTTACAAAATATTGCTTAACTCTAAACTGCAATAACTTTACTATTTGTTATCCGATTTTGATGAAATTTTCAGCATTTTGCTCAGTGAATTCTACTCCATGTATTTCAGCTGGGACCATCAATTTAAGTTATGAATACTTTCAGCCTCGACCATCCATTTAAGTTTCTCCTATTCTGCAGTCAAAAATAAAAATAAAAATGCGCGTTTGTAGTGCGCAGCGCGATACTTGAATAGTCTCCACGTAATAGCTTAAGAATTGAGAATGAAAAGCTAAAACTACAAGGCAAACCCCGATTTTGTAAATAGGCGTCTTATAGACACCTAAATAGTACACATAAGTGTATGGGATGAAATTAAGATGATGTTTCCGGTCACTTTATATTTCAATTTTTGAAGCACTAAATATTTTTTTTTCGAACGCAATTTTTTTCTGGGCTTCATTTTTGTAACATATCACAGACACAGGTGACAAGTGTGACCTTCTAGCTCAGATTTTTTAAAAGTCTAACCAATGCTTACCAATCACTTTAAGTTGGACAATAAAACATATATATCATTATATATTAAAACATTTCTTCTGCCATGTAGGTGATAGAAACTGTAATTAAAAGTTCAAAATGGCCCCATAGGCCCTTAAAAGACAAGTCCACCCCAACAAAAACTTGATTTGAATAAAAAGAGAAAAATTCAACAAGCACAATGCTGAAAATTTCAAAATCGGATGTAAAATAAGAAAGTAATTACGTTTTAAAATTTCGCTTCATTTCACAATACGTTATATGCACATCCCGGTCGGTATGCAAATGAGGAACTGATGACATCACTTACTATTTCTTTGTATTTTTATAAATGGAATATGGAATATTTTTATTTTCTCGTCATTGTCATGTGAAATGAGTTTTTTCCTCCCTGAACACGTGGGATTCCATTTTTTTAACATTTTGTGCTTCAGGCAAGGAGGTCCTAATCATCAAATTCGTAAAAATTGAGATATTGTATTATTCATACAAAAAAAAACAAACAAAAGAAATAGTGAGTGACATCATCGACTCTCTCATTTGGATGTAACTGGCTCGTTCATATAACTATTTTGTTAAAAATAAGCGAAACATTGAAATGTCATAACTTTCTTATCCGATTTTGATAAAATTTTCAGCATTGTGCTTCAAATCAGCATTTTTCTGAGGTGGACTTGACCTTTAAGTATTTTGTAAATTGTAAATGGGGAGTCTTGGGGACAGACAATTTTTTTCATATCCTTTTTTCATATCGAACGGTCAATGGCCGCCCATTCTGTTTCTGTTTCTGTTTGTGGTAACTCCCGCAGGAACTCGGCAGGACAGCATTTTTTTGCTGGTAAACGCCAAGCTGGTATATAACCAATTATCTTGGAAACATTTTACGTCTAGGTTAATCAGCCATAGTGGCTAACATAATAGACGACATATATCACTCTTGGGCTTTTATCAAAGTGGAGACAATGGCAGAGTTGGGATTCGAACTCACAACCTTGCGATTATGAGTCCAATGCTCAAACCACTGGACCACACGACCCGTGTTCGAATATCAAGGAAAAAAATATTCTGTCAAAAATCAATTAAAAAGAAAAAGATTTAAGAGACTTTCACTCTTGCAACACAATTACATGAATCTCATAGACAATGTGTAGGCAATTTTATGATTTTCATATTTAATCCGCATGTTCCGGCAGCCATACTTGACCTTGCCAATTTGCAAAAGATGCACATGGTCACAAGAGTGGCATCATTTAAATGCAGTCACTGTTTTACTCTTAAAACACATTTAGTCAAGCTAGGCCAAATTCTGTTAAAATCATTTGTCTCCACTTAACATTGTACACAATATTAGACCAACACCGAATATTTTGAATTTCAAAATTCAATACTTTATAACTGGCAGAAGAAATGATATATCTTGTTAGAAATCCTGTTTAAGTCAAGGAGCTTAGCTCCTTTGTCAAAATTATGATTCAAATCTAGGCTCCGTTTCACGAAGACTTGTTAAAGTAACAAATGCACAATTTCTATGACAAGTTTAAAAATCAGCCAATGAAATCGAAGGATTTTACTAGCTTTTAATTGTTATTGTAGTGCAAATTTGTTTTCGTAATAAATTTTGATCATTGTTGGGCCTCTGAACTCCAAGCGACATGGCACTTAGTACCAGGGGCGCCGGAAGCGGGGGGGGGGGGCAGGGGGCACTTATAAAATTTTTAAAATTTATAAAATTTTTGGGAGGCAAAACGAGATTTTGCCCCCCCCCCCTATAGGTAGAAAAATCATAAATTATTTAAGGACAAAAGTAAACGATGAAAGCACTTTTCTGCCTAAAAATTGTCATTTTTTCCATTGTCAAAAATGAAAAAAATATCATAGTAAATCACGCGTCTTTTGACGAACATGTCCCTCTGTGAAACATACCTTTGATAAGCCCCTTTTTCATCTTATTACAGTGTGATAACGTTTAACCTTTTAATGAATACATTTCAGACTAAAACCGAATGGCAAATTGAAAGTGGTTCACAAATGCATGCTGGCTTTGTCGGCTAACAAACGCGCGGTCGCCCAGAAACGCTCAGACCGGACCCGATATCACTAACGCGATCTATATGTCATAGCTGTGAAGCCCAGAAACCATAACATCTCGACTTCATATATTACTCTATAAGGACCTACTCTCAATCTTCCAATTTCTCGCCTATCAATTTTACTTCTATTTCTTGAAAATGTGTGTAGTTCTGAAAATGACTGTAAAACAGAAAAAGGTTAAAGAGTTAAATAAGCTTGAGTAGTTGGATTATTGGATAAATGAGATGATGCTAGCTTGAGTCGGCGAATTGAGTGCAAAGAAGGACGGCCGTGATCTGGCAAAACTACGTAAGTCATTTTTTGGCGTTTTTTTTTAGTCTTTTAGTGTTTCTTATAATATTGAATACGCTCTTTCATCTGTCAAAATTTCAAATTCTAACTCCAATTATTTTGGGAGATATGAAACCCAGTTTTTGTAAAATTCTCAAAAAAATCACTAAATTTAAAAGGCAGAACTACGTAAGTCGACTTACAAAAGTAGTTTTTCAAGCTTTGACGAGAATTAAAAGGCAAAACTACGTAAGTCTACTTACGTAGTTTTGCCAGAACAATAGCCGCAAAAGAAGAAGGTGATTTATCAGGCAAAACTACGTATCTCCCAAATTCTGCATTTTACCGGTCGCTTTTTTAAAACATACGCACTTTTGCCTGATAAAATCGATGACACACTCCGAGCTTTTTATCAGGCAAAACTACGTATGTTCTAACTTATCAGGCAAAACTACGTATGTTACAAGGTACGCGGCCGCGTGGCAAATGTTTATCAGGCAAAACTACGTATGTCACAAGGTACGCGGCCGCGTGGCAAATGTTTATCAGGCAAAACTACGTATGTCACAAGGTACGCGGCGGCCGCGTGGCAAATGTTTATCAGGCCTACGTAATATGTCCTCCGCATGGCAAAGTTAGAGATACGTACGTAGTTTTGCCTGATAAACATTTGCCACGCGGCCGCGTACCTTGTGACATACGTAGTTTTGCCTGATAAGTTAGAACATACGTAGTTTTGCCTGATAAAAAGCTCGGAGTGTGTCATCGATTTTATCAGGCAAAAGTGCGTATGTTTTTAAAAAAGTGAAAAATTAGAAGATTAAATGAGTAAATCAACTAGTTTTTTGTGCCAATAGCTTATATAAGTTCCGCAGATCAAAGGTAAACAAAAAAAATCGATATACCATTTTCCACTTTTCCAAGAAAAGCAAAAGAAGCAATGTAAAATATTCAAGCTCGAATATCTCGGAATGGCAAAAAAGGAGATACGTAGTTTTGCCAGATCACGGCCGAGTAGTACTCATCTATCAGGACTACGCTCATTTAAAGGGATGGTCCAGGTTGAAAGTAATTAATAAGCCCAATAAATAGAGTAGAATTCATCGAGCAAAATGCCGAAAATTTCGTCAAAATCGGATAACAAAAAGCAAAGTTATTGAATTTAAAGTTAAGTAATATTTTGTAAAAACAGTAGTCATGAATATTCTGTAGGTTGGCTGATGATATCACATCTCCACTTGTTCTTTTGCATTTTATTATAAGAAATTTCCAAATTTTTTCCTCCAAGTACTAGAGAAATTGTATTGACAAATGATTTAGTGCAGTGCTTCTCAACCTTTTTTTTACTCGAGGACCACTTTGACTCTCAGATTTTTTTCGAGGCCCACCTACTATTTTTTTTTAGGATATGACTACTTGTCTCGACCATTATAAAGAGCATATTAGTGCGTAACTTTATGATCTTCTGCAGCAGTGGTTGAGCCAAAAAAATGAGGGGGCTTGATATGGCGTATCGCGTACAATGATAAAATGTTGCGAGCATGGCGAGCAAGCAAAAATTTCGACATTTTTATTACAAAAATCCAAGTTTGTGATAGATTTTGACACAATATTCCAAAAATAATATTATATTTCACCCTTATCCCTTTTCTTTCCTTTTCTATTTTTTTCTTGGTCATGAAATATTTGGGGCCAAGAGCCCCCCCCCCCTTCTGTACGCAAGTGTTCTGCTGTGAATTAAATCCAGCCTTTTTCCTATCGAAACACTCATTTGGCTCTCCTGGATGTTTTGTGTTTAGGTGTCTCTGAAGCTCTGGCGGTTTAAGCGCCTTATTTGAGAATAAATTCAGCACATTCGACACACATTGCTTTTGCATCACTGCGCAGTTATGATAAATCCAAATCTGATATATTAATGTATTCAGAGTCACATTTTCTTAGTTACCTTAGTTACAGTAGATTTGTTTCCACCCTCACCCTTTCGCTTTAAAACAAGGTCCATTTATATGTTTCATGAAATTTGAACATAAAGCTCTTAAGCACATTCGAAGCAATCAGTTTGAAAAATAAATGCATTTGAATGGGCGATAATAATTAACTACATAAAAATATGTATACATGAAGCCTGAGGTTCACATCAAAGTTAGATCAAAACCATCATACAATGTGTAGCCTATGTATATCACAACATGCTACCTATAGCATGATAGGCGTGCCTTTAGCGTAGTTTGACCCAGGGCCGGAGACCGATCAAACATACCATTTTCGGACATGTTAAATATACCATAATTTTCCCCCAATTTTGTTTCTTTGGAGTTTCTTGCGGCCCACCTTAGAGAGCTTCGCGGCCCACCGGTTGAGAAGCGCTGATTTAGTGCATTAGATATTTATTGCTGCAACTTATTTCATTATAAGGGAGACATATTATTCACACAAGTATGAAATAATGAAAAAATCATGATTCTATGTAATAACATAGGAAAACGGAAAGTGGAGATGTGACATCGTCAGCTCGCCTAATGAATATTCATGACGACTGTTTTCACAAAATATTTATTTTATATATTTTAACTTCAATTACTTTATTATTTGTTATCCGATTTTGATGAAATTTTCGGCGTTTTGCTGAGTGAATTCTACTCTATGTATTAAAATATAATTATTTTCAGCATGGACCATCACTTTAAACAAAAATTTACTCGACTATCAACTGTCCATGCACTTCCCTATCAATTTCACTTCTTCCTCTGTCCACTTTTTCGAAAATTCCACGTGGTGTACCGTCAACCACATCCGCTATTGGAATGTAAGAGTTTTCTTCTAAATAATTTTACATAATGTACATTATGAACTTTCGAATTTGACATTCATTAGAATTTATTTTGTTTCTGTTGTTACGCTTTTTCTGCTTAATACACGGACCGTTGTGGCCCAGTGGATTAGTCTTCGGACTTTGAAACAGAGGGTCGTGGGTTCATATCCCAGCCATGGCGTAATTTCCTTCAGCAAGAAATTCATCCACATTGTGCTGCACTCGACCCAGGTGAGGTAAATGGGTACCTGGCAGGAATTCATTCCTTGAAATGCCATCGCGCTGTAAAAGGCTGCGAGGCTAAAGCCAGGGTAATATTATTTAATCCACCAATTCTATAAATTCTTTTAAACGAGGTTACCTATTGGCCAAACATTTATTATAACAAAGTATCTTCTAGTATTCTTTCTTTTTTGTTTATTTGTTTTCTTTTTTTGTTTAATTCATAGATTATAACTTTTTATGTTAATTTTCACTTGTATTTATTTATATATATTATCATGTTTATGTTCTATTTTATGTTTGTAAAGGCGGAGGGCTTCGTTGTAAAGCAGTTTTATAACTGAACCGAACTACCCTCCACCTCATTTTATCATTTGTTATAGATAAAACATGAATAAATAAATAAATATTCAATTAAGCGCATAGGGAAGCATTTGGCAGTGATATGCGCTATAGATATAAGCATGTTGGTATTATTACACTCCTTGTTCTGACAGGAATTACTTAAAAAATTATGATGATTGTGCTCTCTCACGCCGTCCGTGTATGTAAATGTACATAAATAAATATTTATGAAAGGATATTGCATGAAAAATGTAATTTTTGGTATTTTGAGTCAATATAAGCCAGACACGAAAACCACATTCCGAAGCGATTGTTTTGCGCGTAGATTTCATTAGGTTCTCATAAATTATGAGTATAGTTTTTCGTAATGAATTCTATGTTTAATTCTCAAGAAATTTATTTTTGAATGCTCTTAGAAACGCAACTTTTATACTCCATTTTTTACACAAAGTCCTTACCGTGGGGAGGGGGGGGGGGTTCCACACACTCTCCCGCTTGATCGCTTCGGTACCTCACGCTGTCAAAAATATTGTGCCCCCTTCGGGATTTTGCCCCCCCCCCCTCCAAAAAAAATGAAAGTTTTCCGGCGCGCCTGGCACTTACCCCCTAAAGGATCGATTTGTTCCCCACGGAAAGTCAATTTTTTCTCCAAATCTCCCCCCCCCCCTGCAAGAAAAAGAAGGAAATATCATGGAAACGACTCTTTCTGATTTGAAGAACAGGTGTGTTTAACTATATTTAATGAATCTCCCTCAAGTTGATGTCCAGAGGAAGGGAACATCTTTACTGTAGAAGACCTCCGTTTAAGGCCTATGAATGTGAAATGTTTTATTTTCATGTGACGGCCACTAGAATATTTTTACTAAATTCTATTTTTATTTCCATAGATTATGAAGGATTTTTCAAAAGATCAGTCAGGATGCCAATACAAGACCAAGTCTCTAAATCATCAAGCAGGTATGTCTCCCTTGTATTTATACGGAAGCCTTGAATAAGCCTGTCCACGGTTGTAAACTGCGCACGAGCAGAAAAGTCATTTGAGATAAGCCATGAAGGTGGTTTTCAAATTCACTGACATAGGCATTTGTGATTTGATGATTATTCATGTTTTCTTTTCACAATATTCATTTTATCCCATCCAAGCTGAAGAGTAATAAATAGAGCCTTCATAATCACAGGTATTTGATAGTAGCCGAAACAATATTCAAATGTGCCAAAGGCAAGACAGTTAAACAGATTTCCAAACTTTATCCCTTATTTCTAGTCACCTGGGGGCATTTCATGAAAGGACTTGTCGGACGTTTTATCCGACAAGTCCCATTTTATCCGACAGTTACCATAGGAACAGTGCCCCTCGACCAATCAAAATCATGGAAAGATGTCGGATCTGACAACTTGTCAGATGGAAATATTGATGAAACGCTCCCCTGGTCTATACAATGCATTTTGTTCTTAAATTTGAATACTCTACCGGTAAAGCTTACGCAACATCCACATTTGAAAAAGGTCATTTGAGAAAAGTTGATCGTAAGCTAAGGGTGAACTGGCTTATTGTCATCGACGTGATTAAATGGCGCGAAATTTGTATCTTGTCATGGCGACAAATATTCGCAATCACTGACTAGACACTTTCAACAACGTGCCAATTTCTTTAGACATGCTCTACAAATCAAATCGCGTTGAACAGCTGAGAAGTTTTTTGTCGAAGGTTTGTGGACCGGGACAGCAAATCGTCCGAAGATTCACGTTGGAAGAAAAATTGCAAATAATTATGTCGTATGTCCATGGTCCAGTTATTTTGTCATTTTTGCTTGTCAAATTTATTTTGGTCGTGCGCAACCCGGCATTTAAGTGCGACTATAAGTCATACTTAAATCTTTGTGAAACACCCCCCTGGTCCTCCTACCTTTGGGTTCTGTACCAATTTTCTCTATTCTCCCTGATTTTTTTTTCTTTCTGGGAATCCTCCATTTGGGTTGCGAATCCCTTGGAATTACATTGTACTTTCTAGGGATATCTTCTACTTATTTCCACTCCAGTGATGGTGCTCAAAGGAAGCCACCGCAAACCTATCGCCCACGTACCCGAATGGGGGATAACCCCAACATTCCCTGGACAGTTCCTGCTGCCCGAGGTGACGATGATGCTGCTCCTGCACTCCCTCCAGAGACAACAGCATTTGCCATGAACGGAAGTATTTCGGCCAAGAAAGTACGCCCTCTCCCATTGAACGAGGAGGAAAAACTGTCCCGTATGTTGGCAACGTCCTCACTGACCAACCAGCTACCAAACTACTTTCTTCACGGAAGTCCAGAAGCCGATGGAGACAAGTATAGGTTGGGGAATGTGGCCTTTTTACATAACGTTAAATCGGGTGGATCAACGCTAAAGACCATCATAACAAACTTGGGTAGAAAGTACAATATCACAAATGTTCTTATTAGCAGCAAGAGTAAGAAAAGCATCTTTAAACAGTATGAAATTGACGGTAGAACACCAAGCCAGACCATATTTGTGGGAGGGGGTACCCTTGGTATCTGCGAATATTTGAAAGATCGGCCATGTTCTTATATCACAATGGTCCGAGAGCCGGTGTCGAGGTTGGTGTCTTTTTATCTATTCTGTAAGCAGACCAATGCAACACAATGTTCTCCATCCTCGGTCAACGTTTCGCTTGATGCATGGGCTCTCCACTGGGGCAGTTTCCTATTTAGGTCATTGATTACGCATTTTCAGAGATATTTCCCATTTAAAGCAGCTGCTAACCACTTCCAGAACTGGTCCGCAGACTTTAGGCTATTTGCTAAGGGAATTCAGCAGAAATATCCCAACCTCGTTACGGGTAATGCATTACAATACAGCATGACGCCAAGCGAGCGACGGGCTCTGCTCGACCATTGCCTTGCAAATTTGGAAAACTGGTTTGCTGTGATAGGTCTTACAGAAGAGTTCGACACGTCACTAGAACTTTTCCAAGAAGTGTACAAACTCCCTTTTCCAAAGTACTATCCTGGTGCTATTAATGTCGGGCAAGTTAAGAAAGGACTGGACAGTTCTGAAATTGAAAGAATGAAAGACAATCTGCGCAACAATCCATACATAATGGATGCGCTCTATGAGGATATACAGATCTACCAAAAAGCGAAAGAAATTATGATTAATCAAAAACTAGCATTTGGTTTAATGTAGATAACTTGAAGTTAACGATCCGGACAATATCCCTGTTGAGAAAAAATGCTTCAAAAAGGGCGAATTTCCAATGGATAAGCATCACAAAAGGTGTGAAGTGTATTGTGCTAGCCATATTCACGTGTTTCGTGTTCAATTTTCAATATCAAACAGGTTTAAATTGGCAAAAAATTACATTTTACTAAGGTTTCGTTTCCAAAAGAGCTAAATTCATTAAAGATATCATTTCATTTTTTTTTAATTATTGTGAATGTTAGATTTTTGAAATCATGACTTAATCTAGGATGATAGTACACTGTAAAAACTGGTGTTAAAACTGACACCAATTGATGTTAATAGAGGACCATACCCTGAGGTGTTAAAATTACACCCTATAGATTGAACATAATACCAAACACCAAAGAGTGTAAATTTAACAACCAAAGGTGTTGTAATAACACATATAGGTGTAAAACTATAACTCCATCAATTTAACACCGGTGTAAAATAACTGGTTTGGCCCTCTATATGTACACCGGTTAACACCAAAGTTTTTGCTGTGTACTGTCATATATCATCAAAATAAAACAGCATTGGTTAAGGGAAAGTGGTAAATAAAAAAGAATTACAGAAAATTATCAAAAGCGGAAGTAGATCCTTTTTGAAAACTCTGATCATAACACCGATGATTTAATAAAACTGGCGACTATGATTAATAGTCTAAATCACTTCTTGTGCATTTGTTGGTGCTTGCGTTAAGGTGTGTAGACTTGAAAGGGCGTGTGACAGTGTGTGTGAGGGCAGGATAAGGGGTGTGATACCCCCCCCCCCCCTTAAAAAAAATGACAGTCGGCCATTTTATGTATCAGTTGGTAAAATGAACAGGGGAGAAAAGGGGGAAAGAAAGAAAGAAAGGATGAAAGAAGGAAAGAAAGAAAGAAAGAAGGAAGGAAAGAAAGAAAGAAAAGGAAAGAGAAAAATTATGCCACAATCTTTTACAATTTGTCCTACACACTAGTTTTGCATAATAACGAGAGGCAATCAAGACGAGGTAAGGAACATGGGGTAGGATGAATATCCAAAGTTGAAGTATAAAGTTTGCAAATTATGGAGTGGGCCTAAAAAGTGGCAAAACCAGTCGGCAAAGTGCTGTTCAGTAATAATGTCCAGTCTGCAAAATTCACATCTGAGAAGAACAGCACACAAGACTTCTGGTAAACCCTGTTCAACCATGTAATCTGCAGTTTGCAAATTCATGATGACAAGTCTATGAGACGCCGATTGTACCAATATTATATAGAACAATTACTTGTTATATAATCATTATTTATCAAATAATAACTATCATTTATATATAATTTACATTTCATTTGAAAGAAATAACTAATACATAAAATAACATTTCTAATTATTTATATATAATTCCAAGTAGTATTTTATTATTTGTGACTAATAATAGTTCGGCATTCCATTATTTATGAATAATGAATTTTTGTTTTTCATTATTTATAATTAATGAAAAACAATCATTTATAAATAATGGAATGTCGAACTATTATTTACAAAAAGGAAGTATTACTTGGAATTATATATAAATAATTACATATGATAGTAATTATTTACAAATACAATGTAAATTATATAAATAATAGTTATTATTTAATGATTATATAACAAATTTTCATTCATTCATTGATTTCGGTTTATTGTACACAATACTTCCTTGTTAAAACAGTTGGGAGACTGATACAAACAAAGATTACAATGTAAGCATAAATTTCATAGTTACATAAGTAAAATGAAATAGTCAAATGATATAAAGTAACAATTAATTAATTGATGTTGGTATATTGCACTTACAAGGTAATTCTAGATGAGAGCACGTTACAAAATTATTTCCAAAGATATTTATAAAAAAAACTATTATATGGTAATGATAACTGAAATACATGCACTAAATTCAATAAACAAATTTATAATTGTTCTATATAATGTTGGTACAATCGGCGCCTCATACAAACACACACACACACAAGGATTATAGTAGGCCTACATACGAAAGAAAAAAAATCGCCACAGAGTCAGAATGTGCTCGTGGTATGGTATGGTGGGAGTGGGGGGGGGCAGATTGAGGTTGCAATCAATAAAGTAAAAGCCATCGGGGCAATCAATTCCAGGCTCTAAACATTGCAGTTTGAAAGCATTCTAATCCCTTTTATTCAAAATCAATTTTAGTATTTAAAAAATCATGTTTAAACCAACTTAAGATAATACTTGTCCATTATCTTTATGAATTGGCACTTTCCTTTTTCAATCATCCAAAGAGTCTGGTACTACTTTTATAGCGCACTGCTAAAACTCAAACATGTTCAACTTTCAGGATCGCAATCGAACGACTATTAACATGTATCAGTCAAATAATTACGGCATTAAGCTGTCTAATTGCTCTCACATCATCAGGCAGTATTAACTATCTGACTTTTCAAGTTTGAGACATAGGGTTATCGATTTTAAATTTCGTCCACTTAATAATTGTATACTAAAATACTAAGGCAATCCCAATATTTTCTTTAGATTTACGGTAAATCATGTATTTCGTAAACTTTTTTTTGAAAAAATATCAAAATTGCACTTTTCCTACTAAATTCTCAGCTGAATTACCTTTTCATCACCCATGAATAGCATCAACTTGTAGAAAATTTATTTATTTTTCATATGACACTAATTTTGTGGCAAATAAATGTTTGTGTCGGGTATAAGAGAAATCTACCTGTCTTCATATTTTTAAGATATTCTTTTCCAAAAAAAATTGAGTGGACCTAACCCCTTTTAAACTGAAATGATCCTAAACCCTTTTGAAAAAAAGTGATTTTCCTTTGCCATTTTAGTTCACTTTTTAATAGGAATTTCAACTTTTCTTTGGTATCATCTTATAGAGCTACTAAAAATCTATATATTGAGGCATACAAATCAAAATTGATTTGCAAGTGAGTATGGCACGCTCATAGGGAAACAATTAAATATATATTTCACTTGAAAAAAATATGTTTCTCTTCCACTAAACCATTTCACCTTTAAAAATTGTATTCCACTTTTAATATTAAAAAAAAATATATTTCACTTGTCAAAAAAGTATATTTCACTTTTCAAAAAAATATATTTCACTTTTCAAAAAATATATTTCACTTTTCCAAAAAAATATGTTTCACTTGTCAAAAAAAATATATTTCACTTTTCAAAAAAAATATATTTCACTTTTCAAAAAATATATTTCACTTTTCAAGAAAATATATTTCACTTTTCAAAAAAATATATTTCACTTTTCAAAAAAAGTATATTTCACTTTTCAAAAGATATATTTCACTTTTCAAAAAAATGTATTTCACTTTTCAAAATAAAATATATTTCACTTTTCAAAAAATATATTTCACTTTTCAAAAAAATATATTTCACTTTTCAAAAAAATATATTTCACTTTTCCAAAAAATTCATTTCACTTTTCAAAAAAATATATTTTTTTCGACGAAGAATCATTTCACTTGTTATACTTTAATTTTGAGAGAAAACAAATCCTTTCACTTTTTATCTACAAATCTATATATCTGTCTCTTTATCTATCTCTATCTACATGTATCTATGTATTAATCAGGGGCCGCGGAACGGTTTTCAAAGTGGGGGGGACCATGGAAAAAATCACAATCATATGGTCATTTTTACGTTTTGTACACGGTTTCGGAAAAAAAGTGGGGGGGGGGGGTGGGTGAAGCCCCCCTCCCCCAGTTTTCTCGCCCCCTGTTAATATATCTTCTATTAATCTATCCACCTATCATTTATCTCTCCAGCCATCTATCTATCTATCTATCTATTTTTGTTATATGTATCTGTTTGAATATGTATGTCTGTTTGTCTATTTATCTTTCATACTTATATCCACTCATTTGTTTAAATAATTATGTATGCTTATCTCTGTATCTACGACAGACCACCTCATTCGTCCGCACGACGAATTAAAATCTAATTTCACTTGTCACATTTTAAATCTGAGATAAAATAAATCCTTTCACTTTTGTTGGATAACACTGACACATACGGCTGCAGTATTAGACCGTAAGTAAATTTCGTTCTTCACGTAAATATCCTTTCCTCTCGCTACGAAAAACATTTCACTCATGTTGCAAATTCATTTCACTCAATTGCAAAAAATACGTTCCTCTTTTTTCTCGGCCTGTAGGCGGCGCACACCATTGTTGGTGGGACGAGGACAATGCACCACGAGGTGGGCCCATAAACACAAATCGTGAAGTTTGAATTTATCGCTGATTATACACAATAGCCAGGGCAATCAGCTGTTGCATTCGGCCCAACGATCAATCACTAACCTTAGCACGGTCTGGCTATACCTTTTGTAGGCATGAGGCGTGAATACTTTATACATACACTATCTACGGAGCTGAATGGTCAAGGTAGAAGTGTTGAAATTTCCATTTTCTCCCTTCCGTCTGTCTTTTACTTCATTGACATACGATGGTCATAATGATTGATGAAATGAAGCTTACAAAAAGCTACATTTCACTGGTCAACTCGCTTGTACCTGCACTGCAAAACCAAATTCTCTCCATTTTGTATGAGACATGAATGGGGGTCACCATTCTTAGAACAGACATAAAAAGTGAGTATACGGGACTGAAGTAGGGTAATGACATCATGGACATTCTCGGCTAACACCACAGAGATGTATACTAATTACGCGTTATGAGTATCTCTATGGCCAACACCAACCTTTTCGGGCTGAGCGATGACGTCATCATCCAACTTCAGTCCCGAATACTCACTTTTTATGTCTGTTCTAAAGATGGTGACCCCCCCCCCCCCCCTCTTATCATGTCTCGGACAAAATGGAGAGAATTTGGTTTTGCAGTGTAGGTACAAGTGAGTTGACCAGTGAAATGTAGCTTTTGTAAGCATCATTTCATCAATCATTATGACCATCGTATGTCAATGAAGTAAAAGACAGACGGAAGGGAGAAAAGGGAAATTTCAACACTTCTACCATTCAGCTCCGTAGATAGTGTATGTATGAAGTATTTATGCCTACAAAACGCATTGCCAGACCGTGCTAAGGTTAGTGATTGATCGTAGGGCCGACTGCAACAGCTGATGGCCCTGGCAGCTGTGTATAATCAGCGATAAATTCAAACTTTACGGCCACCTCGTGGTGCATTGTCCTCGTCCCACCAACAATGGTGTGCGCCGCCTACAGGCCGAGAAAAAAGAGGAACGTATTTTTTTGCAATTGAGTGAAATGAATTTGCAACATGAGTGAAATGTTTTTCGTAGCGAGAGGAATGGATATTTACGTGAAGAACGAAATTTACTTACGGTCTAAGTACTGCAGCCGTACGTGTTATCCAGCAAAAGTGAAAGGATTTGTTTTATCTCAGATTTAATATGTAACAAGTGAAATTAGATTTTAATTCGTCGTGCAGACGAATTAGATGGTCTGTCGTAGATACAGAGATAAACATAAATAATTATTTAAACAAATGAGTGGATATACTAGTATGAAAGATAAATAGACAGACATACATATTCAAACAGATACATATAACAAAGATAGATAAATAGATAGATGGCTGGAGAGATAAATGATAGGTGGATAGATTAATAGAAGATAGATAGATATATTAACAGGGGGCGCGAAAACTGGGGGAGGGGGGCTTCAGCCCTCCCCCCACTTTTTTCCGAAACCGTGTACAAAAACGTGAAAATGACCATATGATTGTGATTTTTTGCATGGTCCCCCCCCCCACTCTGAAAACCGTTCCGCGGCCCCTGAAGATAGTTAGATGTAGATAGATAGAGATAGAGATAGATAGATAAAGAGACAGATATATAGATTTGTATATAAAAAGTGAAAGGATTTGTTTTCTCTCAAAATTAAAATGTAACAATTGGAATGATTCTTCGTCGAAAAAAATATTTTTTTTTTTTGAAAAGTGAAATGAATTTTTTGGAAGAGTGAAACATATTTTTTTGGAAAAGTGAAATATATTTTTTGGAAAAGTGAAATATATTTTTTTGAAAAGTGAAATATATTTTTTGGAAAAGTGAAATATATTTTTTTTGAAAAGTGAAATATATTTTTTTAAAAGTGAAATATGTTTTTTTTGAAAAGTGAAATATATTTTTTTTGATAAGTGAAATATATTTTTTTGAAAAATGAAATATATTTTTTGAAAAGTGAAATATATTTTTGGGAAAGTGAAATATACTTTTTTTGAAAAGTGAAATAGATATTTTTTTATATCAAAAGTGGAATACAATTGAAAAAGTGAAATGGTTTAGTGGAAGAGAAACATATTTCACTTGAAAAAAAATATGTTTCTCTTCCACTAAACCATTTCACTTTTTTAATTGTATTCCACTTTTGATATAAAAAATATATATTTCACTTTTCAAAAAAAGTATATTTCACTTTCCCAAAAATATATTTCACTTTTCAAAAAATATATTTCATTTTTCAAAAAAATATATTTCACTTATCAAAAAATATATATTTCACTTTTCCAAAAAATATATTTCACTTTTCCAAAAAATATATTTCACTTTTCCAAAAAATATATTTCACTTTTCCAAAAAATATATTTCACTTTTCCAAAAAATATATTTCACTTTTCCAAAAAAATATGTTTCACTCTTCCAAAAAATTAATTTCACTTTTCAAAAAAAAAATAAATTTTTTTCGACGAAGAATCATTCCAATTGTTACATTTTAATTTTGAGAGAAAACAAATCCTTTCACTTTTTATATACAAATCTATATATCTGTCTCTTTATCGATCTATCTCTATCTCTATCTATCTACATCTAACTATCTTCAGGGGCCGCGGAACGGTTTTCAGAGTGGGGGGGGGGGGACCATGCAAAATATCACAATCATATGGTCATTTTCACGTTTTTGTACACGGTTTCGGAAAAAAGTGGGGGGAGGGCTGAAGCCCCCCTCCCCCAGTTTTCGCGCCCCCTGTTAATATATCTATCTATCTTCTATTAATCTATCCACCTATCATTTATCTCTCCAGCCATCTATCTATTTATCTATCTTTGTTATATGTATCTGTTTGAATATGTATGTCTGTCTATTTATCTTTCATACTAGTATATCCACTCATTTGTTTAAATAATTATTTATGTTTATCTCTGTATCTACGACAGACCATCTAATTCGTCTGCACGACGAATTAAAATCTAATTTCACTTGTTACATATTAAATCTGAGATAAAACAAATCCTTTCACTTTTGCTGGATAACACGTACGGCTGCAGTACTTAGACCGTAAGTAAATTTCGTTCTTCACGTAAATATCCATTCCTCTCGCTACGAAAAACATTTCACTCATGTTGCAAATTCATTTCACTCAATTGCAAAAAAATACGTTCCTCTTTTTTCTCGGCCTGTAGGCGGCGCACACCATTGTTGGTGGGACGAGGACAATGCACCACGAGGTGGCCGTAAAGTTTGAATTTATCGCTGATTATACACAGCTGCCAGGGCCATCAGCTGTTGCAGTCGGCCCTACGATCAATCACTAACCTTAGCACGGTCTGGCAATGCGTTTTGTAGGCATAAATACTTCATACATACACTATCTACGGAGCTGAATGGTAGAAGTGTTGAAATTTCCCTTTTCTCCCTTCCGTCTGTCTTTTACTTCATTGACATACGATGGTCATAATGATTGATGAAATGATGCTTACAAAAGCTACATTTCACTGGTCAACTCACTTGTACCTACACTGCAAAACCAAATTCTCTCCATTTTGTCCGAGACATGATAAGAGGGGGGGGGGGGGTCACCATCTTTAGAACAGACATAAAAAGTGAGTATTCGGGACTGAAGTTGGATGATGACGTCATCGCTCAGCCCGAAAAGGTTGGTGTTGGCCATAGAGATACTCATAACGCGTAATTAGTATACATCTCTGTGGTGTTAGCCGAGAATGTCCATGATGTCATTACCCTACTTCAGTCCCGTATACTCACTTTTTATGTCTGTTCTAAGAATGGTGACCCCCATTCATGTCTCATACAAAATGGAGAGAATTTGGTTTTGCAGTGCAGGTACAAGCGAGTTGACCAGTGAAATGTAGCTTTTTGTAAGCTTCATTTCATCAATCATTATGACCATCGTATGTCAATGAAGTAAAAGACAGACGGAAGGGAGAAAATGGAAATTTCAACACTTCTACCTTGACCATTCAGCTCCGTAGATAGTGTATGTATAAAGTATTCACGCCTCATGCCTACAAAAGGTATAGCCAGACCGTGCTAAGGTTAGTGATTGATCGTTGGGCCGAATGCAACAGCTGATTGCCCTGGCTATTGTGTATAATCAGCGATAAATTCAAACTTCACGATTTGTGTTTATGGGCCCACCTCGTGGTGCATTGTCCTCGTCCCACCAACAATGGTGTGCGCCGCCTACAGGCCGAGAAAAAAGAGGAACGTATTTTTTGCAATTGAGTGAAATGAATTTGCAACATGAGTGAAATGTTTTTCGTAGCGAGAGGAAAGGATATTTACGTGAAGAACGAAATTTACTTACGGTCTAATACTGCAGCCGTATGTGTCAGTGTTATCCAACAAAAGTGAAAGGATTTATTTTATCTCAGATTTAAAATGTGACAAGTGAAATTAGATTTTAATTCGTCGTGCGGACGAATGAGGTGGTCTGTCGTAGATACAGAGATAAGCATACATAATTATTTAAACAAATGAGTGGATATAAGTATGAAAGATAAATAGACAAACAGACATACATATTCAAACAGATACATATAACAAAAATAGATAAATAGATAGATGGCTGGAGAGATAAATGATAGGTGGATAGATTAATAGAAGATATATTAACAGGGGGCGCGAAAACTGGGGAGGGGGGCTTCACCCACCCCCCCCCCACTTTTTTTCCGAAACCGTGTACAAAACGTAAAAATGACCATATGATTGTGATTTTTTCCATGGTCCCCCCCCCCCACTTTGAAAACCGTTCCGCGGCCCCTGATTAATACATAGATACATGTAGATAGAGATAGATAAAGAGACAGATATATAGATTTGTAGATAAAAAGTGAAAGGATTTGTTTTCTCTCAAAATTAAAGTATAACAAGTGAAATGATTCTTCGTCGAAAAAAATATATTTTTTTGAAAAGTGAAATGAATTTTTTGGAAAAGTGAAATATATTTTTTTGAAAAGTGAAATATATTTTTTTGAAAAGTGAAATATATTTTTTGAAAAGTGAAATATATTTTATTTTGAAAAGTGAAATACATTTTTTTGAAAAGTGAAATATATCTTTTGAAAAGTGAAATATACTTTTTTTGAAAAGTGAAATATATTTTTTTGAAAAGTGAAATATACTTTTTTTGACAAGTGAAATATATTTTTTTTTAATATTAAAAGTGGAATACAATTTTTAAAGGTGAAATGGTTTAGTGGAAAAGAAACATATTTTTTTCAAGTGAAATATATATTTAATTGTTTCCCTATGTGCGTGCCATATATGAGCGTGCCATAATCGGGTATCACCTACTTAATGTTAGAAAGACCTTTATAAATTGTGTTCATGTTAAAATTATTCTTTGGAAAGGGGTAGAGAGGAGTCAGAACTTTGAGAACTTGACTGAATAGAAGAGTGGTACCTTCAAGAAGGCTGATTTAGAAAAAGACACAGAGTAAGTTTAACTCGAGGCGTATAGTGCTCAACCAAGGAGGGCGAGGGGGTGCTCCCATCTTATCCGAGCCCCGCCCCCCCCCCCTCCATCCTTTTTAGAAGCCATGCCATGATTCTTTCTTTCACTCTGTCTATCTTTCTATTAAAATGTATTGATCTCTTCCTTCTTCCTTCACATACTATTAGGCGAAAGCCATAGCCCTAGGAAGATTTTGATAAAAAGGTCAGCATGCAAAATCAGTAAACTTTTATGAACTCATTTCTTTCATTTTTACCTCATTCAATCACATGTTTATCTGGAAATTATGTTGGGGGTAGTTCTGGTATGCTGATATGGATACAAAATTTGCATAACTACACCTTTATTTTACAAGGAGAATAGGGGCCTGTACATTGTAGTAGACTTGTTAAGAGGTTTTTAACGCTGCATTTTTTAGTACAAATGTCCCACTTGGCACAAATGTTCCTTGAGTCAAACGAAAAGGATTCATCCAAAGAGACAGACTGTATCTATGCGAATAAGCAAGTAATTTGCATAAATTTACATATTATGTCGATAGTAGTAAAAACAAGTATTTCAGAATATATATTTACCCAGAACTGCCCTAAAATTGGAAATAAATACTTGGGGTAAGACAGGGAAGAAAATTGTCATGAAATAATTGGGATATCCTTGTTTATTATTACCTAATTTACATAAATTATGCAAATTACAATTTAAAACAGAGTATTTTTCATGAATTTTGAACTGTTTAAAAAAACAGCAACTAATACACAATGTCAACATTCTACATGAAAGAGAATATATTAGCGAAAACATCGATATGCTTCACGACAGTATTAGTGTCTTAATTTGCTTAGAAAGAGGTCAAGTATGTCAAAATGTATGACGTGATATTGCGCTAAAACTAGACCAAAACAACCTCTATGTCCAGTCACACTCGCGAATCGGACATTAAAGCGATCAATGGTATGTCATTCGAGATAACACAATCCTAACACAGTAGCTTCCATCTGCTTCCCGTATCGCTTTTGTTGGTGTGTCTGCCACACCTGATACGGGCAAAATGCATTTTGCCCGTATAAAATAAAGTTAAAATATGGATTGAGGTGGGGTACATTCGTCATGATTCATGTGCCAGAGCTTCATTAAAGCAGTAACCTGCAAAGCAAAGTCTCCTGTAAATTTTCCAAGAGAAACAAATTATAAACAAAAAAAAAACAAAATTAATAGTGTTTAACCGATACCGAAATGCATTTTGCCCGTATATACCATAGATTACAGTGTGGCAGATACACCAACAAAAGCGACATACGAGAAGCCGATGGAAGCTATTGTGTTGAGATTGTGTTATCCCGAATGACATACCATTAATCGCTTTATTGTCCGATTCGTGAGTGTGACTGTGATATAGAGGTTGTTTTGGTCTCGTTTAAGTGCAATATCACGTCATACATTTTGACATAATTATTTGCCCTCTTTCTAAGCAAATTATGACACTAATACTGTCATGAAGCATATCGATGTTTTCGCTAATATATTCTCTTTCATGTAGAATGTTGACATTGTGTATTAATTGCTTTTATTTATAAAACAGTTTAGGATTCATGAAAAAACGCTCTATTTTAAATCATAATTTGCATAATTTATGTAAGTTAGTAATAATAAACAAGGATATCCCAATCATTTTATGTCAATTTTCTTCCCTTTCTTATCCTAAGTCTTTATTTCCAATTTTGGGCAGTTCTGGTTAAATATATATTCTGAAATACTTGTTTTCACTATATCGACCTAATATGCAAATTTATGCAAAGTACTTGCTTTTTTGCATAGATACAGCGTATCTCTTTGGATGAATCCTTTTCTTTTGACTCAAGGAACATTTGTGCCAAGTGGGACATTTGTACTCAAAAATGCAGCGTACACCCCTTTTTTGCAGTTAACAAGTCTACTATCAAGCATGAATGAAAAAAGAGCGTAAAAGTGCAGGATTTAGTGTGCGTCAGTGAATTTCGATACCAGGAATCTTATTTGCATATTAACTTTGGTCACTATGTCTGGCAATTTCAGGCCTTCAGGGGCCGATTGAACGAAAGGGGGTCATTCTAGGGACCGTCTTTCGCGTCTCTCATCTTTTATGATGCGCTGTAAGTGGGCTGGAGTGTTTCTGAAATTTATGATAAACAAATAATATTCCTTAGCTTGCCTTTTAATCAAATTTTCCTAAAATGTCATGAGATATCACATCGATTAATAAGCAAATATTTTGCTTATTTCATATGGCGCATCATAAAAAATGGGCGGCCCGAAAGACGGTCGTTAAGGCCTGGTCACACTGCCCGAGCGTTGTTGGAGCTGTATCAATACACATGATACAGGTTCAGTACGACATAAAAGAAATCGTTCCAAAACCCCGTAACATATTCAAATCAAACACAGAATACAATGTATGGAAAGTAGATTTCAACTAGTGAAGGAATGTTTCGTCACTAAGTTGCCAAGGTTGAACTTCCTTGTTGATACATCGTGCAATAGAAAGAGTCCG
This sequence comes from Lytechinus variegatus, assembly GCF_018143015.1. Taxonomy (NCBI): domain Eukaryota; kingdom Metazoa; phylum Echinodermata; class Echinoidea; order Temnopleuroida; family Toxopneustidae; genus Lytechinus; species Lytechinus variegatus. The sequence goes on along the minus strand of NC_054748.1, from coordinate 16,761,667 downwards.
TTAAGGTGTGACGTGTTATTGAGTCTGGACCAATAAGCCATAAATTCCTTTGAATTTTGTTTTTCGTTAGATCTAAAAAAAGAAGAGCAACAACAACCCAACCATGGGCGATTCCACACTAGAACTTCGAAAATATCATAAATTTCAACATGCTTTCAATAAGTCATAAGTAGTGTAATATTTTACTATGATACCTAAATTTTATGAAAATTATGAGTTTTAACCAACAGTGAAGACAGATATAGTTTTGATTGGGGGGGGGAACAATGAAACTTTAAATTTTCAATAATTTTCCTAATTGAATAGTCAAGTACAAACACAGCCTGAAACAATTATTTGCAATGCAAGAGAAGATTGAAAATATTGCAGGACAATAGAATGATATATCATTGATGGTTCCAAATAATATCTACAACATTTTCATAATCCATAATAGGGGCAGCCCTGATTTTTCCGAACCTATTTTTGGCAATGTCCCCTACGACATATGACAATGCAAAAGTTATTCCTACAATTTTATTTTTGATGATGCAATTTCATAAAATCAGTTTCTCTTTGTTTGACCCATGGGTGATCGATTTATCCCATAAGGATCTAATTACTGCCCTTCATTTTTCAATTATTGTCCTATCAAAAGTTGTCCGGTAGGACACACAATATAATAATGCATTAATGGCAGGATTTGGATTCAGAAACCATAAATAGTAGGCATATTTAAATTCATTTAATTGATTTAACATAAAGTGAACTGAAATAGTACTTTGTTTATCTCCATAGAACATGAAATAGGTGATTCTAAACATTTTAATTGATTTCATGTAGGCTTATTCTTTTGTGAATCCCTTCAGCTAAACTGGTGATTTCCACTGATCAGAGCAGGATAATTCTTTTCATTGAGCATGAAAAGAAAACTTTTATAATTATTTCAACCTAGCCTGGAAGATGACTTCCTCTTGCATGCTAATGTGGAATTATAAGATGTAAAAAAATACATATCAATCATCATGATCATCTATTTGGACTTCCCTTGATAATCACTATTTTTTATATACAGTATTGAAACTCCTTACTTTTTTCAAGTTGTAAAAAAAATCTGGAAAATAAGACAAACCATATGGTTTCATGAAATGCAGATGGGTTTGAAAAAGTAGAACGGCATTTCTTTAGAAAAAAATTGTGGAATTACAAGTGACAGTTGTGACATATATCATGTAGATATACATTTTATATAAAAAAGTATAGCATTTTAGCCCCATAATTTACACAAAGTTTCATTCATTCATTGTTTAAATAGTGTTTGGAAATCATCAATTGATTCCCTAAAATATAACTTCACACAAAACCTCAAGTTTTTCGAGCTCGTAAAATGATGTGAACAATTGTACATTTCCCATCATGTAAAAATTATAACATATTGCTCCCAAATGTATATATTGAGGTTACTTAATTATATTGTCCTGAATGACTACTTATTAAAAGATTTTTCATAAAAAACGAAGAATTCAGGGGCAATGCTCCTTCTGATTGATAAAAAGTTCATTTTTTTATTCAGGCTGCCCAGTACAACACACAAGTGCCTGTACAACACACAAGTGTCCCGTACGACACAGAAGTGTCCTGTACGACACACAATTGTCCCGTACGACACTTTATTTTGTTTATGATATATTGACAGAAATATTCAGCTAATAGCGGTTTCTAACCTAATGAATGTCTTAGTTTGATAGGATTATCATTATCATCAGCCAAATAATGTGATTGAAGAAGTCAAAGTGACATAAAGTAAGAAAGTTTGGCTTCAATTTAGAGATGTCCCGTACGACACAATGTTCTCGAAAATTATAATTTGCTTTATTTATTCATGAATGTTTATTTGGGTTTCTTTTATAAATGTTTTTGTTCTTGGGTAATTGAGTGTCAATTTGAGTTCAGTTTCTATGAAATTTGTCTGCCCAACTCACAGACTTTTGAGTACAAACATGAGGTTTCTAAAAAAGCCACTTTTTCTGCGTCCGTACGACACATTACTATTTTAAATCTGTATTATACAGTATGTGAATTCAAGTCATGTTAAGTCTTGGTTTTTCTAACACTCTGATAGTACTTGATGATCACCTATAGTTACTGGAATATTTTTTGTATTTTCTTGTCAGAAACTGTCAAATGTTCTCTAAATGTCCCGTACGACACGTATGGAATCACCCCCATGTGTTCACAAGTGACTGTTACTTCACTGTTGGCCAAGTACATTGTTATAGCTACACATCGATGTCAATGCATTCAAAGTAGAAATGCAAGAAACACCTTCATAGTGTTCATTTGTGTGCTAATCTCGTCTCCTGGTCTATTCAATTTCCTCATCCAGCTATGTAAGGCATGCTTACATAATAACTTGCTTTGAAATCTGCCTTTCATTCATTAAAGAAATAAAAGGTCATTTGCCAAAATTGCCCATAAAGTAATACCTCGGTCACATTTGCTCTACGGCGCCGTATACGGCGAGTCGAAAACAGCCGTTTTAACATTTTTTTGTACCAGCCACATATAGGTGGTTTGGATAGAAATGAATAAAACGGCTGTTTCCGACTCGCCGTACGGCCGTCGAGGAGCAAATGTGACCGAGGTATAACTCCAAACGATGGGCAGTTCGTATGAACCTGCAGTAGATTGGCCTCCATGCCTTGCCCGTTTAATCTCCTCAATCAACGTGATCACGGTGACGGGAATCGACTCTTGACCATTCTTGTTTCATCATTCGTCTTGGAGGTAAATTAACTCTCAATGTTTTATTTGTTGTCGCTGAGCATTTTTCTTTCGATTCTCTTTTACATCAAGTCATCATTATTCAACCTCATTTGTTTTTGAAGTGGTCAACATACACCATAACATTACCACCCATTCAATGATATAAGTATAACCTTGTTTTCTAGGAATCCCTGAGTGGGTTGCCAGGAGGTTTCTGCAGGGTATAAATCACTTACTAACGTATGCTTACTCTCCACGAAGCCAGGAATTCTTTCCCATTTATCTGCTTGTACCGCCCGTTCAATGTTCATCAAAAAATGAGAAAGATATTATGAACGTTGAGGAAGAGCAATAGGGAAACAAGATGGCGGCGTAAACATCGGGCAAGTCTCACCCGTCTTTTCATATTTTTTTTCATTTCTTAAAATGAAATCGATAGCGTAGAAATGTCGGAAATGGAGTTGTATCCCATTTACATGATTTAGAGCTAGGTCTTTTAGAAGGAAAGTAGAAATCTTGAGGGCGAAAGTTTCAGATTTCGGGGTAGTATGACCAAAAGCTTCAGTCTCTGTATTTTGGTTGTTCCGCTGAACTACGTTGGCTCCACTCACCATACATGGGGGTTACAGTGAATGGGGATCACAGTAAAATGTCAGAAATTGTTGAATAAATCCCCAGAAACGACGGTTATTCCTGTCTATATATATATATACTAACCTCGTACAATGTGTGAGTGGCTTCGGGGTGGTCCGTAGCCAGGTGGATTCTAGAGAGTAAAAATCATTTACTAACGTAGCTTACTCCAAATGAAGCCAGGTATTCCCATTCATATGCACGAAGGACCCCAAAACCTCAAACTTTCACCCTAAACCCTAAATCATGTATGGGATAAAACTTCATTTCCGACATTTCTACACTATCGATTATAATTTTTAACAAGAATTCGGCAAGACTTCCATATGTCCCCTCCACTAAAATTGAAAAGAAAATATGGAGAAGGTTTATCAAGAATTATCTAACATATATCTAAGAGATTTAAGAAGGAAAAGTCGGATACATACCAAAATATGGCTTTATTCCGTCAAAAATTCGAGTGTGTGTAATTCCCAATGGCATCGGTTTATTTAGTCAGAAAAATAAATACCCAATACTCTTGGAGAGTAGACTAGTCGTAATATTGGGCGTTGTGGCGTGCGCCTGTAATCCAAGCTGTGGGGAAGTTACAAATTGATGCAGAGGTTCGAGGTTCGAGCCCTGGTCACGTCTTTCGGATGGTGACGTTAAAGGTCGGTCCCAGACGTAAATAATCATATGTGATTGATACACGTCTGACAAAACTCAAATACACACACACACACACACGCGTTCAACTGGGCGTTGTGGCGTGCGCCTGTAATCCAAGCTGTGGGGAAGTTACAAATTGATGCAGAGGTTCGAGGTTCGAGCCCTGGTCACGTCTTTCGGATCGTGAGGTTAAAGGTCGGTCCCAGACGTAAATAATCATATCTGATTGATACACGTCTGACAAAACTCAAATACACACACACACATACGTTGTAGCGTGCGCCTGTAATCCAAGCTGTGGGGAAGTTACAAATTGATGCAGAGGTTCAAGCCCCGGGTTCGAGCCCTGGTTACGTCTTTCGGATGGTGACGTTAAAGTTCGGTCCCAGACGTAAATAATCATATCTGATTGATACACGTCTGACAAAACTCAAACACACACACACACACGATAATTGTTATGAAACCCATGGCTGTCAACAATTCCTGCTAGCTCAGTGAGTAAGGCGACAGACTGGAGATGCTTCGTTCTGCAGTGAGAGGTTCGAATCCAAGTTCCCACCGGAAGTAAGAAGAAAAAAAAAGACAGAAGGGGGTTTTGGGGAAGTATTTTTTAAAATTAGTGGAGGGGACATATGGAAGTCTTTCCAAGAATTCATCAAAAATATGAAAAAAGTATTATGAAAAAAGGAAGAGACTTGCCCTATGTTTACGTCGCCATCTTGTTTCCTTTTGTACTTCGCCAACGTTACGCGACGCACGCGTCTGTAAATGGGCCCCAGTTACTAATGAATAGTAAATGGCGCTTAAATTGTTTATGCATAATAAATGTGATGATTTATATACAAAATTATTTGTTCATTATCTTTATATCAAATTCTAGAAACGTATTTTCTTGTCTAAAATTTTGTTATGAAAAATGTGGCAATTACCAATAAATGAAAAAGGGGGAATTTTAGCGCCATTGTGAAGGGAGTTTATTTATTTATTCATTTATTTATTAAAACATCTTTATACAGGATAGCATGTTCAGATAAAATACACTGTAAGTTCAAGAGCGAAGCTTGAGTAGAGTGTTTATTATAATAATAATAATAATAATAATATTCCGCATTTATATAGCGCTTAATACATCGGAACGACGTCTCTAAGCGCTTTACAGACATATTATTACCCCGGTCATCGGATCCTTGCATGCCCGCATACAATGTATGCACCTGCTCCACTCCCTGGGGAGCATTCCAACAAGAGTTCCAAGACTCAATTCACACGTATAATACATTACAGTTTGTTTTATATTTCTAGTTTTTCCTACTCCTTCCATCTCTTGACTTTTCTTTCAACTTTTTATTTTTCTTTATTTTCTCTTCTGTCCTTCTTTGTTTTCTCTTTTTTATTTCCTGGGTCGCAATTTGGGGGAGGAGCACAAGAACTCCCTGTGACTATTCGCAATATATTGCCACTATTTACTTCGAATCACTGCTAAAAAAAGTGGCGATTTTTTTTTCTCTTTTTTTTGTAGGTCTATACTTCTTTTTTCTATACTTGTATACATGTATCTTTTAAACAATAACTGTACGTAACAAACCTGTACTTTGTTATTTGCATTTAATACTATGTGTAAACACAAAAAGTACAAATGTATCCTTACTGATCTGTATCATATGTTTTATTGGCAGTATCAATAAAATACTGTTGAAATATAAAAAAAAAGAAAGGGTCTTTCCAAGGACCATCTTTCGTGTCGCCCATCTTTTATGATGCGCTATATGCAGGATATTTCTGAAATGTATGATAAACAAATAAAATTTGTTAGCTAGCATTTAAATTAATTTGTATATAATTTCATGATATATCACATTATTTTATACACAACTTTGTTTCCTATAACAGATTGATAAAAAATGTTTGCAGGTAATTAATCTAAAATGCGTTTCACATGGCGCATCATAAAAAATGGGCGACACGAAAGACGGTCCTTTGCAAAGACCCTTTTGTGCAATTTGCCCCTGTATTTCTCGACCATTGAATTTTCAGGACGTTGACTACGGAGATGGAGTTCTCATTTTTCCCGAGAGGATCCGTGACGAGGCTCGGTACCCGTCGGACTGGGCTAATCCTCTTTTCCCTTGGAGCATTATCTCTCATCTTCATCCTATTTTCAGTCACTCTTACTAATCATCGACCAGGTATAAACCTCTCTTAAATTTTCTTGTCAGAACTTAAGAGGGATGATCCGAGCTAAAAACATAGAATTCACTAAACAAAATGCCGAAAATTTCATCAAAATCGGATCACAAATAATTAAGTTATTGAAGTTTAAAGTTTAGTAATATTTTGTGAAAACAGTCGTCGTGAATATTCATTAGGTGGGCTGATGATGTTACATGTCCACTTTCCGTTTTCTTATGTTATTACATAAAATCACATTCTTTCCATTATTTCATAATTGTGTGAATAATATGTCTCCCTTATAATGAAATAAGTCTCAGCAATAAATACCAAATGCACTAAATCGGTTGCCAATCCTATTTTCTAGTGCTTGGAGAAAAAAAACCTAATTTCATATAATTAAACACAAAAGAACAAAGTAGGGATATGACATCATCAGCCCACCTAATGAATATTCATGACGACTTTTTTTTTACAAAATATTGCTTAACTCTAAACTTCAATAACTTTACTATTTGTTATCCGATTTTGATGAAATTTTCAGAATTTCGCTCAGTGAATTCTAATCCATGTATTTCAGCTGGGACCATCAATTTAAAATATGAATACTTCCAGCCTCGACCATCCATTTAAGTTTCTCGTATTCTGCAGTAATACTTGAATAGTCTCCACGTAATAGCTTAAGAATTGAGAATGAAAAACTAAAACTACAAGGCAAACCCCGATTTTGTAAATAGGCGTCTTATAGACACCTAAATAGTACACATAAGTGTATGGGATGAAATTAAGATGATGTTTCCGGTCACTTTATACTTCAATTTTTGAAGCACTAAATATTTTTTTTTTTCGAACGCAATTTTTTTCTGGGCTTCATTTTTGTAACATATCACAGACACAGGTGACAAGTGTGACCTTCTAGCTCAGATCTTTTAAAAGTCAAACCAATGTTAACCAATCACTTTAAGTTGGACAATAAAACATATATATCATTATATATTAAAACATTTCTTCTGCCATGTAGGTGATAGAAACTGTAATTAAAAGTTCAAAATGGCCCCATAGGCCCTTAAAAGACAAGTCCACCCCAACAAAAACTTGATTTGAATAAAAAGAGAAAAATTCAACAAGCACAATGCTGAAAATTTCAAAATCGGATGTAAAATAAGAAAGTAATTACATTTTAAAATTTCGCTTCATTTCACAATAAGTTATATGCACATCTCGGTCGGTATGCAGATGAGGAACTGATGACATCACTCACTATTTCTTTGTATTTTTATAAATGGAATATGGAATATTTTTATTTTCTCGTCATTGTCATGTGAAATGAGTTTTTTCCTCCCTGAACACGTGGGATTCCATTTTTTTAACATTTTGTGCTTCAGGCAAGGAGGTCCTAATCATCAAATTCGTAAAAATTGAGATATTGTATAATTCATACAAAAAAAAACAAAAGAAATAGTGAGTGAGTGACATCATCGACTCTCTCATTTGGATGTAACTGGCTCGTTCATATAAATATTTTGTTAAAAATAAGCGAAACATTGAAATGTCATAACTTTCTTATCCGATTTTGATAAAATTTTCAGCATTGTGCTTCAAATCAGCATTTTTCTGAGGTGGACTTGACCTTTAAGTATTTTGTAAATTGTAAATGGGGAGTCTTGGGGACAGACAATTTTTTTCATATCCTTTTTTCATATCGAACGGTCAATGGCCGCCCATTCTGTTTCTGTATCTGTTTGTGGTAACTCCCGCAGGAACTCGGCAGGACAGCATTTTTTGCTGGTAAACGCCAAGCTGGTATATAACCAATTATCTTGGAAACATTTTACGTCTAGGTTAATCAGCCATAGTGGCTGACATAATAGACGACAGATATCACTCTTGGGCCTTTTTATCAAAGTGGAGACAATGGCAGAGTTGGGATTCGAACTCACAACCTTGCGATTATGAGTCCAATGCTCAAACCACTGGACCACACGACCCGTGTTCGAATATCAAGGAAAAAAATATTCTGTCAAAAATCAATTAAAAAGAAAAAGATTTAAGAGACTTTCACTCTTGCAACACAATTACATGAATCTTATAGACAATGTGTAGGCAAGTTTATGATTTTCATGTTTAATCCGCATGTTCCGGCAGCCATATTTGATCTTGCCAATTTGCAGAAGATGCACATGGTCACAAGAGTGGCATCATTTGAATGCATTCACTGTTTTACTCTTAAAACACATTTAGTCAAGCTAGGCCAAATTCTGTTAAAATCATTTGTCTCCACTTGACATTGTACACAATATTAGAGCCAACACCGAATATTTTGAATTTCAAAATTCAATACTTTATAACTGGCAGAAGAAATGATATATCTTGTTAGAAATCCTGTTTAAGTCAAGGAGCTTAGCTCCTTTGTCAAAATTATGATTCAAATCTAGGCTCCGTTTCACGAAGACTTGTTAAAGTAACAAATGCACAATTTCTATGACAAGTTTAAAAATCAGTCGGCGAATTGAGTGCAAAGAAGGAGTACTCATCTATCAGGACTACGCTCATTTAAAGGGATGGTCCAGGTTGAAAGTAATTAATAAGCCCAATAAATAGAGTAGAATTCATCGAGCAAAATGCCGAAAATTTCGTCAAAATCGGATAAAAAAAAGCAAAGTTATTGAATTTAAAGTTAAGTAATATTTTGTAAAAACAGTAGTCATGAATATTCTTTAGGTGGGCTGATGATATCACATCTCCACTTGTTCTTTTGCATTTTATTATATGAAATTTCCAAATTTTTTCCTCCAAGTACTAGAGAAATTGTATTGACAAATGATTTAGTGCAGTGCTTCTCAACCTTTTTTTACTCGAGGACCACTTTGACTCTCAGATTTTTTTCGAGGCCCACCTACTATTTTTTTTTAGGATATGACTACTTGTCTCGACCATTATAAAGAGCATATTAGTGCGTAACATTATGATCTTCTGCAGCAGTGGTTGAGCCAAAAAATGAGGGGGCTTGATATGGCGTATCGCGTACAATTGATAAAATGTTGCGAGCATGGCGAGCAAGCAAAAATTTCGACATTTTTATACAAAAATCCAAGTTTGTGATAGATTTTGACACAATATTCCAAAAATAATATTATATTTCACCCTTATCCCTTTTCTTTCCTTTTCTATTTTTTTTCTTGGTCATGAAATATTTGGGGCCAAGAGCCCCCCCCCCCCTTCTGTACGCAAGTGTTCTGCTGTGAATTAAATCCAGCCTTTTTCCTACCGAAACACTCTTTTGGCTCTCCTGGATGTTTTGTGTTCAGGTGTCTCTGAAGCTCTGACGGTTTAAGTGCCTTATTTGAGAATAAATTCAGCACATTCGACACATATTGCTTTTGCATCACTGTGCATTTATGATAAATCCAAATCTAATGTATTCAGAGTCACATGTTCTTAGTCACCTTAGTTATAGTAGAATTGTTTCCTCCCTCACCCTTTCGCTTTAAAACAAGGTCCATTTATATGTTTCATGAAATTTGAACATAAAGCTCTCAAGCACATTCGAAGCAATCAGTTTGAAAAATAAATGCATTTGAATGGGCGATAATAATTAACTACATAAAAAATATGTATACATGAGGCCTGAGGTTCACATCAAAGTTACATCAAAACCATCATACAATGTGTAGCCTATGTATATCACAACATGCTACCTATAGCATGATAGGCGTGCCTTTAGCGTAGTTTGACCCAGGGCCGGAGACCGATCAAACATACCATTTTCGGACATTAAATAAGACATGTTAAATATACCATAATTTTCCCCCAATTTTGTTTCTTTGGAGTTTCTTGCGGCCCACCTTAGAGAGCTTCGCGGCCCACCGGTTGAGAAGCGCTGATTTAGTGCATTAGATATTTATTGCTGCAACTTATTTCATTATAAGGGAGACATATTATTCACACAAGTATGAAATAATGAAAAAATCATGATTCTATGTAATAACATAAGAAAACGGAAAGTGGAGATGTGACATCGTCAGTTCGCCTAATGAATATTCATGACGACTGTTTTCACAAAATATTTATTTTATATATTTTAACTTCAATTACTTTATTATTTGTTATCCGATTTTGATGAAATTTTCGGCATTTTGCTAAGTGAATTCTACTCTATGTATTAAGATATAAATAGTTTCAGCATGGACCATCCCTTTAAACAAAAATTTACTCGACTATCAACTGTCCATGCACTTCCCTATCAATTTCACTTCTTCCTCTGTCCACTTTTTCGAAAATTCCACGTGGTGTACCGTCAACCACATCCGCTATTGGAATGTAAGAGTTTTCCTCTAAATAATTTTACATAATGTACATTATGAACTTTCGAATTTGACATTCATTAGAATTTATTTTGTTTCTGTTGTTACGCTTTTTCTGCTTAATACACGGAGCGTTGTGGCCCAGTGGATTAGTCTTCGGACTTTGAAACAGAGGGTCGTGGGTTCGAATCCCAGCAATGGCGTAATTTCCTTCAGCAAAAAATTCGTCCACATTGTGCTGCACTCGACCCAGGTGAGGTCAATGGGTACCTGGCAGGAATTCATTCCTTGAAATGCCATCGCGCTGTAAAAGGCTGCGAGGCTAAAGCCAGGGTAATAATATTGAATTAAGCGCATAGGGACGCATTTGGCAGTGATATGCGCTATATAAGCATGTTGGTATTATTACTATTACACTCCTTGTTCTGACAGGAATTACTTAAAAAATTATGATGATTGTGCTCTCTCACGCCGTCCGTGTATGTAAATGTACATAAATGAATATTTATGAAAGGATATTGCATGAAAAATGTAATTTTTGGTATTTTGAGTCAATATAAGCCAGACACGAAAACCACATTCAGAAGCGATCGTTTTGCGCGTAGATTTCATTAGGTTCTCATAAATTATGAGTATAGTCTTTCGTAATGAATTCTATGTTTAATTCTCAAGAAATTTATTTTTGAATGCTCTTAGAAACGCAACTTTTATACTCCATTTTTTACACAAAGTCCTTACCGTGGGGGGGGGGTCCCACACACTCTCCCGCTTGATCGCTTCGGTACCTCACGCTGTCAAAAATATTGTGCCCCCTTCGGGATTTTGCCCCCCCTCCCAAAAAAAATGAAAGTGTTCCGGCGCGCCTGGCACTTACCCCCTAAAGGATCGATTTGCTCCCCACGGAAAGTCATTTTTTTCTCCAAATCTCCCCCCCCCCCGCAAGAAAAAGAAGGAAATATCATGGAAACGACTCTTTCTGATTTGAAGAACAGGTGTGTTTAACTATATTTAATGAATCTCCCTCAATAGTATCCCTAAATTAGACCTCAAAATAGCCAATCTGGAATAAAATTATTGGAAATGGTTTTTCAACTGATTTGAGTAGGTATGGGTGTCAACATTTACCAAAAAAAAGTTAGGAGGAATACCGGTTGGGGAAAGTGTTTTTTTCAAGGTCAAAGGTCAATGACCTTTTCATATATACCGTATAATGATATCTCTGAGATGGAAAGGCGCAGGTTGGTGATAATGGTGTCAAAATGCACAAATTTTTACCAGAATATCAAATAAAATAGAATTAAGTACCTAGCATGCACATTCACCGATGAAATTCAAGGTCAAAGCCTTTCAAAGGTCAATGACCTTTTTTTACATTATATACCATATGGTATCTCTGAGATGATAAGGTACAGGCTAGTGATCATGGTGTCAAAATGTACAGATTCTTACAAGGTAAAATAGAATGAATGTGATTACCTAGAATGGACATTCACCAATAAAATTCAAGGTCAAAGCTATCAAAAGGTCAATGACCATTTATATTATATATATATATATCATACTGTATAATGGTATCTCTGAGATGAATATGCACAGGTTGGTGATCATGGTGTCAAAATGCACAGATTCTGATTAGAAGATCAAATAAAATAAAATCAAGGACATAGAATACATATTCACCCATAAAATTTAAGGCCAAAGGTCAATGACCTTTTATACATTATATACCATATTATATAATGGTATCTCGAAGATAAAATGGCGCAGGTTGGTGTTCTTGGTGTCAGAATACACAGATTCTTACAGGAAGATCAAATAAAATGAAATTAAGTATCGACAATGCACATTCACCCTTAAAATTCAAAGACGAAGGTCAATGTCCTTTTTGACATTAGATAATAATAATGGTATCTCTGAGATAAAACACCACAGGTTAGTGATCTTGGTGCCAAAATGCAAAGATTTGTACAAGAATCTTCTGAAAATGGGTAGGATAGGTCTAACTCTCATGTCACAGCTAGCATCATCTGAGAGCATTTCCAAACAGCAGAGGGATGATGATGAAGTGAAGGCCATCATTAGAGCTGCATGTATATCAACTTCAACAAAGATGAATTCCCGTATTATTATTAATTACCTCTCATTGCGAGCTGCCAGAATCTCTTGAGATGCTAATGTTGCAGGACAAAACTTCATACCTGCACTCTGCCGTACGTCACCCATGATGCTATTTTTCTACTAGGTGTCAGTTTGTACAAGGATCATTATTTGGTCCAGAATAACTGAGTGTTATCATGCACAAATTAGGCATATGGTATGATAATGAAATTCAAAAGGAGATAATAGCTTAAAAGTACACATCCATTGACCTAACAAAACTCCTACAGCACCACGTCCAGTTCTTGAGGATCAAGTTATGCAACATATCAGCAATAATATAGACACTGGTCTGATATCCCTTGACAGAACGTTATTAGGCTTTCAATGAATGGGCCAGATCAAAGTCCTGAAAATGTCAGGTTTTCAAAAATTTAATTACTCTTTGCTGAAGTTGAGACACTTAACTTCATTTACTATGACAAAAGCTGCAGCTCTAATGATTGCCTTATTTTAATTCTTCATCATTGTCCCTGGCTATATGAAATGTTCTTGATGCATGCCATTAGGGTTAGGCATATCCTTTCCATTTACAGATTAAGTTATAGTTTATAGTATTGATTGTAGCAATTGAGGTTAGTGACCTATTGCTACAGAAAATTAGTACCTTGATTTAGATTTATAAAATGCATATGTAAATGCTCCTACTTTAGACAACTTCACCATTTTAGACTATATCATACATGATTTTTTTTTACACTTTTGGCAATGCATTACTACAATATATATTTAAAAGTGCTATTTGATATCGATTTCACCTCGAACTTGTATTTTGACTTCATCATTGGTCAAGGAATCAACTATTAAATTTGTGTTCATTTTCCATGTAGGTCAGTCTTTTTCCCATCAGAATCACTATATACAATGAAGTTATCAAGTTATCGACCTATTTACTTAAATTCCCTGACATTATTGATATAGTTGATTGACTTCTAACCCTTAAATATATTTTCCATGGCCGCCATTATTTATACTTTTTTCAGAGTGAAATTATTAAACATCCAAGTTTTCATTACAAATAGGTATCTTTCTTTCTATAATTCACAAATAAAATGTGAATATAATAATTATGAATTACTATCTTTTTTTGGGGGGGGATCATGCATGGATGTATAAATATTTATTAAATTTTGACCTTTGACTCTGGATATCAAAGGTGAAGGTTAATTCTTTATGATTATTTTGTGCCTTTTCATCTTCTTGCAAAAATTGCTTTTTGACACAAAATCACCGACCTGCGACTTTTCATCTCAGAGATACCATTATACCGTATATAATGTAAAAAGGTCATTGACCTTTGAAAGGCTTTGACCTTGAATTTCATTGGTAAATGAGCATTGTAGTACCTTATTTGATTTTATTTGATCTTCTTGTAAGAATCTGTGAATTTTTGACACCAAGATCACCAACCTGCGCCTTTTCATCTCAGGGATACCATTGTACCGTATATGGTATATAATGTAAAAGGGTCATTGACCTTTGAAAGGCTTTGGCCTTGAATTTCATTGGTGAATAAGCATTGTGGGTACTTGATTTGATCTTCGTGTAAAAATCTGTGCATTTTGACACCAAGATCACCAACCTGTGCCTATTCATCTCAGATATACCATTATACCGTATATGGTATATATTTTTAAAAAGGTCGATGACCTTTGAAAGGCTTTGACCTTGAATGCTTTTGGTTAATGTGCATTCTGGGGACTTAATTTTATTTTATTTGATCTTCCTGTAAGAACCTCTGCATTTTGACACCAAGATCACCAACCTGTGCCTTTTCATTTCAGAGATACCACTATACCGTATATGGTATATAGTGTAAAAAAGGTCACTGACCTTTGAAAGGCTTTGACCTTGAATTTCATCGGTGAATGAGCATTGTAGGTACTTGATTTGATTTTATTTGATCTTCTTGTAAGAATCTGTGCATTTTGACACCATGATCACCAACTTGTAGTATTTTATCTGGGAGATACCATGATACAGTATATTTAAAAAGGTCATTGACCTTTGACCTTGAAAGCCCTTTCCCCAACCCGTATTCTTCCTAACTTTTTTTTGGTAAATGTTGACACCCATACCTACTCAAATCAGTCAAAAAACCATTTCCAATTTTATTCCAGATGGTTACTAATTATGGGATACTACAAGTTGATGTCCAGAGGAAGGGAACATCTTTACTGTAGAAGACCTCCGTTTAAGGCCTATGAATGTGAAATGTTCTATTTTCATGTGACGGCCACTAGAATATTTTTACTAAATTCTATTTTTATTTCCATAGATTATGAAGGATTTTTCAAAAGATCAGTCAGGATGCCAATACAAGACCAAGTCTCTAAATCATCAAGCAGGTATGTCTCCCTTGTATTTATAAGGAAGCCTTGAATAAGCCTGTCCACGGTTGTAAACTGCGCACGAGCAGAAAAAAGTCATTTGAGATAAGCCATGAAGGTGGTTTTCAAATTCACTGACATAGGCATTTGTGATTTGATGATTATTCATGTTTTCTTTTCACAATATTCATTTTATCACATCCAAGCTGAAGAGTAATAAATAGAGCCTTCATAATCACAGGTATTTGATAGTAGCCGAAACAATAGGCAAATGTGCCAAAGGCAAGACAGTTAAACAGATTTCCAAACTTTATCCCTGATTTCTAGTCACCTGGGGGCATTTCATGAAAGGACTTGTCGGACGTTTTATCCGACAAGTCCCATTTTATCCGACAGTTACCATAGGAACAGTGCCCCTCGACCAATCAAAATCATGGAAAGATGTCGGATCTGACAACTTGTCAGATGGAAATATTGATGAAACGCTCCCCTGGTCTATACAATGCATTTTGTTCTTAAATTTGAATACTCTACCGGTAAAGCTTACGCAACATCTACATTAGAAAAAGGTCATTTGAGAAAAGTTGATCATAAGCTAAGGGTGAACTGGCTTATTGTCATCGACGTGATTAAATGGCGCGAAATTTGTATCTTGTCATGGCGACGAATATTCGCAATCACTGACTAGACACTTTCAACAACGCGCCAATTTCTTTAGACATGCTCGACAAATCGAATCGCGTTGAACAGCTGAGAAGTTTTTTGTCGAAGGTTTGTGGACCGGGACAGCAAATCGTCCGAAGATTGACATTGGAAGAAAAATTGCAAATAATTATGTCGTATGTCCATGGTCCCGTTATTTTGTTATTTTTGCTTGTCAAATTTATTTTGGTCGTGCGCAACCCGGCATTTAAGTACGACTATAAGTCATACTTAAATCTTTGTGAAACACCCCCCTGGTCCTCCTGCCTTTGGGTTCTGTACCAATTTTCTCAATTCTCCCTGATTTTTTTTCTTTCTGGGAATCCTCCATTTGGGTTGCGAATCCCTTGGAATTACATTGTACTTTCTAGGGATATCTTCTACTTATTTCCACTCCAGTGATGGTGCTCAAAGGAAGCCACCACAAACCTATCGTCCACGTGCCCGAATGGGGGATAACCCCAACATTCCCTGGACAGTTCCTGCTGCCCGAGGTGACGATGATGCTGCTCCTGCACTCCCTCCAGACATGCCAGAGACAACAGCATTTGCCATGAACGGAAGTATTTCGGCCAAGAAAGTACGCCCTCTCCCATTGAACGAGGAGGAAAAACTGTCCCGTATGTTGGCAACGTCCTCACTAACCAACCAGCTACCAAACTACTTTCTTCACGGAAGTCCAGAAGCCGATGGAGACAAGTATAGGTTGGGGAATGTGGCCTTTTTACATAACGTTAAATCGGGTGGATCAACGCTAAAGACCATCATAACAAACTTGGGTAGAAAGTACAATATCCAAAAGGTTCTTATAGACAGCGAGAGTAAGAGAAGCATCTTCAAACAGTATGAAATTGTCGGTAGAACACCAAGGCAGACCATATTTGTGGGACCGAGTACCCTTGGTATCTGCGAATATTTGAAAGATCGGCCATGTTCTTATATCACAATGGTCCGAGAGCCGGTGTCGAGGTTGGTGTCTATTTATCTATTCTGTAAGCAGACCAATGCAACACAATGTTCTCCATCCTCGGTCAACGTTTCGCTTGATGCATGGGCTCTCCACTGGGGCAGTTTCCTATTTAGGTCATTGATTACGCATTTTCAGAGATATTTCCCATTTAAAGCAGCTGCTAACCACTTCCAGAACTGGTCCGCAGACTTTAGGCTATTTGCTAAGGGAATTCAGCAGAAATATCCCAACATCGTTACGGGTAAGGCATTACAATACAGCATGACGCCAAGCGAGCGACGGGCTCTGCTCGACCATTGCCTTGCAAATTTGGAAAACTGGTTTGCTGTGATAGGTCTTACAGAAGAGTTCGACACGTCACTAGAACTTTTCCAAGAAGTGTACAAACTCCCTTTTCCAAAGTACTATCGTGGTGCTATTAATGTCGGGCAAGTTAAGAAAGGACTGGACAGTTCTGAAATTGAAAGAATGAAAGACAATCTGCGCAACAATCCATACATAATGGATGCGCTCTATGACGATATACAGATCTACCAAAAAGCGAAAGAAATTATGATTAATCAAAAACTAGCATTTGGTTTAATGTAGATAACTTGAAGTAAACGATCCGGACAATATCCCTGTTGAGAAAAAAATGCTTCAAAAAGGGCGAATTTCCAATGGATAAGCATCACAAAAGGTGTGAAGTGTATTTTGCTAGCCATATTCACGTGTTTCGTGTTCAATTTTCAATATCAAACAGGTTTAAATTGGCAAAAAATTACATTTTACTAAGGTTTTGTTTCCAAAAAAGCTAAATCTATTAAAGATCTAATTTCATTTTTTTTGAAAAACAATTGTGAATGTTAGATTTTTGAAATCATGACTTAATTAATCTAGGATGATAGTACACTGTAAAAACTAGTGTTAAAACTGACACCAATAGAGGACCACACCCTGAGGTGTTAAAATTACACCCTAGAGATTGAACATAACACCAAACACCAAAGAGTGTAAATTTAACAACCAAAGGTGTTGTAATAACACCTATAGGTGTAAAACTGACACCACCAATTTAACACCGGTGAAAAATAACTTGTATGTCCCTCTATATGTACACCGGTTAACACCAAAGTTTTTGCTGTGTACTGTCATATATCATCAAAATAAAACAGCAAGGGAAAGTGGTAAATAAAAAAAATTACAGAAAATTATCAAAAGTGGAAGTAGCTCCTTTTTGAACAAAACTCTGATCATAACACCGACGATTTAATAAAACTGGCGACTATGATTAATAGTCTGAATCACTTCTTGTATATTTGTTGGTGCTTGTGTTAAGGTGTGTAGGCTTGAAAGGGCGTGTGACAGTGTGTGTGACGGCAGGGTAAGGGGTTTGGTACCCCCCCCCCCTTAAAAAAATGACAGTCGGCCATTGTATGTACCAGTTGGTAAAATGAACAGGGGAGAAAAGGGGGAAAGAAAGAAAGAAAGAATGAAAGAAAGAAAGGATGAAAGAAGGAAAGAGAGAAGGAAGGAAAGAAAAAAGGAAAGAGAAAAATTACGCCACAATCTTTTACAATTTGTCCTACACACTAGTTTTGCAAAATAACGAGAGGCATTTAAGACGAGGTAAAGAACATGGGGTAGGATGAATATCCAAAGTTGAAGTATAAAGTTTGCAAATTATGGAGTGGGCCTAAAAAGTGGCAAAACCGTCGGTAAAGTACTGTTCAGTAATAATGTCCAGTCGGCAAAATTTACATCTGAGAAGAACAGCACAGAATACTTCTGGTAAACCCTGTTCAGCCATATGATCTGCAGTTTGCAAATTCATGATGACAGGTCGATGAGACTCCGATTGTACCAATGTTATATAGGACTATTATTTGTTATATTATTTATTAAATAATAACTATCATTTATATATAATTTACATTTCATTTGTAAGTAATTACTAATACATAAAATAACATTTCTAATTATATATAATTCCAAGTAGTATCTTATTATTTGTGAATGGTAATAGTTCGGCATTCCGGTATTTATAAGTAATGATTATTTGTTTTTCATTATGAATATTGACTTTTTGTTTTTCATTATTTATAATTAATGAAAAACAAATCATTTATAAATAATGGAATGTCAAACTATTATTTACAAAAAAGTGTTACTTGGAATTATATATAAATAATTACAAATGTTATTTCATATAATAGTAATTATTTACAAATAAAATGTAAATTATATAATTATTTAATGATTATATAACAAATAATTGTTCTCTATAATATTGGTACAATCGGCCCCTCATACAAAACACACACACAAGGATTATACACTGTAAAAAATGAAGTACTAATTCAGCTCTTAAAGAGCGTGTATAGTGACTACACTTCGGAGTGCTGATTTTTCTCGTTCAAATTTGAACTAGACAAATTAGCACTCCGAAGTGCAGTCAATATACACGCTCTTTAAGAGCTTAATTAGCACGTCATTTTTTAGAGTGTAGTAGGCTTACATAAGAAAGAAGAAAAAATCGCCACAGAGTCAGCATGTGCTTGTGGTATATGGTATGGTGAGAGGGGGGGGGGGGGCAGGTTGAGGTTGCAATCAAAGTAAAATCCATCGAGGCAATCAATTCCAGGCTCTAAACATTGCAGTTTGAAAGCTTTCTAATTCCCTTTATTCAAAATCAATTTTAGTATTTAAAAAATCATGTTTAGACCAACTTAAGATAATACTTGTCCATTATCTTTATAAAATTGGCACTTTCCTTTTTCAATCATCCAAAGAGTCTGGGACTACTTTTATAGCGCACTGCTAAAACTCAAACATGTTCAACTTTCAGGATCGCAATCGAACGACTATTAACATGAATCAGTCAGATAATTGGCAGCATTAAGCTGTCTAATTGCTCTCACATCATCAGGCAGTATTAACTATCTGACCTTTCAAGTTTGAGACATTATAGGGTTATCGATTTTAAATTTCGTCCACTTAATAATTGTATACTAAAATAGATTTTTTAGAAATTTTCGAGGCAATCTCAATATTTTCTTTAGATTTATGGTAAATCATGTATTTCGTAAAATTTTTTTGAAAAAATATCAAAATTGCACTTTTCCTACTAAATTCTCAGCTGAATTACCTTTTCATCACCCATGAATAGTATGAACTTGTAGAAAGTTTATTTTTTCATATGACACTAATTTTGTGGCAAATAAATGTTTTTGTGGGGTATAAGAGAAATCTACCTGTCTTCATATTTTTAAGATATTCTTTTCCAAAAAAAATTGAGTGGACCTAACCCCTTTTAAACTGAAATGATCCTAAACCCTTTTGAAAATTTTTGCCATTTTATTCACTTTTTAATAGGAATTTCAACTTTTCTTTGGTATCACCTTATAGAGCTAGTAAAAATCTATATATTAAGGCATACAAATCAAATTTGATTTGCAAGTGAGCACTTTACTTGTACTTATCCACGTTTTTTACGTACTTTCATCCATAATTGCACGAAATTACATTGTCCAGCGATGGTTAATCCGCAATTTAATATAAAAATAAACCACCTCTGGCACCCTCAACGGTATCACCATCGCCACCAGAATACAGACACACCTTAGAGGGCGCTAATCAATATTTAATGTTTCTGGTGCCATGATCCTAATTGCGACAAGGAAGGCAAAAGATATTCGTCCCACCCAACCAATTGGATTTTTTTTCAATTTGATATTGCTGATTGACAAAAGTGTATGAATATGATTGAAAATTTAACTCGCATTCTAGAAATGGTTACTTCCGAACTTCCTTTGCCCAAAGTGGGAAGATATATCAATGACGTTGGAACTATGTCTTGACTGGCGGAAGAAATTAGGGATATTTTATTGTTTCAGTTGATGAATTTGATCCAAGTCATCTTCATAAATGGCGATTTATATATTTTTAATGAGCTGGCTACGAAACCTTTTTCTGGTCAGAAATTGAATGTCAGATTTATAACCTATCCAATGGTAGTAATTATTCGACCCTCTAATTTCATGTTTATTTTTAAAGATTTGTTGGTGCCATTTTGACACACAAGTCTGTGGGGAATGTTTCACGCTCGTGACACCTATAGAGGAATCCTTTCAATGGAATACCTGCCTTAAAACTCTTCAGTAGCCAACAATCTCTCACAGTCATCAAGAGGTGCAAAAAATGGATTTAATGGCTAAGCAAGGCTATATCAGATAACGTTAGTAGGTTAGGTATGAGTATGCAAGCCCAGGAATCTATGTAGACTGGTCAATGTATAGAGTCTAGGCCTCGTCGTGTTCTGATTCGTCATTGGTATGTCCATCGGGTATCACCTACTTAATGTTAGAAAGACCTTTATAAATTGTGTTCATGTTAAAATTATTCTTTGGAAAGGGGTAGAGAGGAGACAGAACTTTGAGAACTTGACTGAATAGAAGAGTGGTAACTTCAAGAAGGCTGATTTAGAAAAAAAAGTAAGTTTAACTCGAGGCGTATAGTGCTCAACTAAGGAGGGGGAGGGGGTGCTCCCATTTTATCCTAGCCCCCCCCCTCCATCCTTTTTTAGAAGCCATGCCATAATTCTCTCTTTCATTCTGTCTATCTTTCTATTAAAATTCATCGATCTCTTCCTTCTTCCTTCTCATACAATTAGGCCATAGCCCTAGGAAGATTTTGATAAAAAGGTCAGCATGCAAAAGCACTAAACTTTTATGAACTCATTTCTTTTATTGTTACCTCATTCAATCACATGTTTATTTTGGTAATTATGTTGGGGTAGTTCTGGTATGCTGACATGGATACAAAATTTGAATAACTACACCTTTATATTACAAGGAGAATAGGGGCCTGTACATTGTCATTGCATTCACTGTTGGGTTATATGAAGGTATACGTGTAGATCCATCAGTGTTTCCACTTTGAAGGAAATTACCCGAATTCCGGGAAATCCAGACGTTTTCCAGGTAATTTCCGGGAAATGAAAAAATTCCAGGAAATTCCGGGAAATCCGAAAATTGCAATGAAACAACAATTAGATATATAACAACTATTAATATTCATGTTATATTTACATGATTTTAACCTCCATACGCAGCTCAAAATTTTTCGCTCGCGCTCCGTGCTCGCATTTCGTACTGTTGTTCATATTTTTAAATAGGGCGGGGACAAAAAAATGCTAAATTCCCTGATTTTTGCCACCTGGAACATATTTACACTCGTTGTATTATTGACCGATTTTCGTTAAAAATTAAACTTGAAAATTCTAGGAAATATTTATGAATTCCAGGAAATTTTGAATCCAATTTCGAGAAATTTATTTTGGAGCTGTGGAAACACTTAGATCCATATAGAAAATATCTTATTGTGATTATCAATTAACAGCTCCTCACACCTGACCGAATTTAGGCGGAAGAATTAGGGTGACGAATGGGAAAAATGCACGAAATGCACGCAAATTCAACGAATTCAAATAAAATTTCCGTCATATCATGCGATCAATAACTCTTGTCAAATTTTATCAACGAACGGTAAGCGACGGGTAAATATAACATGCGAAGGATATCGATTTTGCAAGCGAAGGGGTGATATAACCCAATATTTTTCTAGACGTCGGTGTACTTGTTATTTCTCTCCATTTGCTTTATTTTCCATCCCCTGCATGCCTTCCCCAGTGATCGCGCTATTCCCTCTTTCACGCCCTTCGATGGTAGGAAATCGTGCGGCTGTTTTCACTTCGGGCGTATTTAGGTCGAAGATTGTATTATTGATCAACAACGTAACTGAAAAGTAGAACAGTCCTGGCAAAGGACTACCCAATAAGACGAACGAACAGTGAGCAATGGTTAGATACATATGGCTTGGGATTAGAAACGAAGACGAGGGAATATATCAGCCGATTCGGGCGTTTTTATTCGTGCTGCTTCGTCAAGGGTTCTTTCGAGATCGGTCCACTTTGGCAAAAGCGTGATGAGGGACCACGCGCGACAATAACACACGAACGATAAACGAACGATTACTGCAGGCTGAATAAGAGATGCGAACTCAAACGGATGACCAACGATTTCTCAATTCGTCGGCAATTTTCAAACATATTCCAAAAATCCGCAAGAATTTGAATAATCGCAGCTGATAGTTCAGAAGGTGTACGAACCCGAAATATGATTAATACAGTCGATTTCTTAGGAGAAGCCTTTTGCCAACTATGAATGGCAAAGGCATATTCCAGGCAGTTCGGTTGGGTGTGACGGGGCCTCATCATCTCGCAATCTTAGATCCGCTCTGAAGGATCTTTTGAATTGTCCTTGTGTTCAGACCAAGTTTTATTGAGAACAATCCTTTGCCCCAATGCTGCAACTTCACTTTGAAATACCGCCCCACCATTATGTGAAGAACTCTTCTTCTACACCAAACTTAAAACCCACGTTGAAAACATACTTATTTATAAAGACTGTCAAATGAGTGAGGTTTTTAACCCAAAATTAAGGGCATTTCGTCCAAGAAAAAAAAATGATGACCAGCAAAAAAATAGAACTTCGTTTCGAAGGGGGGGGGGGCACACTTCTGTTTTAACGGCATTTTATACATTACAAATTTTAATTGTGCCTCTCAAAGGGGGGGGGGCGACTCTGCCCCCTCCCCCCCTCCCCCATGGATCCGCTTTTGTTAGAAGGCAAAATTCTACTACACTGTCTATCCATTTCTTATTGATTAGGTTGATAAACTGAGACGTAGACAGAAGTCCATGGGCCTTAATGTTTTCTGACGGGACTTCATGTGAGTCACCAAGGCCAAAACCTAGCCTAGACCTACATTATTTGTAACAAAACAATCCTTGATCTCTGCTGGAGGCGTAACGGTTCACAACAAACGTTATCTGGTTAGTTGATATATAACTCCTAATGCTTAGAGATCCAAATAATTTATTATCATTGATCTCAAACATTGTAAATGCAATTAGACCGCTCATGTAAACAAATATATCAATAAACTCAGAGATAAGCCTACTTGCCAAATAATTAAAGTGTAACTGAAGTATATCAACGTATCGCAGTATAATGAGAGAATACTAAACCCCTCAAAGAAGTTTGGAAATCTGTGAGAAACTCACCCATCTCCAATGAAAAAAGAACAGTGACTTGTGTCATTTTGCAACTTTTGAATTTTGACCTTGGTCCACATTTCAAGGCACTGCGCCTCCATGATAACCATAATAATATCATCTAGGATATCATTTTAAAGAAAATTAAATGTTCTGTTCATTAAAACCAATTACACATTGATACTCACTAAAACCGAGGAGGGATTATCTCGATCAAGGGCAGATTTCCAAACTTTTTTTAAGGAGTTTATAATATCAATATATATCTGTCCATCTAGTGATTAAACGTATCAGAGCACCTCAACATTTGAAGAGCTCAATTGCAAAAGGAGTTTGATCCATTTTTCATCGAATTTGCTTTACTTTTGGCCTCAATGTATAGATTTTAGTAGCTCAACAAGATGATAACCCAAAGAAAGTCGAAATTCTTTTTTTAAAAAAAGTGAACAAAATGGCAAAGAAAAAAAATTACCTTTATAAAGGGTTTAGATCCATTTCACCTTGTTTGCAAAAGGGGCTAGATCCACAAAGTATTTATTGGGGAAAATTCTGTTTTAGAATGTGAATACAGGCAGATTTCTTTTATACCCAATTATATGTTTACATGGTATGGTAAAATGGAAATAAAGTTTCGCAAAAGAATATTGCAATATGGGAGAATACTAAAGGATTTTCTTGAACGGCCTCAAGTCGATCTAACCCCTTTTGCAAACGAACCCTTCTTAAGAGCTCATTTGCAAAAGGGGCTAGATCCGTTTTATCATAATTATTTTTTGGGGGAAGGGTCTCAATTTATACATTTTTAGTCGCTCTGATGATTTCAAAGAAAAGTTGAAATTTCCATTAAAACGTGAATAAAAATGGCGAGAAATAAAATCACCTTTTTATTCAAAAGGGATTGGATAAATTTTAGTTTGTTCGCAAAAGGGGTTAGATCCAGAAGTATGAGACAGATGGATTTCATTTATACCCAATTTGACCTTCACAAGGTAGGGTAGTTCATGACAATTCAGTCTCGCCTAAATATATTGCAATATGGGATAATAAAAAAAACATGCCTCTGTGCATTATAGGAGGAGCAAACACAACAACAAATAACAAAAACAAAAAGAATAATAATTGCTAAAAAGTATAACAGATGTACGTTGTTTTTTTTTTATTTAGTTTAGTTTTTTGCTTAATATACATGCATAGTCATGTTACTTTTATTTTTTTCCTCAAAATTAGTACACATTCCGCTAGATGTTGCCCATAATAATCGTATCCTCATTAACTGAACATGGATCAAGATTTATTGCAAACATTTTAATGGTTGTCTATTCTTCATTTTATTTTCTCCCACTCGTGATTAATGGCATTTTCCCCACAATGGTTTCTTTTATAGGATAATGAAATACATATTCATGATAAGGAACAGCGTGATTGAATGATTCATAGCTTCACTTTAGTTATGAATGAACAAATGAAAATAGGACACTTTCAGTTTAGTATAATATCCCCCCCCCCCCGGTTTCAGGGGCGGTGGCGTGTATTTACATACACACTTCAAATGTTGGGCAACAACATGCTGTCCACTTTGTTGGGTAGTGCATGTTGGTAAAGAGAAAATATATATTCTGTGCAGTTTTTTCACCAAATTATCCGCTTTTATTACCCAATTTGGGCAGATTTTAACCAAAAATTGTGTGGACAATGTTGCACAGGGTTGGTTAAGAGTTGGGTATTTTCCATAACTATTTTAAGAGTGTATGCGTGATATGGGTGGAAGGGGACCCAAAGGAGAATGGGGAGTTCAGGCATGACCTTGTAATCCAAGCTGCATGGGGAAGCTTGAAGGAGAGGTTCGAGGTTCGAATCCTAGGCAGGTCTCTCGAATGGTTATTTGATGGTCGTCTCAAACGTAGGCCTACGTAATCATATCAGATTGATTAACGCATGTAAAAGTCAAGTATATATACTCACACACTCGAAGGCGACATCATTAATTACTTCCCAATGAAAAAACTGAAGAACAAAATCAAGTACTTCCACGGCCAAAACCTCTTTTTTCAATACTGCACATTTTTACCCCGGTCCCTTTTCTTTATTAGGTTCGAGGTTCGAGTACTAGTCACATCACTCGGATTTTGGTTTTCAGGTCTTCTCCCCCCCCCCCCCTTCCCTTCAAGACTCTTCTTAATAGTTATCCCTTTTTTCTTCTCTCTCTCTCTCTCTCCCTCTCTCTTTGTTTCCTCTCTTCATTTTAGCATGACATGCGTCCCGATTCCTCCGCTCTCCGTGCTTTGTTTCAATGATCAACGTCACAAGTAAAATGAAGAGGGCCAGTTACAAATTACGTCTTGGCTCGAAGACATCGTTTATTATGTTTTCTTTGTCTTTAGGATCTCTTCAGTTCCAAACACAAAACAAAATATGGACTTCGTCAAGCTAAATCTTACCCACGTGTAATTTGGGATTTCTCATATTGACAGGCCTACACCAAATGACATCCGTTTACATGGTTTATCAAAAAATACCAGAAACCGCAATCGGAAATTCCCGTAGACTCATTGACACCTTTTTGCTTCAAGTTGCTTTATGAAACAAACGATCACGTTCTTTTTGGAAAAAAGGGATTAGATATCATAAATAGAAATGATAGGAGTTTTGCTCCTCGATGTCCGGATGGTTAGAGAACAGTAGATGTATTGAAAATGTTCGACAAAATGACAATGAACAGCACGGAGGTCTTTGTCGTAAATTCATTAACCAGAACACCAATATCGTAAGTTTCGGAGCTGACGAAAAATTACAAGAATGTTGTCTGTCAAGAGACCATGCAGGACGAAACAGTTGTTTGGATTCACCAATTTTCGACAAAGACTTCTTGGTTGTTCTTTGTTATTAAGGAAATTTGACAATGCACTATAGCCTATCTGTTCTTGATCCTACCTACTAATGTGAAAACATAACGTAGATTTCAAATCATTAATAATCCTGAAAGACTATATAAAAATGTATTGTTCCTTTTTAGAATATTTTTTTACTTGATATTTTTGAAGTTTAGTGGAGATAAACATTTGAATGGAATGAAATCACATTGAATCAATCCATGCAGAATATTAGTTGTCTTTAAATCGATTTATTTTTCTCGTCAAGTTTATTTCAGATTTGTTTTGGTAATGCAATGATTCGAATAAAAACAAACATCGACTCTTCATTTTTTCCCAAATCGAATTTGAATTCTTGATTTCAAGATCGAGTTACCTGTACCTTATTCATATGAACACACCGACGTTAATTTTTCGCATATGGTAGCGCCTCCGTGGTTCTATGAAAATTACGATTTAGCGATTCAAGTAAGCCGGTTAATGATATATATATATATATATATATATATATATATATATATCAACGTGCCTGATTCTTAAAAAGAACAGTGGATATTTGAGTCATATCTATTAATTTGGTGTAATTAGGCCTTGAATGAAACAAAATAACAAAATGAAATTAGTCATATTTGTCACTTTTATAATTACAGAGAGAATACCGACCCCCCCCAAAAAAAAAAGCATTATTAGTACCAAATAGCAATTATAATTCCTGCATCTTTACGAGCTAATTAATCTAAGGAAAGTTTTCAAAAATATTTAATAAGATCGCAATCCAATACGCATTTCAAATGCGAACGAATTTTCGTTTAGAATTTTGAACGCTTCATTATCTCTGAATATAATATAATATAATATAATAGATTGTGCAACCGGAACACTTATTTTTGTTCTTTTCATTTGCATCAGTGTGATATTTCCACGTTTGAGAAATATGTCCTATAATCCATTTTCATAAGACACCCTGTTCCTGACATTATCATGTATTCATTAGTGCATAATCATGTACAAATGAGTAAATATATGTTCATTGGACATATCTCGACTGTTTGCTCTCAGTTTGGTTGTCAGTGACAACTTTTTTTTTCTGTGAACCTTTATTTCCCTCTTTAATATAATTTGCACATTATATCATATGACATTTAGACTCTATGAGAACATTCTGTCTTCCAACTATACTAAAGATTTGCTCGCTCGCTTCGAACGCTCGAACATTGATACCAATGATCAGCACATGTAATCATTCACGAGTTATGTCACAGCAAACCATTTAGAATGCCATCGAAGTAGACGAAACAAAAAAAGTGGGATGGGCCTTTAAAGGACAAGTCCACCCCAACAAAACATTGATTTGAGTAAAAAAAAAAAAATCCAAGAAGCATAACACTGAAATTTCATCAAAATCGGATGTAAAATAAGAAAGTTATGACATTTTCGCTTAAATTCACCATAAGTCCATGATTTCACGAAACAGTTATATGCACATCCTGGTGGGTGTTTCATAAAGCTGTTCGTAAGTTAAGAGCGACTTTAAGAACGACTGGTGATCCCTTCTTGCGGTGAGATGAATATTGAATTGGCGATGGTTTAGCGCGTAAGAAAGGATCACCAGTCGTTCTTAAAGTCGCTCTTAACTTACGAACAGCTTTATGAAACACCCACCTGGTTGGTATGCAAATGAGGAGACTGGTGACGTCATCCACTCACTATTTATTTTGTATTTTATTATACGAAATATTCTAATTTTCTCGTCATTGTCAAGTGAAACAGTGATCCTTTCCTCCCTGAACATGTGATATTAGCATCGCTTAATACTATATGATTCAGTCAAGTCGGTCCCTATGGTCATATCTGTAAAAAATGAAACATTGTATAATCCAAACAATAAAAACAAAACAAATAGTGAGTGACGGACATCAACTGAATCACTTGCATGTCACTGAGTTGTGCATATCACTGTTTTGTGAAAAATAAGCGAAACTTTAAAATGCCATAACTTTCTTATTTTACATCCGATTTTGATGAAATTTTCAGTGTTATTCTAGTTTGATTTTTCTCTATTTATTCAAATCAATTTTTGCTGGGGTGGACTTGACCTTGTTCTGTTATCCCCAAAAACTATTTTGTACAAGCATGCTTTTGCATTTTCTAAAGAGAAATTGAAGGATTTAGTGCGGACTTTGACTGAATGTTGTGAAAATTTCAGTAAAAATGTAATTTATTACATGCAAACGGCCATGTCAA
The DNA here is from genome assembly GCF_018143015.1 of Lytechinus variegatus. Taxonomy (NCBI): domain Eukaryota; kingdom Metazoa; phylum Echinodermata; class Echinoidea; order Temnopleuroida; family Toxopneustidae; genus Lytechinus; species Lytechinus variegatus. The sequence continues at coordinate 16,732,793 of NC_054748.1, read as the reverse complement.
CCGAGAGAATAATAAAGAAAACAAATGATACATATTAACATCGTGATAGAAAGTCTATTACCAATTTAGCTCATTCCGAAACATTTTATATTATGAAAATGGTACTTTATTTTGTATCCGTCACATAATTTGTAAGCTCTGCTTATTTCTCATTGTCTTTGAATAAAAATATATATCATAACCATTAAAAAAAAAAGTATGTACAAGCATGTACCCTGTACGCATAGCACTTGATAATGAGCGCCTCATTCGGAATTTTCAGCTAAGTATATTGCTACCCCCCCCCCCCCCCCGTTTGGACCGGATTTACGCCATGTCTCTGATACCAAATACATGTACAAAGTCCCGACGCTACTTGGGCAATTGCATGAATCATGAATGCCATCTCTGTAGCTCCATGGTTATATCACGCACAACTGTGTGAATCACGAATGTTATGTCATCCGTACTGACGCGCTATACTCCAAGGTCATTTAACCCTATATGTTGATTTTAGACTATGAGGTCTATGTTGACCGTGAAGTGCATTGAACCTACTTTAAAGGACAAGTCCACCTTTTTTTAGATTAATATAATATATTTTGGGGGTCGGCGGGAGTTAAATCTTGACTCCTCCCCCGTGTCCGCTTTTCTTTCCTCTCAATTTCTCCTTCCTTCTTCCCATAATGCAACTACCGTCCCCTTCTCTCTTCTTCCCTTCAGACCTTAAACGATATTAACAATTAACCATCATTACACAATACTACATCATGGAAATCACTATGTAAAACCATGGACCTGTCCCCGGGGGGGGGGGGGGGCAGTCAAATGTATTGCTGAACACACGCGTGGCAAAATCATTTCCAAACACCCCCTAAACGAGTCTTTCTCTGTGTGCAAGATAACCCCCTAAACAAGTTTTTCGCGGGCTTTATTTACACAATTTGGCCCCTTAACAAGTTGTCGCCAGAATATATGACCCCGGGAAAAAGCTTGGGAAAAAAAACATACCCTAAATACGTTTGGGAAAAAAAATACCCTAAATACGTTTGACCCGGCGATTGACAACTGACCAGTCTTTCAAAACTACCCCTTATTTTTGAAAATCAGTGTTTTTGACATCCTTAACGAGTGCACGCGCGGCCCGCGTCCAAAACTGAAAAACATCCCTTTAAACGCGTTTTTTGGTCACGCATGTGTACAACAAGTTAGGTTACCTGGTAAAACAGAGAGAAAATAATAATACATTTCCCCTCTCAACTACCTTCTTCCTTTGCCCTACCCTTTCTAAGTGGTATCATTGTCGGGAGCGTGCCGGGAGCGCGGAGCGGTCCCAGGGAGGCTGTCTGATTTATTTTTTCAGTAATCCAAAAAGGGGAAAGAAAAAAATGAGGGGGGAGAAAAAAGAAGAAATTATAGAAGAAATTAAAGATAAGGCTCAGTTGGGGTAGACCTACTATTTAATGATAATGTGCCTATTTTCTTATTAACGAAAAAAATACGTCAGCTTTACCGTTAGGTCATTAAGCCATTTTCGTTGTTGTTGTAATACTATTTTTATTTCATTTTATATTGCGTGCATCGATCTTAGCAATACCTTTCGTTTTCAGTAACGTTTTCGTTGTTCGTGAATTTATTCTCATGTTACATCGCACGAGTCTGAACCACAATGCGTGCGCACAAAGCGTGACGTATGCCGCCCCTTTCAACCTGTTTCACTTTTAACGAATCACTACTGGCATGACTGGTGGATATAGTCGTGCACGCGGTGCGTCAAGGGGAATTTCTACTGCTCGGCATATATTCCAAATATAACCAACATCGTAAAATTATGCCAGTTATAAATTGACTTTGGCTGGCACAATCAAACAAGTTTAAGGAACTTTGTACTCGGTTTACTGCAGGTTCCTACTATATAGGGATTCAAACATTTCTGTTCAGAGACTGACCATTTGTAAACTTCTTTTTCGCGTGAACGTCAGACTACCGAAAACGACAAAGGGGTAAGTGTTATTCAATAATCCATTTATATTTCATTACATTTATGTTTAAATGAATTCCATCATTTAACGTAATGCACCATCATCGCTCAGAATCATTTAAGCAACCTAAGTATGTCGGGTTCAACACGAATCTACATTCTGTTTAAACAAACTAGTTTGCAAAATGACTTGAGATTTTTGTAAACCAAGAGTTGCATGTTCATCTTTCAACCAAATTTTGGGTTGGTTAAAACAAGTCTGAGAGAGTATGCATTCATAATTATAGATACTAATTACATAATGATGTCTTCTCGTTTTTATAGGAATTACATCCGACTTCGAGATACTCAAAGCCATGAAATATCTCTGCACACTTTTCATTATCAATACAATTCAATTCAGGCTCATTGCAAAAAAAAACATGATTGGCAGTCACATACTGATTTGTTCATGTTTACACAATGCCAGAGTATAAAAATAATCAAAATTATCAAGATAAGCAATGATTAGCAGTCACAGACTGAATTGTACATGTTTACACAATGCCAAAGTATAAAAATAAGCAAAATTATTAAGATTAGCAATGATAACACAAATTGAAATTACATTATGTGCAGTTAAAAATGGAGTTAAAATGGATAAAAAGAAAATTATAATAATACAAAACTGTACATTCATTACACAAATTGCCAACTTATTTACCATGGTACAGTGGTACTTACTTAATAATCTTGTCAGACTTGAAAGAGTACTGTTCTGAAATCTTTTTTTTTACCTGGAATCTCCTTATATTTATTATATTTATTCATATGACGTAAATTGAAAGCGTTTGTTTTCAGTGGAGTTAACCAGTTTTTGTACAATAAAGCGAAATCTGGGGTAAGTCTTGCTCTTCGACTTTCAAGTGATGTCAAATTTAAGGTACTTAGAGCCGTGTCATGTGATGTAAAAATTTAAACAACGTTGTTTAAATTCTTACACAACGCTTTTTACAATCCAATTTCAATTTAATTTGTCAATTTGAGCTATACAGCAATTTTTTTTAACTTATTGAAGATTGAATATTCAAGATTTTAAACACCCGTTTATATTTTTAAACAACTGCTCTAAAGCTCATATACACACTGAAACACTGAGTAATATTTTACCTAATGACTGGGTAGAGAGGGAACATGCATGTTTGCTGGGTATTTTTTGTTACCCCACATTGGGCTATTTCAACGCAACATTGCACAAAATTTGCAAAATATTTTTATCCAACCAACATGCATGTTCCTATTTTACCCATTGTTGGGTAAAACTTTTTTAGAGTGTGAAGAAGAGCAATGTATACAAATTTAAAAAGCGTTTTTACTGTATTTTGATCTACACAGTAAAAAAAATTACACAACGCTGTTTACTATATGAACCTTACGGCAATTGTTTAAACAGTTTAAAAAACTGTTTAAATCTTAAGCAACAAAGTTTAATTTCAATAAATCAAACATGATTGTTTAAATGGTTAAACAAATACTGTAAGGTTCATATAGTAAACAGAGTTGTATAAAATCTTAAACAGCGTTTTTACTGTGTAAACAGTTTTGATCTGAGTCGCAATTTACTTTCAAAGGCTACAAACTGACGATAAATCCAGGGACTGTCTCATAAAGCTATTCATAAGTTAAGAGTGACTTTCAAAACGACTGGAGATCCTTTCTTGTGGTAAATGATATTCATTTGGTGATTATTTAGCGTGCAAGAACGGTTCACCAGTCTTTCTCAAATTCACTCTTAACTTACGAACAGGTTTATGAAACACCCAGCATGGGCCCCGTTTCATAAAGCTTTTCATAAGTTACGAATGACTTTACGCACGACTGGTGATCATTTCTCGTGGTAAATGATATTTCTCTATGTAACTGATTTAGCGCCTAAGAACAGGTTCCTGTCGTGCGTAAAGTTGTGCGTAACTTGGCGAACAGCTTTATGAAACACCACCCGGTCCGTACTTTTCTCCAATAATTAATGGCCACTTTACACCTTGCCACTGATCAGCTACTACACTCTCTGCTTTTTGTTTTTAACCAACCCAAAAGTTGGTTTAATTATGAACATATCAACTGTTGGTCAAACAAAAAAATCAAAATTTGTTTTCATGATACTTTCTTTTTTTTTAACAAATAATTGGGAGGTTACCAAGCTTTACATGCTTACTATAGTCAGATTTTTGTTCACCTAACCAAGAGTCTGAGAGTTGGTGCAAATGTGAACCTGGTCAGAATTAAAAAAATATCCAAATTTGTTTTGCCTGCAATTTTGTTTTTACCAAAGTCTGGTGTCTGAAACCAACTTATAGTTTCGGTAGAAAAGAACAATCTCATCGATTAGGGGTGATGAAATGAATAATATTTTAAGCTTCTACCAACCTTAACAATACTAACTTAAAATGTTGGGCAACATACTGTCCACTGTGTTGGGTAATGTATACTGGTAAAAAATATTCTGGTCAATTATTATCAAATCGAGCAAATTTATTAACCAATTGTTTGTTTTTGTCATTCAAATTTGGAAGATTTTAACCAGTAATTGTGTGGACAGTATGTTGTAAAAGGTTGGTTAAAAGCTGGACATTTTTTGGCCAACTATTTCAAGATTGTATATTTGACAAGCTTTCATCCAATCCTGTGGACTTTCTCAAGACACGTGATCGGTTACACACAATGCAGCCTGGGGTCTATTACTCTGTGTCTCATTTAATCACTGGACAGAAAAGGGTGACAATTATTGATTGATTGATTGATAACGAATTTATTCATTCCAAAATTTTAACAAAGTTACAAAGTAAAGCAAAATATAATATAACATATTGAAATGAAATAGGAACCTTCTGGAAAGCAAAGCTTGTGATCGAAGGTTTCCTTCAGTAAATAAGTCATATTAATGCAAAAAACAATATATATCTACATATAAATCAATATATCAATATATATATATATATATATATATAATATACAAATCATATCGTTCTTGTTGAAGTTCAAAATATATATAATATACAAGTCATCATATCTTTCTTGTAAAAATTATATGTAAATCCTTGTTAAATATGTATATTTTGTACATATTCTTTCAAGTAGAAGATAAACATTGCTGGATTATATTACAAGATATGAAGAAAAGTGAAAAGTGATACCCAGGGCCTCTATCAAGTAATCAATTTTTATCCATAGTGACGCTTTCACGTTTCTCTCACACAAGTTACTTTCAAAGTTGATTATTAGGGCATCATCCCGTCCGATACTGAGCATTTATTAAGGGCGTGTTCTACTACAGCTCAAAGGGATTGGTTGTTTAATCTGAGGGCTCTTTTTATATCCCTTTAAGTCGTTTATTCAGAGTTCTGCCTCATTCTCCGACATTACAATTGACAGAATCTGCGCTTATAATGTAAACAATTACCGGCCTTTCTTCTTCTGAAACATTGTCTTTTGGATTGAATGACCCGCTTTCAACCAGCTTTTGAAAGCAATAGCATTTTTTTCTTATAGGTTGGTTAAAATATCTGAAAGTGTATGTGTTAGAATCATGATAACAAAATGTAGGCCTCTGTATTAGTGTGAGCACTGAAAGCCATAGTGTTTTCAGTTCTGAATCGTTTTATGAATACTCAATCTTCTTGCTTTCCTTTGAAGACTAAAGAATAATTTACTTTTCATTTATAAAGACGTCATAGCACTTTGGGATTTACCAAAACCCAGAATGATTAGATTTGAAGGCTTGTTTGTTCTTGACAATGATCTCGATTGTCATCATTTTTTGACACATTTCTAAACATCAGATTAGATTTTATCTTAATTTACTGTAATTTAACAATACGGAGGATATCATTTTGTTCTCAGGTCGAATTGCAGACCAGGAGTAACATGTGCTGTTATCTTGAAGGTGAGCAAAGTCATGGGCCTGGTTGCATAAAAGAGTTTGTAATCAAACGCACCTTTACTTTCAGTCAGTCAATAATAATATGAAGGTTCAGCGCTTTATATTTTTATTCTAAGTAGCCAGGGCAATTCCATAAAATAATCAACTTTTTTGTACGTCCAGCCCCCATTTTTCTCAAGTTTCACTTCAAAAACTGACCAGGTCATTGTCATTTGACAGACTGTCAAAGGAACAAGAAATCAGAGACAGACAATTTTATGAAGGTCCCACAAATAAGGGGGTCCGACGGGCATAATGCCCAGTAGCGATCATACGCGAATCTATGTGCATCGCAATGGGCCCAGTTACCAACCACCCAAAAACCACCGATGAGTCGCCAGGGAAGCTTCTCTGTTAATAGCAAAAATAGTAAATAGGTTCTCTGAAGGGGCATTTCTTCACTGTAAAAACTTCGATTTGTAAAGTTGAATGAAAACAAGATACAAGAGTTTCTTTGACACAGGTTTTTGTGGACTGTTTGGAAGTTTCACTGAACTTGCCCTGTGTGCACATCCCATGCTTGAGGGGAAACAAACTTCAAATATTTGTTTTCTCCTTATTTTCTGAAGCTCTCGCTTCGTTTTCTCTGCATTCAATCAAGTACATGTACAGTAATTCAAACTCCAGAATTTAAATTTTGTTTACAATGGTTTTTATATCTCGTGGTGATTAGGAATTATAAAAAGATAGAAATCGAATGAGAAGGAATACGAATGCTCAAGTAAACCTCCAATTGATTTTCTACGAAAATGACACTTAGTACATATAAACTTACATTTGTAATATGTTCTAATCTAAATCTGAATAACTATTTTCCATGAAACATTGAATGTCAAACGAAGCACGTAAACACATACAAGCAAACACAATTCATGGACAACAACCTCAGCGTCATTGTATACGTTATATAACTAATCTGTTACCTTCAGAGTTTAAAAGGCCTTCCTTTATCTCTTTTCCACCTTCTTATTTTCTTTATTTCTTCGGAGAAAGGTGGACTTTTGATCAAAAGCTATTAACATCAGTTGCGAATCCAAGTGTCAAATGGAATTATGCGTGTCCCTTTTTTTTCAGAAGGTCTGTCCCGTCTTCTTAAAGACGTTGAGAAAAGCCATCTCGCTATAATTACCGTGATTGAATTATCCTTCGAAACTCTTTTAATACCAATCCAAGGATAGCACTGAGGCATAAAGACCTCACTGCTTTTGACATGTTTGATAATACACCTACGTAAAATCTAAGAGTATTGAGTATATTGAGTGCTTTGGTGCAAAGATGGGAGACTTATTTGTTATTCCACACATAATACCAACTTGTTAAGTTTGAATCAGGGGTCTTGCTTGGAGACTAGGGCATGGCATGGTGGTTCATTGGTCGAGCACCCACCTTGTGAAGGTGAGGGTCATGGGTTCGCTCTATGGCCGATTCATACCCAGGACTTGAAAATGGGACCCCTGGGACCTCCTGCCTTCTTGTATATCTCTCGACTGTGGAGTATGGTGCATGGAAACAATAATAATAATATGCAAGATTTCTGTTTCTAAGCGCTGCATAATATTACCCTGGCTTTTAATAGCACGGCTACTCTGATCGGGCGAAACCAAGCATCCAAGGCATTCCTTCTTACCGGGTTCCCATTTACTACACCTGGATCGAGAGTGGCAAATGTAGATAAACGCCTTGCCAAATGACGCGAGTGCTGCGGTGGGATTTGAACCCCGGACCCTGTGGTTCAAAGTCCGAAGACTTATATACTGAGCCACAACACCTTATTGTGATGAGCTCGCTTGAGAATCAGTTAAAAATTGAAGTGGCTACCTCCCCTGGTAAAGAAGAGCTATCATATCGATGAGGGGGGGGGGAGATTAATACGAATGATAAAGCTTCCAGCGCTTGACGACGTTTACATACCAATCTTCATAAACTTACCCGAAGGGGACGAGGTGGGGCAGAGTATCTTCCCCCTTGGTATACTTTTGATGACTTGTTCAATGCTTGTCAGAAAATTACTTTTTTCGGGAGTACTGGTGATTTTCGTCCTCATTTTTTTTTTTTGGGGGGGGGGGGTTACAAGAAACTGTTTTCTACAGTTACGCCACTGCCCACGAGCACAATAAGAACAACTTAAGTCCTTTTCATGGAATTAGTAATCACGGTATTAGGCTTTTGGCCAATCCTGAAAAGGACAGCTTATTGGTGTTTTAAATTTACGAGTCGAGAATAAATATGCACATGGGTATATAGAAGCAAAAACCTCATTAACCCACAAACTGAATGGAACGTGTATATTATGTCACAACAGAGAGTTTGTTATTTATGTAACATTTGTCGGTGAAAATCACTGACAAAGCTTTTTTATGGAACGCTGCCAGTGATTTTGTTCCCATTTATCAGTAAGAAAAATAAACATTTCTTGTTTATTTAACAATAGAATTGGAATGCCAGCTTAAAAATAACGGAAGTTGAATACGTTGAACAGGATGATATCGTTTTCAAAATACTGGCACAGAACTTTCGAGGAACTTCACCTCTTTGGAAATAGACCTACTTGCTGTGTGCATACAATACATAATGTCAAAATGCGATTAAATAGTAATACCTTGGCCGCATTGCTCTACGGCGGCCGTACGGCGAGTCGAAAACAGCCGTTTTATTAATTTTGATTCAAAGCACCATATGTAGTTGGACAAAAAATGTTAAAACGGCTGTTTTCGACTCGCCGTACGGCCGCCGTAGAACAAATGTGACCAAGGTATTAACAATAACTTCAAGCACTGCCGAATGACAAATACCGTGTTTACACAGTGACACGGCTCGGGGGTTCGACACGCGAGCCGTGCTCAACATGGCAATTTTATGCTGTGTAAACGCGATCAGTGTGATCCGCGAGCCGTGTCGAACACGGCTTTTTTGATCCGCCAAAATCGTAGGTTTCAACCCGCGAGCCGAGTCAGACTCGGCAATTTTTTCGTGTGTAAACAGAAAGCCGTGTCGAACTCTCTTGACCAGGTCACTGCGCGCGCTTTCACTTTTGGCATTGTTGTTGTTCGCACGGACAAGATTCGATTCCGGCGGTGAATTTCCCGCGTTTAATTTGCGACGTCATAATTCTTCTTCCGTTCGAGATCCGCGAGCCGTGTTGAACTCGCCTTTTAATATGTACGTATAAACGCTGAAAATTTCATCAAAATCGGATGTAAATCATTGGCGGCGGAAGCCAAAAAAAGCAGGGGGGGGGGTCCACCTGGAATTTTGTGATGGACAAAGGTAAAAAATTTGACAAGCAAAAAAAAAAGTTATCAACAAAAAATTTAGGGGGGCTGTACCCCCGCTTCCGCCGCCTATGATGTAAATAAGAAAGTTATGACATTTTTAAGTTTCGCCTATTTTTTACAAAACAGTTAACATAGGCACGTCTCAGTGATATGAGAATGAGAAAGTCGATGATGTCTCTAACTCAGTATTTTTTTGTATTGATTGAAATAAAAAATATTTTAATTTTTACAGATTTGACAAAGAGGACCAATATTATTCCACCATAGAGTAATGGTCATTCTACATGTTCAGGGAGGAATAAAATTTTGTTTCACTGACAATGAGAAGAAAATTGAATTTTTCCTATTTCACGAATAAAATACCTAAGAAATAGTGAGTGGGTGACGTCATCAGTTTGCCCAATTGCATACCGATCATGATGTGTATATAACTATTTTGTGAAATTACGCTAAACTTTAAAATGTCATAACTTTTTTAATCCGATTTTGATGAAGTCTGCAGGAGAGGCGGATTTAGGATTAATTTGTCAAAAGGAGGTGCACATTTTCCCGAGGAAAAATTTTAAAGCAAAAAAAAATGGTTTTAAAAAAAAATTAGGGGATTTCGTTCACGCAAAAAAATATTGACCAAAAAACGGGAAAAAGTCTTCACTGTCAAAGGGAGGGGGGGGGGGGTGCACATTTCTGTTTCAGCGGCATTTTTACTTTACAAATGTTAATTGTGCCTCTCAAGGGGGGGGGGCACGTGCCGGCTGTGCCTCCCTGGTTCTGCCAGTGGTTTGCAGTGTTATGCTTGTCGAAATTTTTCTCTTTTTTTTCAAATCAACTTTGTTGTGGTAGACTTGTCCTTTGATATCAAGAATCAAAATTTACACCGGATCTCTTTCGATAGACACATCCCCTGCGAGGTTAAAAAATATTCTTGTCATTGATGGGTTGAATTCAAACCACATAAATCTGTGATGTGAACTGAATGTCAAATTTCTAATAATAGCTTGTGTGCACGCAATATCTTACTATCAGAACGGTGGCGTATGAATGAGGCAAACATTTTTTGGACGCTGAATATGGTGGGTGCGGCAAAATTTCAAAGTCCAAAGGGATCAAAGCAATCGAGCAAAAATTATGACATTCTTGAAATGAAAATCTAATTTTTAATAGATTTAATAGAAATTCAGGTGTTAACCTCATATTTTACCCCTTTTTTCATTCTCTTTTCCACCCTATTTTATTCTTGGTTGTGTAACTTTTTTTATGACGCATGACCCCCATGTTTCCCTCAAATGTCCATCAGTTTATCAAAAATGATATTTCTGTTTTTAATTTACATATTGGCTATGTTGGCTAATAACTTCAAGCTATGTCGCATGACAAAGCCGTGACAAAGCACACAACCTTGCATTGATAACATAAATCGGGAATTCTAACCGGACGTCACGCGACAGGCACATGTTATCCAGGGGTGAGAAGAAATTTTAAAATTGATGAGTTATTACAATAATTTAATAAGGACTGTGCCCCCGACTAGTCTGCTGTGCAAACCCTTCACTCGAGTTCAGCCGACTCATGCCTTGTGTACTGAAGGCATGTGCTAGTCTCTGCTTGGAGACACTCGCTGATCAAAATTTCAATCAGTGTCTCAGCCTACAGACAAGCCCCCGACTGCTCCTCTTTTCTCACGAGTTCAAAATTTACTCCCTTGTTTTACATCGGGCGAAATCCCAAATTTAAAGTTGACATTGTAAATGATATTCTTTTTTTAAGTTCACACCTAGTTACCAATAAGGCATAGCATTTCCATGTATTTGAAAGCAAGATAAGAGAGCATTGTAGATTAAATGACTTGCTCACGGGCACAGCTGCCACGGCCGGGGATCGAACCCCGGACTTTTTCATGTATAGCCAGGTGCCCTAGACCACTCGACCACGGCACCTCTAAATGTTCGTGCAAGAAACTCGATACTCAAATTTACTCAGTAAGATATCACAAGCAGCACAGACGGGAACTAATTAGGCCAAAGTTTATTCAATTTAGAGTTCCAAATAGCTAAGTTGAATTACTGAAAACGAAATAAAGAATGGGGGTTATGATTTCGTAAATAGGCATGACAGGAGGGATACTTTTCATTCATTAATAACCATTTATTTATTGGTATATACATGAGTAAATAAATATTGACCAGCAACACGGAGAGGACATGCTGAAGTTGCCAATTTACGATCTTTTTCATGCTGATTGGATTGGAGCTGTGATTCTCCCTATTCCTTTCTCTGTCATCTCCATCCTACTTGCATACTAGTAGGCCAATATAACGTATTTTTTAGTAAAGGCCCTGGTTTTAAATTGTGAGACACACCTACTGGACTTTGAATCCAAGTAGATATCCTAATATTGAAAAAGCTAAAAAAGAGCGAAAAAAATAACATAGAAAAAAAAGGAAAAAGAAATAAATATTTGAATTCTACTTTATTCATTTACTTTTTTTCTTTTCTTTTTTTTTCTAAGAAAACAAACATTAATAATATAATATATATGATGGCGAAAATAGTCAAATTGACTTGTTGCCAACTAAAAATAAGAACCCCCCCCCCTGCTTTCGCGCAAGCCATGCCAATTATCACTGTGTGATTGTTGACTGAAGCCTATTTGTAATTGTCTCACTCGTTTTACTCATAAATGAGATTGAGTTCGGATTAAAAACCTGATGAACAGTAAATTTCACAATCAGTCAGTGTAACATAAGACTGTTCAAATGGATGTTCAGTGCAATTCACAGGGCGGAAACCAGGGGTAACCTGGTTTCTGCTGAACCCCGCCTCTCGCCAACAGCAAAAAAAAAGGGATAGAAGAAAAAAGAACGAGGGGGGTCTTTTATTTTAGCTTGGTAGATAGACAGTTTTAGGGTTTATCCAATGACCCCCCCCCCCCCGCCGTCCCAAATCAGTCGATTGCAACTGAAATGTTTTTCGAATCGGGGAAAGCGTCACTCTTTTTTTCTAATACAGACCCCCCCCCCCCTAGAATTCCTGACTACGGCTCTGATTCATTTCCCAATCTTCACCATAACTTGTAGCAGGAATTTTAAGTGTTTTTACAATGATTTTTTAGGGTTTAAAATGATGGGCAGGACAGAACTTTGAGGACACGGTACCAGACCGTCACGTCTCCACCAATTGAAAATAGAAACCACACCAACAAAACACAGGAAACTCAAACTGCCGACTGTAAAGTGGAGTGGAATTGAAGTCGGTTAATAGTCCAAGAGAATAAAACCAGGTTCAATAAATAGGAAAAGGGTCAAGTTAACCAAATGACATTATGAATATTACCCCCCCCCCCCGACTTTGAAATCCTTATAATGTAGAATTTTAAAACTCCTCTTTTTCTACCCGTTGTTGGTATTTACCATCTAACGGAACTTTCCTCGGGGTAACCCCTGGCTCTTGTTGTTTTCGAGACAAGTGCATGGCGGAGTGGTTCTGACTCTCGCCTTTCAGAAATAGTGTTGTAGATTCGAATCCTAGCCATGGCGTGTTTTCCTTCAGCAAGAAATTTATCCACACATAATGCTGCACTCGTCTCTGGTGGGATGATTGGGTACCCGGCATGCAGGATTAAGTCCTTGCATGCACTGAGCGCCAGCTGAAGCCGGGGTAATAATAGCAGTGCTTTGTACCACTCAGGCAAAAAACGTATTTTAATGCCAACTATTATTATTATTATCGTGAAGAGGCTTATGTAAGCTTTTCTTTCTGCCCCATTTTGCGAATCGCTGTTTATTGATATTTTAGATGCCTTGCCTTTTTTCTCATAATTTGTTTGTATTTCCTCCTTATTTTAATAATTACAATCTTGTAAATATGTCATTATGTCGATTTATTTCAATAAAACATACATATAAAATATTTGGGGTTTTTTTGCAAAATTTTCCTCTGGACCATCAACTGGTCCCAGACCTTAACCCCGATTGATACCCAAACCATGTTCGAAACTGAATAATTTCATACTATACTATATAACAGCCAGTGGCAGATCCAGGGGGGGGGGGCATCCAGCCTGTCTCCCCCCCCCCCCTTCCTCGACAACCATAATCAATATTTTGTTTAAGTATATATGCCGTTTTTACACAATTTATCCCCTAATATTTTATTGTAAAAACCTTTTTTTTCTTCCTTGTCAAATTTTACGTTTCCAAGATGATCCTCATTTTTTGTCTCACCTGCGACGCAGAGTGAGACTATAGGCGCCGCTTTTCCGGCGGCGGCGACGGCGGCGGCGGCGTCAACATCAAATCTTAACCTGAGGTTAAGTTTTTGAAATGACGTCATAACTTAGAAAGTATATGGACCTAGTTAATAAAACTTGGCCATAAGGTTAATCAAGTATTACTGAACATCCTATTAGAGTTTCATGTCACATGACCAAGGTCAATGTTGGAGGAATCAACATCGAAATCTTAACCTGAGGTTAAGTTTTTGAAATGTCATCATAACTTAGAAAATATATGGACCTAGTTCATGAAACTTGGACATAAGGTTAATCAAGTATCACTGAACATCCTGCATGAGTCACATGACCAAGGTCAAAGGTCATTTAGGGTCAATGAACTTTGGCCGAATTGGGGATATCTGTTGAATTCCCATCATAATTTTGAAAGTTTATGGATCTGATTCATGAAACTTGGACATAATAGTAATCAAGCATCACTGAACATTTTGTGCAAGTTTCAGGTCTCATGATTAAGGTCAAAGGTCATTTAGGGTCAATGAACTTTGGCCGAATTGGGGGTATCTGTTGAATTACCATCATAACTTTGAAAGTTTATTGGTCTAGTTCATTAAACTTGGACATATGAGTAATCAAATATCACTGAACATCCTGTGCGCGTTTCAGGTCACATGACCAAGGTCAAAGGTCAATGAACTTTGGTCGAATTGGGTGTATCTGTTGAATTACCATCATAACTTTGAAAGTTTATGGATCTGATTCATGAAACTTGTACATAAAAGTAATCAAGTATCACTGAACATCCTGTGCGAGTTTCAGGTCACATGATCAAGGTCAAAGGTCATGTAAGGTCAATGAACTTTGGCCATGTTGGGGTTTTTTGTTGAATAACCATCATATCTCTGTAAGTTTATTGGTCTAGTTCATAAAAAGTGGACATAAGAGTAACCATGTATCACTGAACATCTTGTGCGAGTTAGAGTACTATTCAAATTCAGCAGTGCTGCTACATGTACATGTATATTGAACCGCGTGATGCAGGTGAGACGACCAGAGGCATGCCACTTGTTTTATGACTAAACCTTTTTTTTCTCCTTGTCAAATTGCTTGTCATGCTTGTCCGGGTATTTCTTTCCGTCTGTATGAATATTTAAGTTTGTTATTCCAGGGGCAAACTAATAACAATAGTTTACGACCAAAGAAAGAAAAGAAAGAAAATGAATGAATGAATGAATGAATGCGAAAATAACAAAAAATATCATATTATTTGCTGCATTTATGTCAAACGGCATGAAAATAGATTTTCGTCTTAACAAGGCAAATTCTTTGTTCACTCGCTTCACTCTTTCGCAAAACTTTTAGATATTTCCTCCACACACGCCATGTTTGGCCACCTCAATCATTGTCAATCATTATGGCTCGCTATACGACACTGCTTCCTGCTGCATACCAATAAAGGAAATAGGAAGTGATTCGTTCTAAAATGAAGCTATTATTACATTAATTCATAACGTCCTATCAGAATCTAACACTGTCTTGATTGTTTAACATGATACATGTACCTTCCAAAGTCTATCAAAATCGATTTGACTCACACTGCTCAATTAGGTCCTTAGATTTATGGATCCTTTTGGTTATTTGAAGTATTTAAAATTAATGATATAGGATATTTATATTGCGCACATATCCACCTTGTCAGGTGCTTAAGGCGCTCCTATTACATTTTGGAAATTACATGCTAGAAATGATGTAACGTGTGTTTTCTTAACTTTAACTTTCCTTAACTTTTCTCACTGCTACACAAACTATTAAAACATCGCTGTAATTATAAATACGAACCATAAATACTTCAACGTGACATTGAGCATCGGTATGACAAAGTCATATGACGAGAATCGTGGGTCTGGATAATCGAATCTGAAGCAGACGAAAAAAAAACACTATCGCTTTCTTTTCGAGTTCGTTTCATATTTCCCGAGAATTATAGAGAAAGTTAGGGAAGTTGCGAAATTCACTTCAAAAATGAGTTACGGTTGCCTATTCTCGTGTATAATTGATGTAAAAAAAGTGAAAATAAAGTGAAAATAATTTTATGACGTGAAATAAGAATGTCACAAAATCACTGCCATTGTGGGAATACCAATTATCTTATCGAAATGGCTAAAATGAGACGTTCCCCTATAGTAATCAAAGTTTGTTGACGGATGTTGTGGAATTCCCCGATACTGCCAATGAAAAATGCTAGATAAAAATGAAAACTCCCATAAAACTATTGGTCACATGAAAATCAGATGAAAATAATACATTTTTCTAATGACTTATAAAGAAAAACTCACATTACGAAACAAATGATTTTAACATGAAAATCATATTGTGCAAACGAAAGAACCACTAATGCCACGCATCAACTATTTGGGAGTATTTCATTTGGTAATAATCAAATATTTCAATTTTAATGGCATTGATGAGTAAAAGATATTGCATATATTAACAATGAAATTAGCAAATATGACTTATATACTTGCTCCTTGAGGAATGAAAATATGTTTCAACTTATTGCAGGAAAATATAAATGAATTTAAAAAATGATATGATAACAAAGGTATATGGGTATGTGATATAATATTACCACTCTCATTTTCGTAGCGTAAATGACATCCAAATCACTCTTTTGTGAAAATACGCAAGAAATGAAAATGTAATAAACAAAGCATCTTATTATGATGAAATTAAGTGTTTTTATTTGTTTGAAAGCAACTCAATATTTTTATGTAAGGGTTGACTCGACCTGAACTCGAAATGAGCGTTTTATAAGAATATATTTGGCATGTTTGGAACCTTTGGTTGTAAACATGTGTGGAAATGACAATAACCGGTTATGTTGTGCTCAATCGGAAAATTACCCTGGATCATGAGGTCATTTGAGGTGTCATTCACTTCTCTCCTTGATCTTTATCTACTAAACAACATGACAATGTCATGTGTCATGGTGTGACCGAAGCTATGCTTCTATTCATCTACATGTGCATATCTATGCCCCGGTCACACCGTCGCCTCCTTATCGTATACGCTAAATGACCTGCAATGAATTCGACAAAGGAACATGAACTTGGACATTATCATAATTAGTTTATGCAGCAAACATGGCAAAGGCACGATTTCACAAGTTCATGGACTTCCAGTACTTATGAATAAAAAATAGATGCTCACGTGCCTTTTTAAAGGGGTACTCCGGGCTGAAAATAATTACTTTCAAATAAAAAGAGCTATAATTTCACTGAGCAAAACGCTGACGTAGAAATCCCATCAAAATCTGGTAACAAATAGACCAAACCTTGATCTGTTATAATTAAAATAACTCTGAAAAGCAAAACCTAACAAAAATTGAACAAACCACAAAAGATGAGCAAAAGTCATCCCAATGTTGTGCTTGGACACTTTACTTTCAATTTTGTTCCCAGAAGAAATGTATAAGTTGGTTTTGTGTCTTAAAAATAACCCCTTTTTTATATATAAGAATTAAATTTAGAAGATTTTAACTTGGAGATTCTTTAATCTCTCTTAGTTTTTTAAAATGTGCCCACGTTGATACAAATAATAAATAAAGAGTTTTCATTTGTTCAGTGGATGATAAATGATCATGTATTATGTATTGGCCTTCCCCTTTGGCGTAGCCGGGAGTCGAACCCTAGACTTTCGTGTGTTAATCAGGCACCACGACACCTCCACCTGACTTAGCAAACTGACTTTTTCACATATCATATCCGCTTGGCTGAATTCGAGGAACAAAATATTGAGATAGATGTTTGAAATTGAGATGATAACGAAAGTGATACCCGGGTGTCAACCGATAATCACCTATTGTTTCATTTAACCCGCAAAAAGTAAACATGAAGCAAAACAATCTAAAAAAAAATAACTGTTTCAATTGATTGCTGGGGTGACTAGATAGCCATCTGTACTTTTTCTTTGAAATTTTATATGATTTTATCTTACGGATAAAAGCAAGAAGATATTGAATACATATCAGAAGGGAATGACATGATAGGATTTTACCTTTGTCGGTTTTGTGGACTTTCCGGCTATATA
This sequence comes from Lytechinus variegatus, assembly GCF_018143015.1. Taxonomy (NCBI): domain Eukaryota; kingdom Metazoa; phylum Echinodermata; class Echinoidea; order Temnopleuroida; family Toxopneustidae; genus Lytechinus; species Lytechinus variegatus. Next base: position 16,715,283 of record NC_054748.1, on the reverse strand, counting down.
GGGCACACACCAGTAATTCAAACTAACATTTACGTGTTAAATCATAGTCATAGCTGTAGAGAGGGGTGGCTATACGAGGGCCTATACAGTGCGTATAAAATGGACAGTTTTGTAAAGTCTATCAATTTTTTCTCAAATTATGATATGTACATTTTGATATCAATAGATGCTCTGAAGTCTTATCTTTAAAATGTCATTTAAAAAAATAAGCTTCGTTCATGCTTGAGCGCACACAGAACGTTTTTTCAGGGGTTCAAAAAAGGCTTGCGCCAAATGGCAGAAATTCCAGAAACTGAGAAAATATTGACGATCAGACATCTTGCTAATCAGCAGACTTCCTCTTAAGCTTTTCATTTTCTTTGCCATAAATTTCGAATGAGGATTTCAAATTTCATTTACAAAGCATTGATTTACTTGCATTGTTTTGCATTTTCATCGAACTATCTTTTAGCACCCTTTCATGTATGAAAAAAATTGACCTGTCAACCCAGGTGAGGGAATGTGCATTATTAATGAAAGAGCTTGTAATTTATTCAAATACTTTCATTGTGTGCTACAAAGGTTGTGGTGCATTTGAAAGACATGAATATTTTCCTGGGAAGCGAGGGTGCTTCGGAAACCCCCAAGACTTCCCGGGGGGTGATGCGTGTATTATTCATCATAGGCAGCACCCCTGGAAAACTGTTACGTATGTTAAAAATTGAATACTGAAGAAAAACTACCTTAATTTGGTAGCGAAAACCCTTTTTTTATCTTGCTTGTTAAATTTCTCTTAATCAAAAGGAGCTTAATTTCTAAGTGAAATCTTATTTGGGGGGGTGTCAAATTTAAACCACCACCCCTGTTGAAATTGTTCCCACCACCCTGCCAAGCACACATTTAACTTGTTCAAGGAATCAATGACCCCTTGACAATAAGATTAATGTCTTTCAAAGGCAAACTTTTGATAAGACTTCAGAGCATCTATTAACATCAAGATATACATATCAAAAATTGAAGCAAAATTTCGATAGACTTAAAAAATGTCCTGGTTTTTTTTTACAGACTTTAGAGCCATCCCCTATTTATCCCATGAAAGGGCGAGGACGGAGAGGCGTATATAAAGAAAAAAAAATAAGAGGAGGGGAAAAGTGAATGAAACGAGGGGAGGGAAATAATTGAAATAACGAAAAAAATTGCATATGTCATCGAAAACATCGCAGGAATAAAACTCTTTTAAAGATATCATTTTCCCCCTCTAAGAGAAATCGTGATTTACAATATAAAAATCCTTATTTTACAGCTTAAAACATAAAGTCTGAAACTAGACTCGCTACTCCAGAGGGACAATTTTGAGATGGTAAGAAAAAGTAGTTCATTTTATCATTCTCTGTTTGATATACAAACGTTGTGCATGATTAAAATCATGAAAAGGAATTATTTTTAGATAAACCTTTCCAGATTGCATAGCACGCGGATGAACGTCTCAGACCTCAAGCAGACTTCTGCCTCAATTATATCATGTAAAAGCAGGGGCCGTGGAACAATCTTTGAAGAGGGGTGCTAGTTTGGAACAAAAAAAGACATCACCCCCCCCCCCTCAACCCCCCCCCCAAAAAAAGGGGTTTTCTACAGGAGCAGCCCCACTCCAAAGGCAATATATATAGGCCTATCCTGTTATACGATGATATGTTGTGCATGATGACATTTTGTGTATGTAATTGTGTATACTGTTTGATAAGAGGAAAGATACCCCGTTTTTTTATCGATAGCATATAACAGTATTCAGATAAAAACCGATTTGTTATCCACATGTGAAATGGTACAAAATTACACACTTTGGTAGTTATAATGGTATGAGATAACTGATTGCCGTTTTTACGAAACCTGAGCTTAATCATGTTAATCGGTGTATTTCTTCTTGGATATGTTACAAAAGTTTCTTACTCCTTTTAAAAAAGGTGGGGGAGGGGCTAAAAGAAAATTCTCGAACATCAGGAAAGGGAGACTGGATGGAACACTCATTTTCATCATAATCATATCGTATACGTGTATACATTACAGTTAGTGTTTGCTTGTACATACGATGTTGTCTCTGTTAAAGTGTGTGGGTGTGGGCGCAAGGTGCGAGCATGCGTGTGTGGGGGTGTATATATATATATATATGTTGATACAAAAGGGTAATTGTAAATCCAATGTTATTTGCAACCTGTTTAAAATGTCTTTGGTTCGACGTCTGTGTATTATAGGCATTTCGCTTATATTGTGCATGAGGCTTTGAGGAAATATTGAATTTCCTGGAATATTGCCCTATTACTTCTCAAAGGCATTGGACTTGTTATAAATACTTCCCGTGAAAGTGTCTATTTTACATACACGGAATTTATTTGACAAATATATAAAACAATTACAATAACGAACTAATATTCTTCTACAGACATTTATCACTTGCAATATGAATTCTTAGTTGTTGGAAAAGGAGGTTTTTTATCACCAGAATGATATTTTAGAATCTCTGCCATTCATTCTATATGTTCATCAGTTACGCAGCCTCCAACAGTACTTTATCTGTAAGGATTGCAATTATGTAGTGCAGTAAACGAAGGCTGGAACTTACATAAAATGCATGCGTTCAATAAAAAAGGGGTGATTAGATATTAGCGTTGATATTTAGTCCGAAGGCCTCATGTTACGCAATAAAAGGTTTATGAATGAGACAATCATTACTCATTCCCAACGGAACGGAAAGATGAGGGACTTGGGTGGAATGAAAAGAGGTTCAAACGCTTCAGTAGAGAAAAGGAAGAGTATTTACCCAATATTTCGTGAAAAGGGGACAGACGTGTTTGTTGTGTAAGGTGTTGTCCCACGTAACGTAAAACGCATGTCTCATCAGTAAATTCCAATGCAACATTGTATAAAAATTTACACAGTATTTGGTATCATTTTACTTAACAAACATTCACGTGCCGTCAAGGTTTTAACCCCATATGAGGTAAACATTTTTATTGCGTGTGTTGCTTCTCAATCGTTCTTGCTCCCTCTTATTTATGTTCATATTCAGATTTCATCGTACATGTCCTAGGCATGAAATAACGTATATATGGGTCTGGCGACTTTTCTCCAACAAGCACGCTTGAATGTTTACTCGCAAATTTATATAATCCACTGATATATAGATGGGGTCTCGAGGGCCTTTGACCCCCTCCCCCCCCCCTCCAATTTTAGAATTTCTGTCCCATAGATCATGTCCGGCCACCTTTTTTTCATGACGCTTAAATTAATATCTCCTATACACGACGAGGAAATTATTCCGTCAAGGAATTATGATTACCTTTTATTTTCTATTGAGAGATCAATATCTTCTGTCACCAAAACAGGTGATTTTTTCAGAAGAGTGCCATGAAAGTCAGGGAGTTGGAGCGCGGTAGGGTTGCGGCATCCGCATGCGCAGAAGCAGTTTTCATGTTACCTGTGACTGAAAGGCTAATGATCACGGCATCACAGGCCTAATTTTTTCCCCCATAGACTCGTGTGATAAAGTGGCACCTAAAAAGAATTCAAAGGAAATAAGGAGGAAATTCGAGGGTTTAATGGTTACTACCAGTGGATAGGATAAATGTCTGACATTCCATATCTGACCAGAAAAGGGTACCTCGACCGGCTCATTTTAAAAATAAATCAGCATTTATGAAGACTACACCTGACGGGATCAAATTCATCACTTGAGAAAATAAAATGGCCCTAATTCTTTCGCCTGTTAAAACATAGTTCCATAGTGGTGATATATCTTTCTAATTGGGGAAAAAGTAAGTTCAGTAGGTACCCTTCCTAGAATCAGTCTTAGATTTTCAGTCACATTCATGCATTTTTGTCAATCAGCAATATCAAATTAAAAAATGAGCTATGGGTTGGCTCGAATGAATATCTTTGGCCTGCCAGTTGTGATTAGGCCCGTGCAACCTCACGGCAGACTGTCTCACACCTGATTCTCTCCCTCTTCTGTCTTCCAGGTAAACGTTGAAATCTGACAAGAAAATAACACAAGAATGGCCCCCGAGAACGAAGAAAACGGGGTATCCGTCCCTATTGAGGAGCCGAACAACGAAGGCAAGAAAACAAGTGACGGCAGCCAGCTAGTCGTCAACGGAACGGGTGACGAAGACGGCGATCATGCATACTCTTGCTGCTCATGGAAGCCCGGTTTCCTCCAGTTCCTGGCTTCCGGTCGCTTCTTCTGCGTCCTGCTGTGCATGGTGGTCGCGTCGGATGCGTTTAATTCTGGGACATTCGGTAGCGCAGTGACGTCACTGGAGACGCGTTACAAGCTGCCATCATCTCAGCTTGGTTTCATCAACAGCATGTACGAGTTAGCGTCACTGGTCCTGGTCCTGTTTGTGGTCTACTATGGAGGGAAACCAACGAGCAACAGGCCGCTGTGGATTGGCCTCGGGAGTGTGGTGATGGGCATTGGAGCAGTGGTGGCGCTCTTACCACAGTTCTTATTCGGCGCTTATGTGTAAGTGTTAAATTATCCGATAGGGGTCGATATATTTTCGGATTTTGAATTTAGATGAAGCTGTATCATAAACATTCTATCAGAATATAATTGGATAGGCCTTATAAATAACGCTATCTTAAGTGAAATAATCCGGGGAAAAAGCGATGCCTAGTTGGACATTGAAAACACGGTCTTTCTTTACCGAGTGGGCCTACATAATTGGTGGCGTCATTACTTTGTAACTGCTAATATGTAACCAAAAAGAAATGCTTGCACCACAGCACCAGGCATTATAGATGGGGATCTGATGGGTGTTTTATAAAGCTGTTCGTTAAGTTCTTGACTTACGCACGACTGGAACACGTTCTTATATTCTTAGTCAGTCATAAAGAATATATCATTTAGCGCAAGAAAGGATCACTAATCGTGGGCAAAATAATTGGCGGCTTACAAACAGCTTCATGATACACCCATCCTAGTTAATCGTTTTTTCTATCATACTCACGCATGGGCTCTTTTAGATTGCGTGGAACCAATATCCATGATGGGGACCAGGTAATGACGTCACACCCTACGACTACGAGCGTTTCCAACTTTTTAAAACTTGATTTCCTTTGGTCAATTTGTGTTCAGACCTCTTAGTGATGGCTCGAAAGGCAACTCAAGTACCGCTACATGCTCGGCGGGCTCTGGCAATATCACTGACCATTGCACCAAGAATGAAGGGGACACAGATAACGGTGAAACCCATGCTGCTTTTGTCTTCATCATATGCGGGCAGATCATCGTCGGTCTCGGTTGGACGCCGGTGATGGCGCTAGGCATGTCTTACATAGATGATAACGTGAAAACCTCTACGTCCGCAATGCACATTGGTAAGTCCCTTGTTCCTAGAATTATCTCATAATAACAATACACTTTTAGATATGAAAGAATTCATAATAATGCATTTTTTGCTATGTAAGTGAAGAACTTAATAAACATTTCTAAGGTAAAGTGAATTTGGAGAAACAGGGCATCTTAAAAAAACCCCAAATATTTCAAGGGGGAATACTCCCAACAAGCAGTTCCAAGTCAAAATTTTCGGACAAGCAAAAGATTGAGGCATCCATTTTTTAAGGGGTGAATGCACTCTCCCCCCCCCCCCCACACACACACACATACATTCAGTGGTGAGAGTTCCTGTTAACAGGTTTATCCACACGTATTCAGCGCTCGCGATCATTCAAATGCCTCTATCAGTTTTGTATAGTTATTCTTCTAAGTAAAGGCTTGATAAAGCAGACTAGTTCTCGTGAAGAAGTACAAATTCACTGGTTATAATCCATGATGCCGAAAAGCAGGAACAAGAACGCATGCATGATAATATTTTACTTGAACTGAGTCTTATTGAATGCATGATACTAAAAGCTGTATTTTATTTTACTGCCACTCACACTATCGTAGGTAATTTAATCCATCAATACAATTAATTGAAATAATAATTATACGTCTAATCCATTTTTTCTTCAAATTTTATAAGGCGAAAATTCGTATGTGACGTGCCAAAATATGATATGCTTCTTTCAATTTTTATTTGTGAGTTGTAAATTTAGTATGACTGCAATTTTCTTGAAACAGGATATGTTCAGAGTATGTTCGGTTTCGGCCGGATCGCCGGTTTCCTCATTGGCGGAGTGACGGTTCGCAAATGGGTTGATTACTACCGTGACGATCCGGATAATTATGGAGTCGGACCCCAAGATCCGCAGTGGGTGGGGGCTTGGTGGCTCGGTAAGTATAGTTTGGTTTCAATTATTATTTCCAGCTATTTTAAGTCTTTCTTAAAACTTTCTAAACTTTGATTTCCCTTTCCTTTCTTTTTTTTAGAGCTACATTCCGTTTTCTTCAAAAATCCATGAATTTATTTTTTTTATGGCATTCTACTATTTTCAACAGTAATTTCTTTATTATCTATATATGTAAGGGTATATGTGTATATTTATGTGTATGTTAGGGTCTGCATTTTCGACCTATATAAATGATCACTTATCAACCAAGATTCCAATAAATTCCAATTGGTTGATTTTGACCATTTTGTGTCGTTCTGACACACATTGGCGGCGGAAGCCGAAATATTTAGGGGGTGTCCACCTGATTTTTTGAGATGGACACAGGTAAAAAATTGGACAAGCGCCCCGAAGAAAGGTTATCAATCTAGCCAAAAATTTTTGACAATCAAAAAAAAAAAAAAAAAAAGGTCATCAACCTGAAATTTAGGGGGGAACACGTCCCCCGCTTCCGCCGCCTTTGCTGACACATACCACCAATCCTTCTTTTTGTGACTGTAGGCCAATATTCCGATCTTCTTTTTCCTGTTTTCTAAGATTCCTAGATATTTACTTGTCATTACTTGGCAACTCATTGCTCTTTATATGGGTTTTAAGGTTATATGGGTTTTAAGGTCAAGTGACCGGATACACTCTTTGACTTTGTACTCTTGTCTTGTTTCCTTGCAAGGCCGAATTAAATCTAAACGCTAGACAGTTTTTTTTCTTTTTAAGATAAGCATATCCCTTTCCCTAGGTTTTTTAATGTATTAAAAGTCAATACAGAACATATGATTAACAAATCTCCGATGTTTAGGAGTAAAACAGATCAACGATAATCAAAATATATAGACGTAATTGAAATTATTTGATAAAGAAAAAAAAAGATTATAACAGAAATAAAAAGGCAGAATAACTGACATTAAAATAGACAACAGTATATATAAAATGAATAAACCTATGATGCAAGAAACTCGAGAATGAATGATTTCAAAATCTTAAAAGATTGTTGGGCTCCTGGGGACAGGGAAAAAAGCAAAGACGTCCATCGGTGCATGAAAATTCGTGATGGGCCAGGCCAAGAAATGAGACAATCCGCTTCACCCCCCTCCCTCCCTCCCTCACACACAAACCCTAACACACGAAGACTCCATTTCTCTAACCTATTGGTTGTTGATTTTTTTCTACACAGCAAAAACTGTGGTGTTAGCCGGTGTACATAGAGGACCACACCAGTTATTTTACACCGGTGTTAAATTGGTGGTGTTAGTTTTACACCTATAGGTGTTATTACAACACCTATGGTTGTTACATTTACACTCTTTGGTGTTATGTTCAATCTCTAGGGTGTTATTTTAACACCTTAGGGTGTGGTCCTCTATTAACACCAATTGGTGTCAGTTTAAACACCACAGTTTTTACAGTGTACTCCTTCTTTCTAGTATTTATATTTAGTACATTCTCCTTCCTTTGCTTTTCTTGTTCTTCGTCTTCTTTTTTTTCCCGTATTATGTCAACACTCATTGGCCCGTATTCTGAAGTCAGGTTTAATTGAAACTACAATCTAACTCTGTGCTAAAATTATGGGAAGCCAAAAGTGTCAAAATTTTCATTAAGTTGTATGTTTCTTATTTTTACTGTGCTCTTTCCTGATTCATCGATGTCGAAGACAATCATCTATTTATACTTCCTACATAATTATGAATGATTTGAGTGCCAAATGAGCTGAAATATGATATCTCTACTGTTATTGATTTATGTAACAATTGGCTATCCATACTTAAACCACAACTTTAAACCTGAGTTTAAGTTAAACACGACTTCAGAATACGGGCCATTATGTTCAATATGTTAAATGGAAGAAAATGTATTTTCATATTAAGCTTATTTGAAGTTGCCTTTTAATCTATTTTTTGTTAGTTTCCGCATCGCTTGTTTTGGTTGCTACATTTTAGAATGAATTTATTTTTCGAAGTCACCTTTCTTTCCTCTATCAGGTTTGATCATTGCCTCTGTCTCCTACGTCATATCCGGTATTCCCATGATCGGTTTTCCCCGAAGTTTGCCGAAGAATTACGACGAGGCACACGATGACTTCATGGGTCACTCCAAACGAGGGAGGTCAACCGGAAGTGAAAGCGCTGAGAATGCCGCCAAGCCAAAGTCAAGGAAGAAGGCTGCTTTCAAAAGCATCAAGGGTATAAAGCTACCTCATCATTTAGAAGGGAAAAATAGTTCCAAAGACGTCCATCCACACTTTTATTTTAGTTGAGGGATAAATAAGCGCGTCACGTGATGCTTTTCAATATTTTATCAAGACCTGGTATGAGTACTTCGATGTGCAAGTTGTAGGCCTGAAAAGTGAAAAAAACGACTACGTTCATCTGAAATACGCTGTACTATAAAAACGCGTAAATTAATTATCATTCACACTAATAGTATTATTAACTTAAATAATGCTTAAGATGCCAGACTTTTGATAGTTAGGACTATCCCCCTCAAGAGAAAGATAAATCGATAAAGCTGATTTTGCTGAAAGTGACTGCACGACGCTTCTTCTTTTATCCTCCTTCTTTTTCTTATCTTAATGTACAATCATATACAACACAAATCCAGTTAACTTTTTTTTTTAAGACGTTTAAAATGTGGGCCTATATCTTAAAAGCTGGGTCCGGGATTTCGCATAAAAATATTCAGACTATTGGAATTATTCAAGATCACTTTGAGACATGATTGACAGTCAGTGAAAATAGTGACCCGAAAATGGGTCCCGACCCTCTAAATCACCACAGTTTACATAATGGCCCATATTTTTCAGGGGACTATATTAACGTATGCTCTAAGTATAGTGATCACAAAATATATAGGAAAAGCATATATTTTCACTATATATGTGTTATTGAAACCTGTCATCATGTTGCTTGAATATTGCGCAAATGCTGAGATCGATTTAAGTAGGATACTTTCGATGTGTTTTTCCCGATGACACATTTTCTTTTCTTTTTCTGTCTTTTTCTCTAAGACATGCCTGGGAAGTTCTGGGAAGTCTGTAAGAATCCTCTGTACTTGATCATCAACATGGCTTTCGTGACCGAGTTCGCTGCCATGATTGGACTCAATATATTCTTTCCCAAATACCTAGAAACAGAGTTTGGACTGACGTCATCATATGCGAATCTTATTACAGGTAAAGTATAGTCTAAGTTGTCCTAGGTTTCGTTAAAATAAGTTTTGAAGCATGGCTAAATATTTTGGTAAAGGCCATTTCATTTTTTTTCTGCTAAAAGATTATTAACATTTGTTTTGCTCATACTTTTTTATTCAGTGTTTTACATAAATAAAATTGTAAGCAGTAAGAGAGTAGACTTTAGATTTATTATTTTCGTTCAACAAAATATAATTGAAATTAAAGTCCATATTCAAAATAATACAGACAGTTCAATGACTTTTCATAACAAATATTGATGAAAAATTATATGAACGGAGGGACTTGGAAAGAAAAGCAGAGCTTGTATGAGAGGCAAGTCCCTAGCACTTAATTTCAATACTGACTAACAAAAATATATTGTTAATTGTTGTCTTATATTGTAAGCCATTGCGAGTCGTGTTGCATAAAAGGGGAAAAGCGCTAAATGACACTATTATATAAGTATGTAATTATGATCGAATTGGGGTCAATGTAATTCCTGTCCTTAAACTAAACTGACGCTTTCATTCATTTGAACAATTAAAAAATCACCGAAAGGACCCATATACTCGGTAGTATGCAAGTTTTACGTTTTAGCAAATGATTCTGAAAATCCTTGCTTGAACATTCCCCAGGGAAAGAAGAAAGTACATACCAGAATGCAACGTCTGACTCAAATTTAATATAGGGCTATGCTTATATTTGAAGATCGCCAAGCATAGAGGTCGTCTTGATTCATATTATGCGCTTCAACATTGTCTGCTTATTATTATTTTTTTTTAAATCATTGAACGTTTATCGTACAACTCTGAAGAATGAAATCATGAAGTACGTCTGTGGTAATAAGTGATTTACTACTCAATACAATATTTTTGTGCATATGCGATACTACAAAACGTAAACCAGGAGCAGACTTCGTCCTGCGGTACTCCGTGTGGTAATAACTACAAAATACCGCAGACAGAACCCCTGAGTGCCACAGAAAAGAACCACAGAAGAAAAAAAAATACCACGGGAAAATACCGCAGAAACCATCGGTAAATCTACTCCCTTCCTTTTCTTCCTCTACTCTTTTCATAATTTCTTGGACAGGCGCTGTTCTCGTGCCGGCCGCTGCTCTCGGATCCATCGTTGGGGGCGTCATTGTCAAGAAATTCAAGACAAAAGCAGAGGGGTCTTGCAAGGTAGCCTTGGTTCTCAGCATAGTCGCTATGTTCCTGCTCCTAATCACATTCGGTGTCGGTTGTCGAACCATTCCAACGGCTGGTGTAACGACTAAGTATCCCGACCAAAGGTGAATAATTTGTTATATACCCACTCACTATGTTCGATTTCCAATCCCCCGTTTTCAATGCTGTGTTTCAGAAAGCCTATATTTCAAGAAATTTTCTCCCTGCCATGCATAGTATATGTATCGAATGGCCTGGGAAAACTTTTATTTCAATTTCTTTTCCCTTTCCAAATCTAATTTTAAGCTTGTAATCATTTCCCAGCATTTCTAGTACCCTAAACATCACAATTTCATTCATGTATATACTTGTCGTTATTGTTTATTCTTCAGTCTATATTATCGATTTTTAGTATTTTAATCGCATACATTCGTAATTCCGAAGCTTCGTTATTCCGAAGGTTCGGATATTCCAAAGGTTCGTTATTCCGAAGGTTCGTATTTCCGAAGGTTCGTAATTCCGAAGGTTCGTTAGTCCGAAAACGAAGTGAGGTTCGTGATTCCGAAGGTTCGTTAGTCCGAAAAAGAAATGATTAACGAACCTTATATCGTTTTCGGACTTATGAACCTTCGGAACAACGAACCTTATTTCGTTTTAGGAATAACGAACCTTCGAAATAACGCCACAAATGTTCGGATTAACGAACCCTTTTACGTTTTCGGATTAATGAGCATCGAGGTACAGGCAATTTACGTGTTTCGGTATTACATGTACGAAGTGTAACCGTTTTAATACATTTATCTTTATTAGGTATTATGTATGTTCAAAATCCCCAGGAATAGAATGCAAATTTCCAATATCTATTCATTTATACAATAAGAATAACCATATTAATATAATGAACCTGATGAATACGCGACACACAGGCTTTATAGAAGTGAGACACACTCGTGTACAAGGATTGCGTTCGTATAAAGCCCCTTTTACACCTTCACGGAAGCAACACGGATCATCCCGGATTGTCAATCCGGGGTCATCCGTGTACAGTCCGGGACTACCGTGTACACTCCGGCTACTCATCCGGCGCCATCCTTGATGTACCGGCATGTCCGGGAGAAAAATTGAACATGTTCAATTTTTCATCCCGGAGTACACGGACTGATAATCATCCGTGTTCATCCTTGTAGCCTCCTTGTACATCCGTGTAGCTACCGAATGCATCCGGGAGGCTCCTTGTAAGAACCGGGTGATCCTTGTTGATACCGGCTTTATCCGGGGTCAAATGTTTGTATTGTTTGCGTACATGAACAATAGTCCGTATTCATAACCAAGCACGAGCATGCTCCAGATGCTGCAAAAAGGGACGAAACTTCATTCTAGCAAGATATATCCCAGTACAGAATGTGAGCAACCGTGAAGGTCCGTGTAAAGACCCAGTAACATCCGTGATCATCCGGGTATTCCGTGTTGGCTCCGGGAGCATATCAAACAGGATCCCTATTGCTACCTTGCCTATCCTTGTAGACTCCGTACTTTTCCGTACATATCCGTGTTAATAACCAGTTAACTCCGTACTCACTCCGGGAATGCTAGAAAAATACAAATTTGGCACCCCGGATCATCACGGACTGAGATCCGTGATGATCCGTGTTGCATCCGTGAAGGTGTAAAAGGGGCTTTAGACGGTAAATATTCATTGATAACGCGATATATATTACCTTCATTTGGAACTAACATACGCCGATTTCCCTTCTCTCATTTTATTCTATCTTGATAACCATTTTTTTTTCAAACACAGCGCTGGTACGAGCTTGAGCCGAACTAGTACGTGTAATGTCCAGTGTGGATGCAATAATGATATATATTCCCCTGTGTGTGGAGAGGATGGCATCACCTATGTGTCAGCATGCCACGCTGGTTGCCTACAAGAATTTGACAATGGGGTAGGTAACCTCAAACTCAGTGGCTTTTAGGTGAAGGTTTTTGGGGCTAAAACCAACTTTTGAATAAATCAACCCCCTCTCCCCGATACCCTTTTCTCCTCTTGAAGAAAGAGGTTGAAATCTTGCATTCTTACAGAGATTCGTACCAGTCTAGAAATAAAGAGGCACTAAAACAATCGTTTCCCACCCTTTTTTTTTAATAATAAATTTATGTACCCTTTCTTTCTGTTCTTGTCAATGGATTGCATTTCGAATTGGTCCTAATATCCTAATACATATGGTCACGAGGTTTCAAGGGTAAAAAGAATAGACTCTTAGCCTCCTACTAATAAAAACAGAATGATGCAACTTGTTGTCGAAAAGAGTAACGCAAATTTTCCAGATTGGTAATTTTAATGCAAACCGTTTTAGTTGATGCACAGAGCTCTTAATCTAAAAGCGTTAATCCGAGATTATCGACAATTGATCGCTATAATTATTTTACATTTCCTTTGGTTTATCTCAGACATTCGGCGATTGTTCATGTGTCGACGCTGAAGATGGGACCTATTCGGCAGTGGACGGTACCTGCGGGAACAACTGCAAGAGTCTTATTCCATTCCTCATCATCTCTTTCTTGGTTGTCGTCATATCCGGTGCGGAAGAGATCCCACAAACCCTCATTGCAATGAGGTAAATATAACCCCAAAAGAACACCTAGAAACCCATCTAAGAATGTCTGATAGAGGATTTGATGATATAATATTCCGATCAAACAATATGACGAAACTTATATCGGAAAAGATATATCTGTGCATCAGTCTGTGTTAAACCAATAACGGGTTGATATGAATCTAGAATTGTTTCAACACTTAACTGGTGAGCGTTTAATGAAGCTGTTCGATGGTTAGAGCGACTTTAAGAACGACTGGTGATTCTTTCTTACGCGCCAAACCATCAGCAATGAATATTTACCACAAGTGGATCACCAGTCCTTGTAAACAACACATCTCTGGTGTTTTCGTAAATAGATTTAGGGCTGGTGTTAAATTAACACCGGTATTTTTGCAGTGTAATAGGTAAAAATATATTGTCAATAATCAAGTCCGGCATTAAAAAATATATGAATTGTACGAATTGCCGTTCCGATAGGGATCTATTTGGCAAGTGGGTAATTTCTTTCTTAATTGAAGTTTGATTCCTTACCAAATGATGAAGAAATGCAAATTTTCACAATGTGTTTCTCTTTTCTTTCATCATATCAGATGCGTGAACCCAGACTCTAAGGCCATCGCTCTCGGTGTCCGGGCCATCATGATGAGATTACTTGGTATGTAGGCCCCATCACCTCTTAAAAAAATTGAGCATTCAACATTCGATATAGCGGACACTTTGACACCTCATATAAGCCGTTTTCATAATGAAGGCGCAGTGGAGTTCCTCCGGGACAACTCCGGATTGAGTTGATACGCTTGTACCACGGACCGACATAAAACCCTTTCAAACTGGCAAGCTCCGCTGAGGTGTATCCGCAGTCGCTTCGGTGGTTTCCAAGCGAGTTCGCGCCATATGTGCCGCGCGTGAATCTCCCCCATGCGGAAATGAATGAAGTTACGCGCGAGAAGGCGATACCACATTTCCGGTGCAGACTAACTCTGTTTGTAACCCTCTTCTCAAAGTTGGTTGAGTACTCCGCTTTGAGTCCGGCATGTCCGGATCGAAATAATCCTAGAATTTTCATACTGCCCTCCAACAAAGTGGAGTAACTTCTTCTGGTGGGTGTTTCATAAAGCTGTTCGTAAGTTAAGAGCGACTTTAAGAACGACTGGTGATCCTTTCTTGTGAAAAATGGTATATTCACTGGCGATGGTTTAGCGCGTAAGAAAGGTTCACCAGTCGTTCTTAAAGTCGCTCTTATCTTACGAACAGCTTTATGAAACGGCCCCCTGGACTCTGGAGTAACCCCACTTCAGCTGTCACTATAAAAGTGGCACTAACTCTTTACATCTTATTTCTTTTTAGAAGCATTTACATGATTTGTCGTATTGAATCAATGTAAGTATCGATGTACCCATTCAATTCAGGAGGTTCCGTGGCCGACTGGTCTGCCTCGACATTTAAAGGTTCGGGGTTCGATCCACGGCCAAGGCAACCATGAACCTACGCGGCAACTTTTCCCCGTTAGAAAGGAATAAAATAGTGCTCTTTTATCCTACATTCAAATAAAATGGAAATGCTATATGCATTCATGGTATCTGTGTGTACACGTGGGTTGCTTTTAATAGTTTTCCTTTAAATATTTATTTTCATCCTCATTGCAGGCGCCATTCCAGCCCCGCTGATCTACGGCGCTATGATCGACACCGCGTGCAGATTGTGGCAAACGGAGTGCGGTAAGCAAGGGTCGTGTTACGTCTACGATCTAGCTGCGTTCCGTTACGCCTAC
Organism: Lytechinus variegatus; assembly: GCF_018143015.1. Taxonomy (NCBI): domain Eukaryota; kingdom Metazoa; phylum Echinodermata; class Echinoidea; order Temnopleuroida; family Toxopneustidae; genus Lytechinus; species Lytechinus variegatus. The sequence goes on along the minus strand of NC_054748.1, from coordinate 16,700,271 downwards.
CTCGGAGTCAACTTCATCTTCAAGGTTCTCACCGTGCTTTTCTACGTCATAGGGTGGTGGCTCATCAGGCGACAGCGCATGCGCAACCAACAGGCGGGAAAACTTACGAACGAGGAAGAGTAAAGGAAAGAATGGCGCGAAGAACTCAAAACTATCTAGGTCTGCTTTCCTGAAGACTGATATCAATATCAAAATACTTTTTTTATTATTGTATATCGCCGTCATCCAATGAGGGCTCAGGATTTCGGTGGCTTTTAACAGTTATCTTGATACAAGATTTGTGAAATGAGAACATGATAAGAAAGGCAGAGACTTCTCGGTATTTCCATCCTGCCATTTAATCATTGTTTTCGAGAGAATGATTTTCTGTTTATAAGTACTAATTTCTCGATCATTGCATTTCTATTTCATTCCATCGCAATCCACCTCTCCCTCTTTCTCTCTCTCTCTCTCTTCCTAACATTCTTTCTTAAAAAAGGTTACAAAACGATATTATGTAGTATTTGTTTTAAGAACAATTTTCATATACTTTTCAGTAGGCCTAATTTGCACTCAGAATTTGAAGAAAAAGAGCGGTTCCTGGTATAATGAATTTCTGTCAGTGTATTTGATATAACATATTTTTGAAGTACTGCAAATTCAATAAACAGGGCCTTTGATGTTTCTAAACGAGATTGTTTTTAATAGTTAAATGATTTAATCTTAATTGTGTATACAGTCGAACCACTCATCAATCTTAAATTTGATTATGATGGTCTGCTATGTTCAAAATAGATAGATTAATGTTGTCATAATGTTAATTTGATAAATTCGTGCCACCTTCATTTTTTCTCCAAATCTCAATTACTAATAATAGTTTCATATACTCCGGAAATTACATGTGGTTAAACGCAGGGATAAAATTTTAAAAATCGACTAGACTCAGAATAAAAGTAAGAAAGTAAAAAAATAGATTGATAGATATAAGGAAAAAAGTACCATAAATCTCTTTCGTCAAGATCGTTAGGTAAGCTATTCTATTCATTATCGTTAGGCAAGCTATTCTATTCATGATTGTTAGGTAAGCTATTCTATTCATGATCGTGTGGTAAGCTATTCTGACGCCACAACTGGGCGTTGTGGCGTGCGCCTGTAATCCAAACTATGTGGGGAAGTTCTAAATTGATGCAGAGGTTCGAGCCCTGGTCACGTCTTTCGGATGGTGACCTTAAAGGTCGGTCCCAGACGTAAATAATCATATGTGATTGATACACGTCTGATAAAACTCAAACACACAATATTCTGACGCGGTAACGTATAATGTTCCTGTATTCATGAACAACACACATCATTGTGCAAATGGAGTGGTGGAGAATGTGGTGCGCGTGTATCTCTTAACATCGAAAATGTGAAAAACTATAAGAAATACACGTTTAACAATTTAACTTTATGACATCAACGGTGTGTGAAGGGAAATTAATTTATGCAGTATATGTCTGCAATCTTTCATGTTTTTGTGTGTTTATATTACGCTATCTTATATTCTATGGCGGCATATTTTTTAATGGGAAACGCACAGGAAAATGTATATTGATCACTATAATAGTTTATATATTATAAAAAGGGTAAAGGTGCATTAAAATATTTGAATATCGTAGAATTACTCAATAAAGTGCTGGAAATTATATTTTTCTATCTTATTATTGCCGAGTCTGCTTCAGAGTAAAACCGTATCAGGTTTTGTTTCCTCAAGGTGCCCAAAATATGCATTCAATATTTTGCTGAATATTGAATATATTCTGTAAGATTAAATTTCTGTTTTAGACCCGAATCCCTCAAAAATTCACCGATAAAAGCAGACGCGAAGAGAATCATATTGGTCCAAAGACACCAAGGTGGTGTTTAATCAGTGGTCTCAGATTGTTGCTTGTGCAGAATCCACGAATTTATTAGGTGTAAGTATACCTACGGAAGCTTTTAAGTGCCATCTCCTGGCGAGATATTTTATCTTGCCACGTCGATTTATAAAAAGACAAATGTCGTAATTGCGAGATATATGTTTTCGTCATTATGTAGTTTGCCAAGATGATTTGTTTATATGTCGAAGTGGTGATAATGCATCTCATATTGTCGACATAGCTTTGTATAGAACTGGTAAAAGAACTAATGACTATATTAGTCCAGTTGAAATTACGGGAAATGGGTTTACCCAAAACAAATTGCAGCAGAAACGCCCTGTTTCAGCACTGAACTCTCATAGTAGCCATAATTACATATCCATAATGTAAAAACATTGACTTGAAGCTTTGGAACAATGTTTAATTTCCATAAATTCTAAAACAACGTCATCTGGCATTGTTTGAGTGTATTTCCTGAACTGGGATTCATATAAACCTATGATTTCAGGGTCAAAGAATTCAGATCACACAATATATTAAGGAATATGAAAATCAAAGTTGTGTAGCAATGTATAATTTGAATAGATAAAAAAATGGCCACTGTTTGGCATTGTTTGATTGTATTTTCTGATCAGAGACGCATACTTTCAACATATTAACCTATTCAATTCAATTCAATTCTTTTTTATTTCATTTCCATTCAAAACATAATACAAAGTAATATAAAACAATACAAATCAAATACAATTTTACAGAAGGGCATTCTTACTTCGTAAAAAAAACAGTATAATATAGAGCATAAATGGATATGGAAATGAGGGGATCTATGTTTTGAGGATCGGGTAATTCACTCAATGGAAGGAATTGCTGGTCGCAGATTCTCTGGTCCACTTCGATAACCCGATCTATCGATTTTATCTTTATCGAGTGTTGGATTGGTACACACGAAGGAACACTGCAACCATTTTACCCCGATGTTAAATTTGTGGAGTTGTAACAACATCCTTGATTATCATTTTTCCACTCTGGTGCTATGTTCAATCTCGAGTGTGCTCAGGATATGGTTTTCTAGGGACGGCTACTATTAGTTTTAATCCCAGTTTTCTATTTTATTATACATTATACGGTATGTATTATTGATATTCATGTGTTCTCTTTTGGACATGCAGTATGCTCCATCCTTTTTAAATGTATCTTTAACTTTATATCTTTTCTACAAGTATCTAAATGTTTCATATGGTGTATCGATATATTTTTAAGATGAAGAAAATAATATTTTAAAAAGATACTAAACTTGACATCATATTATGTTCAAATCAAAATAAAGCATTATTTTATACATGTGAGTGTTTCCTCGGTGTTTATCGAGTTATACCTTCGCGGAAAGAAAGAATGTGAAGTAAAGAAGATAGAGCAAGAGTGTCACCGATATATGGATGACTATACTGGTAGTTGTAAAAGAGTTGAGATTTGAATAGAGGGAGGTGTGTTGTTGAAAGAGCGAGAGAGAGAGAGAGGAAGGGGTAATGTGTGTGTGGAGGATGTGCGTGTGTGTGTAAGGGTGTGTGGGTGTGTGTTATTGTGTGTGTGTGTGAGGATGTGTGCGTGTGTGTGACTGTGAACCATGAAATCCTGATAATGTTAATGCTACACCGATTTCATGCCTTACATATACACTCGTACATCACATGATTACTAGAATGGTATATACACACACACTTCTCTCGCTGTTTTACACACACTCGCGCAATCCCACAAACGCATGTTCCCCTTCTCATTTCTCTCCAAAATCTGAGTCTCTTCTCTTTTTCCATCCCACCCCTCCCTCTCTCCTTTCTCTCCCTGCCACCTTCTTGGGCTTGATTGTCTCTCGTAAACAACATAACACTACATTTTATAAAATATAATTTCATGCCAGCTTTCCAATCCTCCCAAAGAGGAGGCTATTTTTTGCGATAAATGTCCCGCGCGCGATTTTTTTTTAATGGAACCCTTCGTTGACTTTTTACTTTCAAGTCTCGCACATTTTTTGGGCCAAAATTGCGACACCCGGTTACGAAATTACGTGATATGATGCAAGTGCGTGACAGATCCAATGCACAAAGTCAACACAAACTGCGTTTCTTAATTTAATTTTATTAACAAGTTTATTTAATTTGATTCTATTTATGGTTGAAATAATTTCGCCGTCGTATTCTGCCGAAAATCAACAGAAATAAAAAGAACCCCAAAATACAAATACTAAAATAAGAATTGATAAGAAATTATTATATTTAAATGTTAAAAAAATACATAGTTCGTTTTTTGTACGGAAATGGTATGATTTAAAATTGTTCATAAGAACGCTAAAGAAAATTTATATTTTCAATTCATTTAGGTTTTATTTCCACAAATCCGTTATGTTACAAAACTTTGATAACTTAACTTACATAACTAAGTTGAGCAACCATTACACACGTAGACTATATAAGTATAAATAGTAAGCATTCTTAAACAATACATATTAATAAATGTACATAAATACACATTAATACAGGTACATAATACAATACACATTAATACAAGTATACATGAAAACGGAAAAGTGGAGGAAACCTTAGAGGCAGAATGCTTGTAGATAAGGTTCCCTTTTTTGTACCTTACTTTTGATATAACTGCTTAATAATAATACACTTGACAACATTTTATCAATCAACTTACACCAACAAAAACAACTCAACACATATCAAATATTACAAAGCTAAAACTATCATTCCATGAATGAATTAGCAGTATCAATTCATATAGAATACGATTTATGAAATTAGTTTAATTATATAAACAAATCATCTTGGCAAACTACATAATAACGAAAACCTATCTCGCAATTACGACATGTGTCTTTTTATAAATCGACGTGGCAAGATAAAATATCTCGCCAGATGGCACTTTAAAGCTACCGTAGGTATACTTACACCTAATAAATTCGTGGATTCTGCACAAGCAACAATCTGAGACCACTGATTAAACACCACCTTGGTGTCTTTGGACCAATATGATTCTCTTCGCGTCTGCTTTTATCGGTGAATTTTTGAGGGATTCGGGTCTAAAACAGAAGCAATCGCGAAGATTCAGCCACTCCCTATCACCATGCAGTACTTTGCCGCTATCGCGATATCCGTGAGAGAGTTATGAGGCATGACATAATCCCCCACCGCGGTGACCAGAATTAAAATACCCCTTGACTATTTTTCATAAACCTATACTCCAATTAGCCGCCTAAGAGTAATGCGGATAATTCAATAAAAATTGCGTTCATAAACTCCGAAAATAAGCCGCATTATTTTTACGAGCGCCCGTCCTGAAAAAGGCGGATAATCGCCATGACAACTGGACACGCCCCCTCCGATGCGGTTGTGTTGGAAAAGGGTGACCTTGTGACCGCACCATGGCAATTATCCGCATTATTTGGAAATGCGTTCATAAACTCAAAATCTTATCCCGATGCCGCTATTATGCGGATAATAGCAGCATCAGAGTAATGCGGATAACTCTTGTCCTCCTCCAAATTTACGACCAAATTATGCTGCTATTAGCCGCCTAATTCATTTTAATTGAGTTTATGAAAGTGTCAACATACATTGCAGGCATACATTACATTCATGACCTGTCTTGTGGTTTCGAAGTGCAATGAAAACTTGTGACTGCAGCTTTTGCATGAACTTACACAAATAAACCTAGATATGACATCATAAAAATTTTTAAGAGGTATATCCTTTCTAAAAGGGAACTTTAACGCGCACTTGCACAGCATGATATGATTATTTTGAAAATATCACAAACCTGTACATACATAAAACGACAGACACAAGTGACAAGATATATGATTTCTGAACAGTATTGCTACACAGATTTTACATTACAAGAGCCCAATCAAAAGCCAATCAAAGTTATTGCAAGTTGAAAATGGGAAGAACTTGAATCCCTCCTGTGGCGGCGCCCTTTATTGTGGCGCAGAGTGGATTGTTTCTGTCCCATGCACCTCGTAAGGTTTCCCAAGCTCTGTCAAACCAGTTTATTAGTGGCTCCCCTCTGTCCAGACCACCATCCTGCGGACCACTGATCTGTATAAAGGGGAAGGGGAGATAATTAGAGCCCCCCTCCTCCTAGCTGCTTTTGGGAAAATAATAAATAAGAGCTAGTCTGCACATTCAGGACATTATGGACATTTACTCGGTTACGTCATTACTTACTGTTTGTCCGACATTTTTCAAAATTCACCTATCTACTTGTCTGTATTTTTTTTCCTCGTAAAACATTTGTATTTTAATTTCGGTTGGAGTTCCCTTTAAGAAAATCTTAAGCAAAGAAGAACTAAAATTTTAGTGCTTTTTGGAGGTTTATCAGCTAATTTACCAGTTTACATGATATTTGATCCATGATTTACTACCAACTTACAAGATGAGTCTGATAAGTTTATTCTAGAAAAATGAGTCGCTCATCAGCTGAGTAGAAAAAGTTGGTAAGTAACAATTGGATCTGAATTCCATTACGGTATCTAAGCCACAACGGCCAGTACTTCCGTTAGTAAGAAGCAAAACATGTAAAAATGGCTCATCTTACCTCAATATCCCCTGTCTCTTCCCACCGATCTCCCGGACAGTTCACGTACTCGGAACTAGTGAACCAGACTATTGATGGCGCCACCAGGAGGCCTGGCATTAGAAAGGCAGCCACTATAATAAAGGTGTTCATCTTTGATCGTAGGTAGCTAAACACCTGCTGGCCAGTTCGTAGTTCCTTTCTGCGCATGATCAAAGATTCTACGCATGATCAGAGGAAGGTCATTTGTACTAAAGTTATATGGTGGTTTAAAATCTAATGAGATAAGCACCAACCTTGATGTCTTGATTATTCATATTTTCTTTTGAATAGTGGTATTCATTTACATCCACAAAAACACCAATGCGTCCACGAACGACTGGTAATTCACGATTTGCCAAGTACATTGTGCAACATGCTAAGATATGCATTCAAAGTAGGAATGCAACAAATACCTTCATAAAGTGTTAATTGGTGTGCTATTCTAGTCACCTGGTCTATTCAATTTCTTCATCCTGCTATGTAAGGCAAGCTTACGTAATATCTTGCTTTGAAATCTGCCTATCATAATGAAAGAAATGAAAGGTCATTTGACCAAAATTGTCCATGAAGTAACTACGAACTGGTCTATAGATACGTATCAACAAGCTATGGAAATTCACACTATGTTTTCACCTAAAAAAAATCTGAATACACACCAAATATATCACAAAGAAAACTCTCTGAACACAGACAAAAAATGTCACGACATATTTCACCACTTTCCGAAGGGTGGTTTTGTTTTTTTTATTTTTTTTTTCTTAATATTCAACTTCCTTTCCAATAACGAAGCGTGAAGATAGGATATAGGTCCTATTATTTTATTCGGCGCGAGCAAATTGGCAGCAAACATCTACAGTTTGAATTCCGTTACGATACATGAAACGTTCGATGAAAATCGGCATCTTCAAATAAACAATTTTAAATACGCAATTGTTATTCATCAAACTGGAAGAGCCGTTTTAAAAGGACATGCATATTTGGCAGAAGTGTATACTTGAAAGGTCTCTTTCTACCTTAAAATTACCCCTCACTATATCAATATATAATCAACAGGGCGTCATAAAAGGCAAATACTAAAAAACGTTGCCGAAGCAAATTTCGTCGATAGATTTTGTAAAATAAAAGAGCCCATTACCGTTTGAGTTCAATTGGTCTTTGAGAGTCATCGTCGGATTTTGCTAGGATCGAAAGCTTAGGCCCCTTTTGACTCTCTAATTTACTCCATTGTCTATCTTTTTGTTTTTAGATAAGCAGTTTCAGCAGCTTCTTTTTGCCTTCGATTGGTCTTGTCACAAAATAGTTTGCGCGATTACTGCGCAAACGTTTCTTGCAACGCACCAATTACTTTGACAACACAAGTCAAATAACAATGGAAAGCTGAGAGGCTTTTGGCGAAGGTTGGTGGACTGGGACAGCTGTTCATCCGAAGATTAAAACCGGACGAACAATTGAAAATATGTCGATTTCCAGAGTCACGAGACAGAGCTGCTGTCCCGGCCCACCAACTTTCGACAAAATCCTATCCGATCTCCATTGTAAATTGACTTGCATTTTTCAAAGAAATTGGTCGTGCGTTGTAGAGAGCGGCCGCGTAGTGATTTCGAAAACTCTCTAATACTAGTCGACGCAGAGGCTTACAAATGGGAGGCTTCCCCCCCCCAAAAAAAAAATCGAATAAATAAACAAATAAATACATAAATAAATAAATGAAAAATCACCACCAAGAAAAAAAAGAGGAAAGGAAAGAAAGTAGGGTTTCTAAATACTGTGTTAAAATGTCGAAATTTTTGCTCGTTCGCTCGCAAATTTCTAATAAAGTTTGCTATATCGCGCCCCCTTACTTTTTGGCTTATTACGCCACTACGCGGACGCCTTGTTGTTGAGAGTATTTAAAAAGGCCACATAGTGTTCTTCGTCGGGAAACATGCAGACCTTGAACAACATTCTTCCTGAATCGCAATTATACATATTGACGATTAAAAAAAATCATGGATAACTTAGAAAGAATCTTACCTGTTAGCAACATGAGAAGTAAATCTGGACTTTGATGAAGTCTGAAGCAAAATGGCCGAAATTTCGTCTGTTTTATTGACTGTCCACCGGAACCATCAATCTTGAATTTCCCGAGTCTATCCCCTCTCGAAGTGAAGGCCTGCATGATGATGTCTGGACACCTACTAATAAGTTGATAAAACAGCTCCGAAGAATTAGAATAAGATCACCTTGCATGCGAGGACTGTTCTTCGATTGGATTGGGCATGGAGTGTATGCGGTGACATTATATCTTTGTTTTCTTCTTTCTTATTAGCTTCAAATAAATGTTCAGATCCGATGGCCTCTTTTCCATCTTGTATTAACTTTTCACCGGAACTCAATCTTGGATCGATAATTTCAGGACATGTCCCCTCCTAAAGTACAAACGATATTGTCCGGATAATAAATGAGCTGATCATGCTGATTACACCATTCCAACAGAACATTATAGCGAATTTTAATTTAAGGATTGATCTTTAGTTTACACGGACGTATCTTTTTAATATCCTGTTCCTTTAAAATCAATACTATTTTAATTTTATAGTTCTATTTCCCCCTGGATATTTTTTTTTATTTGTTGTTCTGTTTCCGCGTAAATATATTATTTTATATATATTTTTTGAACATTCAAATAAATGTTCAGATCCGATGGCCTCTTTTACATCTTGTATTAACTTTTCACCGGAACTCAATCTTGGATCGATAATTTCAGGGCCTGTCCCCTCCTAAAATACAAACGATATTGTCCGGATAATAGATGAGCTGATCATGCTGATTAAACCATTCCAACAGAACATTAGAGCGAATTTTCATTGAAGGATTGATCTTTAGTTGACACGGACGTATCTTTTTAATATCCTGTTCCTTAAAATTTGATTCTTTTTCAATTGTATAGTTCTGTTTCCCCCTAGATATTTTTTTAATTGTTGTTCTGTTTCCTCGTGATTTTTGTTTTAATTCATATTTCTGTTTCTATATTCTGTTCTTTGTGCATGTTAAAATATATCTATCATTTTCCCTTCATGTTTCGATATGCGGAATGACCTACCCAGCGATTTTACTTGATTATTTTCATTCATGGATTGATTTTAGTTTTACTGCACAAGCTACCATCTAAGTAGTAAAACTTTTTGTACAAAATCTGTTTTTTTTTTACAATTGACCAATACTGTCTTAGTAACAGGGATGCAAGAAAAGTGCATTTTCGACAATGACAAAATGCTTTATCTTGCTTGTGTGTGCGTAGGTGCAGCGCAGAAGAATTCGGTAATCAACTGATATTTTTGGTACGTTCAACTTTCCACATTTAAAGGTAAATTAATGCATAACCTGAAACCCCACAGTTTGATATCACTATGAACACGGATTTACACATAGTTCGGCATCCCACTGTGGTAAGCATACGAATCAATGTGTGTTCAGTAGGCCAAGTCTGTGAGGATGATGTTGTATGTGAGTTATCTGAACCCTCACCATGCTCACAGGGTTATATCACAATGAACACAGAGTGTACACATAGTTCAAAATATCCCATGCTGTGTTCACCAAACCACCTATGTGAAAATTATGTGGAAAACCACATAAACTGATATTTCAGACAGTGACAGCACTAGAACATAGGAACTACACATAGTTCTATGCACACATCACTGTGGTATATATGTGCCACTCTGTGTTTAGAATTCCAACTATCTCGGTAATTATGGGTGATCTGAAGTCCCACGCTGTCACATTGACGAACACATTGTGGCAACACTATGAACACACGGTTTACACATAGTTCAATACGTACCACACTTTGGTATATATGTGCCCCTCTGTGTTCGGAATGCCAACTATGTGGGTAATTATGTGGTTTAATGTGTGATCTGAATTCCCACACTGTGACCACATAGTTAACACACCATTTACACATAGTCAACTATGTGAACACACTGTGGCAACACTGTGTTACCCAACTATGTGGGTAATTATGTGGTTAACAATGTGATCTGAAGTCCCACACTGTGACAACACTGTGACCACATGGTTAGCACACAATTTACACATAGTCAACTATGTGAACACACTGTGGCAACACTGTGACAACACTAGAACATAGGATTTACACATAGTTCAATGCACACAACACTGTGGTATAGGTGTGCCACTCTGTGTTCGGAATGCCAACTATGTGGGTAATTATGTGGTTTAATGTGTGATCTGAAGTCCCACACCGTGACAACACTGTGACCACATAGTTAGCACACAATTTACACATAGTCAACTATTTGAACACTCTGTGGCAACACTGTGTTTGTTGCATAAGGGCATTCAATTAATGTGTGTAAATTATACCGGAGCAATTGTCGGCGGAGCAAATGTTATGGAACCCCTAGTGTGGCATCTGGTCTGCACCTTTAAAGGTGCAAAGCTGAACCTAGAAAAGATACATTGAAAATACATATTGTAGCAGATGAGCATGATGAGTGGGGAGTAAACCACAGAAAAAATGCAAGCAAAAATTAAAAAAAGTAAAGCTTCAGCTGAAAGAATTTCACGGAAAATTATGATGTGGTGGTTTCCTTTTATTTTTCTTATTTACTTTCCATTCTACCTATTATGCTCTTTCAAAAAAAATATCGTGATGAACGGCCTCTATGTAAACCTTTTTTTTCAACTGAAAGATTTACCGGCGTAATAAAACTGAAATGAAAATCAGGAACTAGTAGCGTTGGACAGTTGTACTTCAGCAGTCAATTTATCCCCCTCATTTCCATTTATGCTCTATATTATACTGGTTTTTTTCTGTTTTACGAAGTAAGACAGAGGAGTCGATCCTGGGGGGCAGGGGGGCGATCGCACCACCAATGAAAATATTGGGGGGGGGGCAAACATATCATTTTGCCCCCCCAATAATTCCGGATATGATTGTAATGTTCAGCAAGAGAGAATGAGAAACACAACTCGTTCTTTATTAAAATTGTGCTCAAAATGCCCGCTTTTCTGATTGGAATATAAGTTTTTTTTCCTGCTCGCGCTTCGCGCTCGCATCATTTCTGTAGCAAAAACCCATACTTTTCATGATTAAATAGGTGAATTCAAATGTCCCATTTTCACTTTAAAGCCTCAAAAGAATTCCTGCTTTGATTTGCAATCATCTTTTCTTGGATATATATCTTGTTCTTTATCAAAAACGTCCATTAAGCTGTCATTTTTTCAGATCGAAAATCAAAATGTTCAGCTCGTGCTTCGTGCTCGCATCTATTCTTCTTTTAGATACCAATCTTAAGCATTGGTACCAAAAATGCTTAGAATATCAAGGTTTCAGGTCAGAATATAAAGAAATTTTAGCTCACTCTCGGCACTCGTACTATCTGTGTAGTGAGATATGTATCCTCCTCATGAGTTACTACAAACAGTTCTAAACAGGTACGCTTTTCCTGTCAGTATACTAAAAAAAAAAAAAAATAAGCTCGCGCTTCGCGCTCGCATTAATTTGTTATTGAGATACGTGTCTGTGTCTCATGAGTCATATATATATATATATATACATATATATATATATATATATATATATACAGGGTAGATAGCTCTGGGGAACCTTGATTTAAGCTACGTCTACAATTGTTCTCTTCATCCATTTCTTTACAATATTTAAATAAAAAAGTTGCCAAAGCTGTTGTACATGTATAGCTTCACACATTTATATATATATATATATGTATGTGTGTGTGTGTGTGTGTGAGGCTATACATGTACAACAGCTTTGGCAACTCTTTTATTTTAAATATTGTGTAAAGAAATGGATGAAGAGAACAAAGGTAGGCGTAGCTTAAATCAAGGTTCCCCAGAGCTATCTACCCTTTGGAAAAATTGGTGATGCCGAAAAAATGTCTCTGCCGGGAATCGAACCCGGGCCCCAGCTTTGAACGCCGGTGCCTTAACCACTAGACCACAGAGACGGGTTAGTGGTTAGGGCGAGCCTGATCCAATTGACCGTCAGATAGACAGATTTTCGACACCATACCAATTATAATTTCCTTTGTCTGGTGAAGTTGGGTTTTGAACAATGACAAGCCGCCATGCCTCAGCTGGATCAATGCTATTGCTTTGATACAATGCTAGTGCTTTGATACAGTACACGTATGGGAGACAGTATACAAATATGTGTGAGGCTATACATGTACAACAGCTTTGGCAACTCTTTTATTTTAAATATTGTGTAAAGAAATGGATGAAGAGAACGGTAGGCGTAGCTTAAATCAAAGTTCCCCAGAGCTATCTACCTTTTGGAAAAATTGGTGTGTGGCATGGCGGCTTGGTGTGAGGCATGGCGGCTTGTCATTGTTCAAAACCCAACTTCACCCGACAAAGGAAATTATAATTGGTATGGTGTCGAAAATCTGTCTATCTGACGGTCAATTGGATCAGACTCGCCCTTACCACTAACCCGTCTCTGTGGTCTAGTGGTTAAGGCACCGGCGTTCAAAGCTGGGGCCCGGGTTTGATTCCCGGCAGAGACATTTTTTCGGCATCACCAATTTTTCCAAAGGGTAGATAGCTCTGGGGAACCTTGATTTAAGCTACGCCTACCTTTGTTCTCTTCATCCATTTCTTTACACAATATATATATATATATATATATATATATATATATGTATATATATGTGTGTGTATGTGAGGGTGTGTGTTTGTATGTATGTGTGGGTGTCTTGTATGATCCAGCGCCTTTGGAACGTTAAGGACTGTGCCCCCCCCCCATCTGAAAAATGGATCGACGCCCCTGAAGTAGGAATACCCTTCTATAAAGTTGTACTTGATTTGTATTGCTTTATATTACTTTGTATTATGTTTTGAATGGAAATGAAATAAAAGAATTGAATTGAATCATACTTTCTCATATCGCAACATACGTATACAATGTATATCATAGACATAATGTCTATAAGGAAAATAAACGGGGAAGCAGAAGTACAAATAAAAAAGGATACCCATGTCAAAGGAAAAACAAACTAAATTGTCACATCTGAAATTTAGGCCTACATATAGCTAACAGGAAATTTAAATATGTAACCGAATACACATCATTTCCCTGTCAACTTGAAAACAACCCTTCATGGTTGCAAAATTCGCTGTAAGAATGTTCATAATTTGTTTGAACAGTTTTATCAGCTCATCCAGTTTCCGGACTAAATCTTATGTACTTTTGGAGGGGGCAGGTCCTGAAAATGTCAATCCAAGATGGAGTTCCGGTGGATAGCCAATACAAGTACGAAAAGAAGCTATCAAATCTTAACTTTTATGACGCTAATAAGAAAGTAGAAAACAAAGATATTTGTAACACCCATACACTTCCTGTCCTAACCAAATGAAGAAGAGTTCTCGGATAGGAAGTGATCTGACCATAATTTATTTTTTAGCAGTACTAACAACTTATGATGTCCGGACAACTTACTATTACTTCAAAAGTAGATATGCACTAAATCAAAATACCAGGTAAAGATTGGGTTCCGGTTAAAAGTCAATAAAACAACGGACTTTTGGCCATTCTGTTTCAGACTTCATCCCGCTCCAGAATTTACGTCACAGGCTGCTAACAGGTAAGATCGTTTCTACGTTATCCCGTTGATTATTCGGTAAAATGTTAAATCACATCTGGAGCGTTGTGGCCCAGTGGATTAGTCTTCAGACTTTGAAACAGAGGGTCGTCGGTTCGAATCCCAGCCATGGCGTAATTTCCTTCAGCAAGAAACTGATCCACAATGTGCTGCACTCAACCCAGGTGAGGTAAATGGGTACTGGTAGGAAATAATTCCTTAAAAAGCTGTGTGCGCTATGAACGCCTAGCTTAGCCGGGTAATATAGGAGCGCCTTGAGCACCTTGAACAAGATGGATATGAGCCCAATATAAATACCCTATATTATTATCATCATTATTATTATTCAGGAAGACTGCCTTTCAGGGTCTGTATCTGGTCGAAGAACAGTTGCAGTTGTACGTGCGCTCAGGTCAACGTTAGGAAAAGGAGCAGAATGCAAAGAAAGAAAATATAGGGCTTTTATTTTTGTCCCTTCCTTAACCAATGCGGACATTCCTGAACCTTGCGCTGTCGATATCTTTGTCGTTCCTAAACCATCATCATTCATCATGTTCATATAGTACGTTCTTGGCACCCGTTTGTCATTTTCTAGAAATGATAGTGGATTAAAGTACGGCAACTTTCTGTACTGATTTCCCAGGACATGTCACTACCTGGGCAATATTGGAAACGATGGCGAACATTCAGAAACAAAACCTACACTGTTCCGCGAAATTGTGAAATGTTCTTTATCATTTTTTTAGGGGAAGGGGACCTTACCAGTTACGTAGGGTGAATTTCTGTGGTTTGTCGATTTGTATTTGCTTCAGCAGGTCTATATAGCTACCAACTATCAAAGATGAACATGTCGATAATAGTGATTGCCTCTATAATGTCAGGCCTTCTGGTGGCCCCATCTACAGCTAACTGGCTCGGTTCCGAATACTACAGGAACTGTCCGGAACATCTGTTGGAAGACATGAGGGAAATCGAGGTAAGATTAGCCATTTTTAAATGTGTGGCTTCCTACTTACGAAAATACTACCGTTAATGCTTAGATACAGTAATGTAGTGCGTGTGTTGGGGTGAGATTTTGAGGTCTCCCACGTGCAGCTCACGATATGCTATTTTCATGGTATTGCATAAATCAACGTAAAAATTTATCAAAACCCTAGAAGCCCACCCCCACCCCCCCCCCCCCAAAAAAAAAAACAGTCCAGAACCACGCCTGTGTTTAAATTGTTCCAATCAAGTAACCGAATGTCCACAATCATGACAATGTCTTAAAGGGAAGTTCACCCTGACAAAAAGTTTATTGTAAAAATAGCAGAAAAAATAATAAAAAATATTGCCGAAGGTTTGAGAAAAAATCATCAAATAATTAAAAAGTTATTAGAATTTCAATTATTTGATTTGTGACGTCATATGCGAGCAGCATTCCTACATAGCGAATGGTAAAAAATCAATGAAATGTCATTTTCTCAGAAAATTGAAAATGGTTTTTACTGTAACTTTTGTATATCAATAGACAAATCATTTCATACCCGATCATGAAAAGAAAACAAAATTAAGTCATCAGGAACCATACAAAATTTGAAATTCATATATTTTATATTACATAACACATGGGCAGCTGCTCGTTTATGACGTCACAAATCCAAAATTTTGAACTCTAATAACTTTCTTACTCTTTAACGGATTTTCCTCAAACCTTCACCAATATTTTTTACTATTTTTTCTGCTATTTTCACAACAAAGATTTCTTCAGGGTGAACTTCCCCTTTAAAAATGCAAGCTAGCTTTTATCCTTTATTTTTCTAGTAACAACTAAAAGATCAGCACGGTTGAAGACGAACTTATAAACCCCTCAAAAAAAGTTTTGCAACTAAGTTTTGGGGGATGATATCTTTTTGGTTTAAAAGATGAAATTGGTATCATTGAAAAGCTGGATTATCCCTCTGTACAGTGACATGCCATTTGCTGTGATTATGTAATCACCCTGAACATTGAGAAAAGTCAGAAGTGAAATGTTGCAAAATGCATTTATAGAATTTCCAAAATGCAGGTGACAGTGAATGCACTCGGTCCATCTTCGAAACAATTGGAAATTCGCTATTGGAAACGACGCATTTGATTTCTAACATTGCCATGATTGCTGCGTATTATCATGTCTGTGTATTTCATGATAACACTAGCATTTAAAATGACACAGTATTGTAAAGAAGAATAATCATGCTTTCTAAAGATATCACTTTTACACATGATAATGGCACATTAAGGAATTTATTATTACTCAAACTTGCAGTTTGAGTGCTCAAACTTGCAGTTTAAGTGCTCAAACATGTCATATGGCAACGAATTTTCCAACATTTCATTTCTTACATTGCTGCATATTTATCATGTCTGTGTATTTCTTGACAACACTAGCACTACAAATAACACATGATCATAAAGAGGAATAATCATACTTTCAAATGATACCACTTTTACATATGATGATGGCACACTAAGAAATTTATTAGCACTCAAACCTGAGTTGCAGAAATTTTTTGAGGGGCTTATATTAGTTCAATGAGTTTGGGGCAATCTCTTGAGAACAGGTGACTGGTTTCGAAATCGGAGAAATACCAGGCTATTGATGGTCGAGCCCGTTGCACTATCCATGGTAAACTGATGTTAGGAGGGCTGCTCTGATTACCCCCCCCCCCCCACATGCAGGCTCATGATTCATGTAGAGGTGTTGTGGCTCAGTGGATAAGTCTTCGGACTTTGAACCACAAGGTCCGGGGTTCAAATCCCACCGCAGCACTAGCGTCCTTTGGCAAGGTGTTTATCTACATTTGCCACTCTCGACCCAGGTGTAGTAAATGGGTACCCGGTAGGAAAGAATTCCTTGAATCCTCGACGCGCCCGATCAGGGCAGTGCTAAATCCGGGGTAATAGTATATATGCAGCGCTTAGATACATTTGTATTAAGCGCTATATAAATGCTGCATATTATTATTATTATTCTTACCTCAATTACCCCTACAGGCCAGTGGTGCGCAGGATGGTGGTGGTTGGCTTGATCGCGGGTGGGAAGCCATTCAAGGAGCATGGGACATGCTCCGAGCTTACAGGTAGGTACTAGCAACGTATGTGTGTCTATAACTAGTCCAAAGGGCGGAAATCTCTCCCCAAAGGTAGGGGGACCTGGGGCTGAAAATTTGAAGAGCCAAAAAGAGGTCATAAAAAAGAGGTCATTTCGACCAGAATAAATTTGACAAGCAAAAAAACAAGGTTATGACCCAATAAGTTAGGTTATCTCCTCCAAAATACATATTTTATTTTGATTTTGAATGATGTATTTCCATCTTAAAAAGACCAATAATGGTAGGGGGACATTTGATATTGTGTCCCCTACTATTTTGGGTAGGGGGACGCGTACCCCCTCTCCCCAGTGGGATTTCCGCCCATGTATATTTTTCTTCTTCGAACAAACAAGGAGCTATCTACGGAGTCGCATCTTGGCTTTTGTCGTGTTCAGTGATGTAAGGCATCTGAGTCAGCAAATGTCTTACTTTTTAAATTGTACCTCAATAGACCATCTGCTTCCCATTTTGTTTGTCAGTCTTAGCGATTTCCTATATTGAGAGCTAAACAAGTTCGTCTAAAAAGCGCGAATTCATGATCGTCTGCTACGGGTACGGTGGGCTTGATGTGCAGGCGCGTAGCCAGGGGGGGCGGTGGGGGCGGTCGCCCCCCCCAAAAAAAAACGTCCCCAAAAAGAAAAAAAAGAAGGGGAAAAAAGAGAGGAGAAAAGGAAAAGGGAAGGGAGGAAAGGGAAGAAAGGTAGCTTTGTGTTTTTTTTTTCTTTTATTCTTTATTTTTTTCTTAAAAGAGAAACTCCTTCACTCTTCTTGCTCTCAATTCATATATGAATTTTGCTTCCGCGCTGCGCGCGGTTAAATGACAACACTGAAGTTCTCCATTGTTCCCCCACCTTTTCTCTAACCCTGTTTTTCCACCTTAGCTATGTGCTTCTTGCCAGTTAAAGTTAAAATTGTATATATTAGGGCATGAATTTGAGTAAAGTTAGGCCGAAGTAAATATATGAAGTTATCTTTTTTTCAATTGATCGCGCAACTTCTGGTCTGGTCGGCTCCGAGCGGGTAAAATCTTTATATCAGTTTCTGCCGTCACCTCCATAAAGTCAGCTTCTCCCACTTTTTAGCTCATTACTATAAACAACCATAATTTGGGGGCAAACAGGTTCCTAATTTAAAAAGAGGAAGGTATGGAATTCGTGTCGTATTAAATAAAAAAGTACAATATTTTTTTAATCAAATTGTATTAAACTTCATGTCATTTCCCTGTATACATTCATCTCCTGTCCTGTTTTGCGCCCTCAGTTTGAAATTTTGAATGACACTTAAGTTTCTTTATATTCAAAATGAAGCGCTTCAGGATAAGTAAAAAAAAAATAATCATCCTTTATTATATAGATAATTTCAATAAATCACAGAAGTTTCAATTTTATGCGCACTATTTTCCTTGTAATGAAGTTCAATAATCTTAGAAAATCAGTTGAATAAGAGACGATTGGGTATTAGAGATATTAACATTTGATGAAACGTCCGCCCTTTGAAATTTCAGAGTTTCATTGCTCTGCGCGGGGAGGAATATCTTCCTCTACCGATCGTCTCCTCTGTTTTGCGAGTTAAAAATATGCACTGATGCTAAATTGTTTGTAATCAAATCTGATCTTTCCAAAGAAAGTTTCAATATATCTTTGAGAATACCCTTTTCTCGGGACCCTTTTTATGGCAAGAAAAATTGATAAAACACTTTAGCTTCCGCGCTTCGCGTGGAGTTATTATCATTTTAATTTCCTCCATTGTATACCTCTTTTGTGTGTTCACAATCACTTTTGAAAACAAGGTTCAAAATCGCAATATAGTCAACCGAATTGGAGGTACTAGAGACAAGAGAAACGGCTCCTTTTCATTTTAATTTATGAAACACTAAAAGCTTCGCGCTTCGCGCGGGAGGGGGAAACTCCCCCTCCCTGCACCCACCCCCTAGGGAGCGCGCTTCGCGCGCTCTGTAAGTGTTGGCACGCTTCGCGTGCATTTACCGCCCCCTCCAAAATGAAATCCTGGCTACGCGGTTGATGTGCCATCATATCGGGTTACTGTGTCCGGTCGGGCAATAGCGAAACCCGTCAATTCGAGGAAAGTGCCCCCAAGTTCCCAAAACGTCGGGTCATGTTAACCGACTTTTTGAGGAAAGGCCCCCTGTATTTCCGAAAGGTTGGGTCCCATTTAACCGATGTTTTATGAAAACTATAGCAAAATTCTCGAATGGTCCGTTGAACTGGACCCGCCGTTTCGGGAATGAAGGGTGACCTTTATTTTTTGTTTTAGAATGGCCTGGTTACGAGATTGCCCGACCCGGCAAGATAACCCCATGTGATGGCATCATGGCACAAGTCCTACGGGTGAGCAGGTGCTGTTGATTCGCTGCAAATTAATATTATGTAGGCTAATCGATTGCTTTATTAGTTTATTCATTATGTATTTTTCTTCTTATCTCTTATAGGTGAAACGTTGTAAAATAAGCTTTGTGGTATTAACATAACCGCGCGTGTATTTTCGATGAATCTGTTAAGTTATACTTCTAGCAGACATGATTATGTTATATGTCCAATAAGAGGGAATATGCAAGAAAGTGATCAATTAAAAATCTCTCGCTCTGGCCGTGAAGTATGGGAAAACAAAGAGGAGGGAAAAGGGAACACGAAAACATCGATGGCTATTATAAAGGTGCACATTCCCTGGATTTGCTCTGCATACAAATTACGTCGATAATCTTTTTAATGGCACCTGGTATATACAGCGGCACCGACAAAACCGTCCAAGAGCGCCCTCTTGAATCCCGGGAATGTATACCTTTAAAGAAAACAATAATAAGAACATTTATTCATGTTTGTTTTGTGAATTGGAAAACATTATATTTTTTATATTTGTATGCGAATAAAGAAGACTTTGAATTTAAAAAGAAATAAAGAAACCAAAGTTTGTTTTTCCCTAACAGTGACATGCGTGAGGCCAACTATCGCGATTCCGATAAGTACTTCCACGCACGAGGTAACTACGATGCTGCACAGCGAGGTCCCGGAGGAGCGTGGGCAGCTGGAGTCATTAGGTAAGGGACTCCGCCAACATCGGAGTCTGAAAAAAGGGGGTGCTGTGCAATAATGATAATAATAATACATTTTTATAGCGTCTTTTCTAATACAAGATACAAAGCGCATTATATTGAGAGGAGAAATAAAACATTGAAACACATATAAATGTAAATGAAAATTTAAACAATAAAAGACCAGTGCTGGCAAGCGGGAGTTAGCGGAAAAGATGTGTTTTTAGATTTTTCTTGAATACATTGAGTGAAACGGAATTCTTTACAACGTTGGGGAGATCGTTCCATGTTCTTGGAGCAGTAGCTAGGAACGCCCGCTTGCCAGCATTGGTTCGACATCTTGGAATCTGGATAACTCTACTGGCATTAGATCTTAGATTATAGTTAGATTGCTTTACATGAATGAGATTACACAGGTATGAGGGTGAGAGACCATTGATGGCTTTATAAACTAGAGTAGCGGTCTTAAACTGGAGTCTATGTTGTACAGGGAGCCAGCAGTGCAATAAAAGGCGCTAAGTGAAAAATATAGGATATTGCATGAAAATTATAATGATGCGCCATAAATCGGCGGCACAGAAGGCCACCTTGAAGGGATTGATCCATATTAAATAGGGAGTTCAGAAAGGAAAATGGAAAAGGGGAGTTAATTATTGGGAATTATTATAAATGATATATCAAAAATGCATTATTATATATTTTTGTATTAAACAGGAAAAAAATATTTTTGGCTCACTCGGTTGCAACCTTTATAGACTGTGGGATGGTCGTTAAAATTGTGACTTTCCGTGGGGCGGCAAATACAACCACGGTTCTTGGACAAGATAATATGTAAAATATTATGAGTGAATACATGCACAACGTTGCCATCGGTAAATTTTGCTCCTGACCTCAAAATTAAAATAATAATATGCAAAATTGTACCATTGACTCGACTGGAAATTCCGCCATTCACCCCGTGTGTTAAGGACTTCCGTGAACGCGCGCAAGCGTGCACAATGCATGTAACCTCGTTCGCGTTTTATTTTTTTTAATTCGCTGTACATGATATACGTAATATACAGAATATACGATGGCGGATAAGATGTCGTCGTCTTCGTCGTGTTTTGACAGCGAAAATGACGATTTATCACTAGCAAATATATGCTACATGCACGTCTTACCCAAGGAAAGAGGGCCAGTAAATTCCTTTCAAGTAAAGAGCTAGAACAAATTTAAGCCTTTGCTGCATTCGTTGATGTAGACTACCTGGGACTTCAGAATAAAAATAGCTATTCGTGCAGCAGAGAAATTTGCGATTGACTTGCATGCAGCCCGGCCCCGGGAGACCAGCCCGACGTCCGACCAGAATTTCAGCAAGATCCGAATGGATCAAAATAAATATAGATGTTCGATGTAGGCCAACCGCGTTTACATCTTGCCCAGAGCCAGGTCAAACATCGTTCGTATATCACCAGCATTGAGCAATCAAGCGATCGAAGGTAATTTGTTTTCACTTTGTGCTCTTGCATTTCACTCTCTGCAAAAGTGAAGCGGTGCAAACTTTGATGATTTTTGTATAGGTCTATACATCTAGATTTCTTAATTGAGTCGATGAATAATGTGACTCATGACTTCGTCTTCTATTCATAGGCTTGTAAATGTGGCGGTGAAGTAAGTCATGACATGAGTCACATTATGTATCGATTCAATTAAGAAATCTAGACCTATACAAAAATCATCAAAGCTTGTACTGCTTCACTTTTGCAGAGAATGAAATGCAAAAGCACAAAGTGAAACAATTTTGGCATGGACAAAGATCGCTATAACAAGGATCACCATCTCAAAATCATCCTCTGTATCTTTTTCACCTTCGATAGCTTGATTGCTGGAATGCTGGTGATACGAACGATGTTTGACCTGGCTCTGAGCAAGATGTAACGCGTTACATCTATAACGTTAGTTTGATCCATTCGGATCTTGCTGCAATGCTGGTCGGGCTGGGCAGGAGCGTAAAGGGTCGGTGGCCATGCAGGAGGGACAAGAGCAACAAAATTTCCGGTCTCATCAGGGGCAGATCCATGATTTTCCAAAAGGGGGCAAATTTTTCAGAGAAAAGTTTCGACCAGCCCCCCCCCCAAAAAAAAAAGTTTTTCAACCAATTGACAAGCAAATAAAAATAAAGGTTTTCACTCACAAATGAAGTATATTTCGTACACGAAAAAAGGGTCTTCAATTTCAAAAGAGGGGGCACACCTTTGTTTTAATGGCATATTTACATTACAAATTTTAGTATTTTGCTTCTCAAGGGGGGGGGCAGGCAATGGCGTCATGAGGCAACATTTTGAGGGGCGATATGGTGTATCGGGTAAAAAAAACAATGCGAGTGAGCAAAAAAATTGACATTTTTACTACAAAAATACAATTTTAGATTTTGACATAATGTTAAAGAAGATATGTACAACATATTTTTCGCCCTTCTCTCTTTCCTTTTCCTTTTTTTTCTTGGTCTGTACGCCACGGTAAAAAAGATTTTGTTTATGATTTTGCATGCTTGTTTTAAAAAAATAAAATCACCTTTTCATGACAATCTATCTGTTCTTCTTTCTTTCCTTTTCCAGTTCCTCTTTTTCCCCTTTCCCTTTCATTCTCCCCCTTTTCTTTTTTCCCCTTTCATTCTCCCCCTTTTCTTTTTTCCCCTTTAAGTTCCCGGTGAACTCCGCCAGGGGGATAGCTTGCCCCCCCTGCACTGTTAAGCCACTGCTCCCTGGGATGGGCCGGGTTGCATGCAAGTCAATCGCAAACTTCTCTGCTGCACGAATAGCTATTTTTATTCTGAAGTCCCAGGTAGTCTACATCAACAAATGCAGCAAAGGCTTAAATTTGTTTTAGCTCTTTACTTGAAAGGAATTTACTGATGGCCCTCTTTCCTTGGGTAAGACGTGCATGTAGCATATATTTGCTAGTGATAAATCGTCATTTTCGCTGTCAAAACACGACGAAGACGACGACATCTTATCCGCCATCGTATATTCTGTATATTACGTATATCATGTACAGCGAATAAAAAAAAATAAAACGCGAACGAGGTTACATGCATTGTGCACGCTTGCGCGCGTTCACGGAAGTCCTTAACACACGGGGTGAATGGCGGAATTTCCAGTCGAGTCAATGGTACGATTTTGCATATTATTATTTTAATTTTGAGGTCAGGAGCAGAATTTACCGATGGCAACATTGTGCATGTATTCACTCATAATATTTTACATATTATCATGTCCAAGAACCGTGGTTGTATTTGCCGCCCCACGGAAATGAAAAACTAGAGACATTTTCCTTGTCCATCCCACAGTCTATTACAGTTTTTTGCCCTTTTCGCCATAATTGCCCCCCCCCCTCAAAGATGTTATTAAAATTCTTCTGACTCCATCCCCTAAGGCTATAAGCAATAAAAAATCCTCACAGAGAACAAAATGTATGTCAGTCATTCCCACCCCCCCCCCCTTTGAATTCCGTCCCTGATCGACAGCCATATGCTTCCTAATATGGTTCGTAAAGTGGTATTTTTTAAGGATGTTTTATTATATTCTCTCAAATCAAAATACACAATCAGATTCTATAAACAATTTGTACAAACTATTTGAAACATAATTATAAATTATACAATAAATCCATTACAATATAATTATATAACTTATACATCAAACTTCAAAAATACTAGTAATTAATACTAATGCATTTCAGCAATTACAAAATGAAATATTAAAAAAATATATGACATGATCAGAGAGAAAAAAAAGATAAAAATGTGGTATATTTCCCACCTACGATCAAATGACAGTTGGGTCGTGTGGTCCAGTGGTTTCAGCATTGCATGGCTCATAATCGAAAGATTGCTTCGAATCCCCACTCTGCCATTGTCTCCACTTTGATAAAAAGACCCGAGAGTAATATATATGTCGGATGCCGTCAGTCACTATGACTGATTAACCTAGCCGTTAAATGTTTCCTAGGTAATTGGTTGTCAGCCAGCTTGGCGTTTACCAGAAAAAACTGTCATGTCGAGTTCATCCGAGAATTACGATAAAAAGTATGTTGTGGTACAGTGGTTGAAGTATGCTGCAAGTGTTTTTCATTTTTGTCATGCATAACACAGCGACGCCCGGGAAACATGGCAGGGTGACGTCAGCGGTCGTGGAGCCGAGGATACCGCAGCTGATCAAGAGGCTAACGAGTGGGGACGTAACGGTGGAGACCCCAACCAATATCGTCCACCCGGACTTCCTGATCGATACTAACCTGGTTGGAAAGCACATATCAAGTCGACACCCGACATCAGCATGTGCCGTGATTAGACAGTTTTCGCATTTACTACGGACCCGCTCTCTACAACGCCTGATCCCTTTGAATATGCAAGTCAAATTACAATGGAGAGGTGAGAGGCTTTTGTCGAAAGTTGTTAGACTGCACAGCAGATCATCTGAAGATTTGCACCGGACGTACGAACAGTTGCAAATATGTCGTTGGACGCATCGTTAAGACAACACTGCTGTTCCCGGTTCATCATCAACTTTCGACAAAAGCCTCTCAGCTCCTCCATCATGTCCATACATGTGATTTGACTTCATTTTTAAAGGAATTGGTGCGATGACGAGATAGCGACTCCGTGAGGTAGTAATACCTTGGTCACATTTGATCTCCGGCGGCCGTACGGCGAGTCGACATAGCAACAGCCGTTTTATTAATTTCAGTTCAAACCACCTTATGTAGTTGGTACAAAAAATGTTGAAACGACTGTTTTCGACTCGCCGTACGGCCGCCGTAGAGCAAATGTGACTATGGCATTAATTATGCGAGGTAGCTAAATGCAAGTCAAATCACAATGGAGATCTGAGAGGCTTTTGTCGAATGTTGGTGGACCGGGATACCTGTAGCAGATCATCCGAAGATTTGCACCGGACGAATTGCAAATATGTCGTTGGACGTATCGTCAAGACAACACTGCTGTTCCCGGTTCACCATCAACGTTCGACAAAAGCCTCTCAGCTCCTCCATCATGTCCTTACATGTGATTTGACTTCATTTTTTAAAGGAATTGGTGCGATGACGAGATAGCGGCTCCGTGAGGTAGTAACTGCAAAAAAATCTCGACTACAGGCAGCCAAGCGAGTCGAATCACGATTGAAGAATCGTTTAATTCGTTCATATAGGGAATTTTTACTCACCGACGTATGGAGAATTCAAGAAAACAAGAGAGCCAGCCAGCTACCCAGCTTTCTGATCCACTAACTTTAGACAAAGACTTCTTTATTGTACTTTGTCATGACGGGCATTATGACAATACATTTACTGTGTTCTTGAATCATCCGTATGTCGCCGAGCGAAAACTCTCTGTTGTCTATGATTCAGGTGCAGTGGAGGTGTCTTGGTCTAGCTGGTTACGACTCTCGTCTCCCAATCAGACACTGTAAAAACTGTGGTGTTAAGACTGACACTGGTGTTAATAGAGGACCGCACCCTCAGGTGTTAAAACTACACCCTAGGGATTGAACATAACACCGCAGAATGTAAATATAACAACCAAAGGTGTTGTAATAACACCTATGGGTGTAAAACTAACACCACCAATTTATAACACCGGTGTAAAACAATTGGTGTGGTCCTCTATGTACACCGGTTAACACCACAGTTTTTGCTGTGGAGGGACTTGCGCTCGAATACCAGCCATGGCGTGCTTTAATCCTTTAGCAAGAAATTTACTCAGATTGTGCGCTGCACTCAACCCAGGTGAGGTGAATGGTTACCCAGCTATAGCAGGATTGATTCTTTGAAATGCTTTGAGCCTTGGAGAGGCTGCTTGAGCTAAAGCTGGTGTAATAGTAATGATAACAATGCGCCTTGGAATAGATTACTTCTAGATAGATGGCGCAATATAAATGCATGTTATTATTATTATTGTTATCATTGTTGTCATTATTATTTGCCCACCGTAAAAGAAATCCACTCATATGCAGAGGAGCTCTGCATCATGTTCGCAGCTCCCTTTTCAACTATAAAAACTTTTGATTGTTTTTGCACCCGATTTTTTTCGTTTAGAAGGGAATTTCATGTACCTCTCATATAAGGTTCTATAAGGTTTTTCATGAGTGAGTTCATGCCAAATCTATAGTCACGAGTGTTTTTAATGCATATGGAGTACACTTGTCGGGTCAAATGTATGCTTTTTAAAGGGAATTAAACCTTTGGAACGAGTAGGCTTGTGTCGAAACAGAAAAATCAAAGAATCAAAGAATAAGAGCAAAGAAAGTTTGAGAAAAATCGGACAAATAATGAGAAAGTTATGAGCATTTGAATATTACAATCACTAATGCTATCAGTGGAGATTCTCCCATTGGCAATGCGACAAGGATGTTTGATGTCACATGTGAACATCTTTCCCTTTGATGGACTATAAAATGCCCCCAAATTGTCTCTTTGCTTTTTTTATGGTGATACAAACTCTTTATCCATATGATGTATTATCTGTATTACATGCCCTCCCATATAGAAAGAATGAGGTATCTTTAAAAATCTGTATTACATGTCCTATAGAAAGAATACATGATCTACTGATAGATGTGATAAAAGAGCCAATTTTAAGTGAAATATATACTCAAGTAATGGGGTGAGATGTTCACAAGTGACATCACACATCTTTGTCGGATTGCCAATGTGAGGAACTCCATAGCATGATCGCACTATTCAAATGCTCATAACTTTCTCATTATTTGTCCGATTTTTCACAAACTTTCGTTCATCTGTATCTTTGATTTTTCTTGTTTTCACACAAGCTATCTTGTTCCAAAGGTTTCCTTTTCCTTTGATGTTTTATAGAAAAAGCTGTTGTAAAATGTTATTAAAAACTAATTGAAATATATTGGATTCCATATCTATACCTGCAGTGTAATGTTGGTTATAACAAGAGGCAAACCGGTAGAGTGATAAGGAAAGGGGTTGATGCAGGAAGACGGGGAAATGCAGAAAAATAGACATAGAAATTAAGCCAGACGGCAGGTGTAAATAATGACATTGATTATGAAAGAAAGAGGAGAATGAGCGAAAGAGCTAGGAAATAGAGAGAGGCAGGGAGAGAAAGAGAGAGAGAGAGGGGGGTGCCAGTCAGATAACGATAGAAAAAAAGAGGCATAATTAAAGGCATAAACAGAATGATAGAGAAAATGAATGGAACGAGACAATAAGAGGAGGAGGGAGGGCCAGATTTCTAAGACCGAGATCAGATGAACGTGAACATGGTGAAGGAGAAATGTTTAAAGTGAAAAGGGCAAGAGAGAACGAAAGCCTTGGCATGAAAAGATAGGGAGGGAGATGGGGTGATAATAGAGAAAGAGAAAGCCGAGGCGGGAGGGGGGAAGAAAGAATTGACCTAAAAACAGAAAGGGAAATGGAAAGTGGGAGAGAAAAATAATGAGAAATGAGGATGGGCATATAGATTATCGTTAAAGACACGATGGTATGTGAAATTGAAATAATGAAACGTGTCATTTTTGGAAAGGAGTTTTCGAATCGCGTTCCTTGTTGGTTATAAATTTCCGTTATTACGCAGGTTTTCCTAAACTTGTGTTGATTTGCGGAAACTTATTAACATGATTGAATGCCAATCAGATGAGTTAAAAAGATGAGAAGACAACAGGGGATGCGATCGGGGGGGGGGGTCACAGTGCCTCCCCACACTTTTTTAAGCACTGAAAAGGTTTCCTTTTTCAGCAAGAAAAATATGCCCCTCGTGAAAATGTACTGTGCCCTTTCACCCGAGGAGAACCCGTTTTAGGTGTTAGAAAGTGCCTCTTCTCGTATCAGTGCCAATTTTTCACGAACAAATGCCCCCCTGGAAAGTTTTCTGTGCTCCTTTCACCTGAGAAGGACCCGTTTTATTTGTGAGCAAGAGGTCCTTTCCTTCTTGTAAGTGCCCTTTTTATCCAAGAAAAGTGCCCATTACGAAAATTTCTGTGCCCCTTTCACATGAGTAGGACGGCCGGTTTTATCGTGTGCCCCTTTGAATCGAGAAAACATTGTTATCATTTGTACATGTTCCTACTATTATGAAGGAAAAAAACTTGTAAGAATAATAGTCATAGTGGGGTAGATAAGCAGTAGCGTACAGATGTGGGCTCTCCCCCCCAAAAAAATATATATATATATATATATATAGATAAATGAATGAATAAATAAATAAATGAATAAGTAAAAAATAATGATAGATAAATGAAAAGATAAATAAATAAATAAGAAAATAGAAATAAATAAATAAATACATGAATACATAAACAAATAAATAAATATTCACAACCAAGCAAAGTAAGAGAAAATGATAGAATGGGAAAGAGAGAATGGTGAAATGTAATATCATTTTTCTGAATATTATGTCAAAATCTATCGCAAAATTGGATTTTCGTTATCAAAATGTCAAAAATTTTGCAGACTCGCTTCGCTCGCAATTTCTTCTATAAATCTAACGTGATACGACATATCTAGCCCCCTCAAATTGTTGTCAGATTGCACCACTGTAGATCTTTTTTTTTCTTTCTTTTAGGATTGTGCCCTTTTCGAAAGAAAATTTTAGGTTCCCTTTTTCCATGTGCCCCCGACACTTTCATTTTCGCCCTGCCGCCCCCGGAAGACGGATTAAATGACAAGGAGACAATGATGTTGGTACTCGGTAAGACAACTTCTTGATAGTGAGAAGACAAGATGACGAGTTTTTGAAACTTGGAAAGACGACTTGCTTGGGGCAAGGAAAAAGATGACAAGTTGTTGGAACTCGTCATCTTAATTGTCTTCTTGTACAAAAAGAAGGTCAACTTCCAGTTTCAACAACTCGTCATCTGGTCTTATAAGTTAGAACATCGTGTCAACTTGTCTGAAACATTCCGACTTGCCGAGTTACAAGTCGTCATCTTTCCCAAAACAATCCGATTTTCCAAGTTTAACAAACCGTCATCTTGTCTTTTTGTCCGACACAAGTCGTCTGCCCGGGTCCCAACAACACGTTATTTAGTCTTTTAACCCGTCTTCTCGTCATCGGTTCTGGTCAAGACTTACAACCCCCCCCCCCAAAAAAAAAGGTCATCCCTTGCCTATGTTTACATATTCCAATAAAATAGTTTTGGTGGCTCCCAAACGGAGGGCACTGTGCTACATCCCACACACCTATTTCTCTGTTTTACACACGCATATTTGCACACACACACAGTCATTTAATTTAGAAATGTGTGACTCATCAATAATTATAATAATTACCAAAGTGAGGACGTATGCGTTCGGTCTCATATACATGTACCCTGGAAAGTGTTATTTAATCCACAAGTCTGGCTCATTTTCCGACATAACATGAGCAAAGTTCACTAACTGGGGACGTTCTTCTCACCCCCCCCCCCCCCATACACACAAATTGAGCTTAATTGGCAAAACGAACGTTTTTTAAAACAATATTTACTATGTATCAAAACATTTACTATGTATCAAAACATTTTAAAATGAGACTTACAAGATTGAATGATATGGCTTTTTGTAAAGGACGTCCCCATTTATATTGGGTAGAATGTGAGGAAATGTCCTCAGAAGCAGGTCATTACAAACTCACACACACGTGCCTTTACTAACCTTCATTTCTACACAAAGCTTTGTTCAAAGAACTTCACAGAAGAGAAAGACACCAATATTTTATTTATTACCTTTCTGTTCATTTTTATTATAAATCTGAAAATCATATCATCTGATATTTATCAAAATAAATCTTCTTATTTACATTTATAATTCTTATTTGTTTATTATTGTTCAATAGAAATCATTTTTTTATAAATCACATACAAGAAAGAATGCATATATAATAATAATTATAATAATAATAGCTATATCAATACAAATAATAACAACTGAATTCGTTAATCGCTTTTTGCCTGAAGATACAAATTGCTGTTATCATTACCACAGCATTAGCCTATATAGGCAATCAAGCACTCCAGGAATTTCTTCCTACCGGGTACGCATTCACCTCCAGGTCAAGTGCAGCACAATGCCAGATTTTTTGCTGAATGAAAACATGCCATGGCTTGGAATCGAACCCACATCCCTCATATTGAAAGACGGGAGTCACAACCACTAGACCATGATGCCCCCAAAAAGATACTTGTAAGAATTTTAATGTAACTCTGACAAATATTTATATATCTATCAAAATAAATCTTATTTACATTCATAATCTTTGGTTGTTCATTCTTGTTCAATACAAATCAGTTTTTACAAAGCACATACATGAAAGTGTCCTAGAACCAATACTGCATAAACACAAAACAGTCAACAATGGAAATGGAATGATAGGCATAATATGGAATAAATGAGAATAGATATAAACACTTCCCTGTGTTCGTTTCTTCTCTGATGGTACTGGTACTACAAATCTGGTCTAAAGAAGTCTTTCCACTCGTTCTTTAGATAATGAAGGGCAAAGCCCTTTTACTTGAAAAAAAGGAGTGTTCTCTCTTTTTATTTAACACTTTTAGAAAAAATCCAAGTTGAGACCAGGCTTTGATCCAAGGACCTTCAATTAGAGTGCAAATGGATTATACTAATGCTCCCCAAACCCACTTAATATATAAGCAGATGGTCTAATTCACGGATTGTACACCATCAAGCATTTTATTTGTGCTATCAAAGAAAAGTCTACAATGTACTACAAGGCAGTGACATACATGTATTTATAAATTCCTAATAGTTACTTTATTCTTCTAAGGAAAGTAAGTGAACAGCAAAAGAAAAATACATTGGCCCGTATTCTGAACTTTTGAAGTTGTGGTTTAACCCTATCAAGGCCGGGGTATTTTGGGAGTTCATATGGCCGGGGGGATTGGGGCCTCCCAATTTCACGCAGTCAAAACATCGCGCAATTTGTTGAGGGGCCTAGATAGGGTTAACTATGGATAGCCAATTGGGGCACACATCCCCAACGGAACACATTCCATTCGTTAACTCATATGACACCCAAATTGTTCATAATTGTCTGGGAAAGATATCTGAAGTATTTGCGCTCATTGTGAAAGCAAAAGGAAACAAAGTAAACATAAGAAATATACAATATAAACAGAATTTTTTTAATTTTGGCTTCCAATAATTTTAGCAAAGAGTTAGACCGTGGTCTGAATTAAACCTAGCTGACATCAGAATACGAGCCATTAAATTTATGCAATAACTTATTTCTAAAACCCCACTCTGTATTAATACTGCGCATATCAGGCACAAAGAATCAGAAATGAAGTGAGGTGGTGCACGCCATTATAAGTACAACACAGATAGGTTTTAGTCTGATTTAAAGATAATAATAAAGCAATGATAAAGCATCCTTTATCTAGTTTATTTACATATCTAGTTCCCATGGGATTCGGGCAATGAATTTCTAAGCAGAAGGAAATTGCGCCATACCTACATGTAGTACTAGAACCCACAACCCTCAGTTTCAAAGCCGAAAGTCAGAAACACTAGACCAACTAGAACACATGATTGTCTTATTCTTCTAAAATTGCAATGCCCCGTTTTCTTATTGGAGTTGATATGATCTAAAGATAAAAAAAGTAATGCTGAATGATGGCTGAATGAGTTGTTCATTATCTCTGTATTTGTATCAAAATATAATATATTATCATCCATAAAGAGCGTTTAAGCCATGCATTAAAAACATTCATTTTGGTCTGCATCAACTGCTTGTGCAGTTTCAGAGCGTATCCCTAGAATGACTGAAATCAGAAGAACATCTCATAGACTCCTGTACAAAATTGGCTATTGAATATGAGAGCATGCATATTCAACAGTACAGTGCACATGCGCAAATGCGTGAAATATACAATGCTCACAACAAGGAAAGCAATGCTGTGCACAGCATAGAGCACAATTACGCTTGATGACGTCATAATTAATGAACTACCTGCAAGTCGCATGTCAACGACCAAATTTGATCTTATGAAGTGATGATGCCATTATGTTATAAGTGATACGACTTGTTTAATCAAATTTCTCCCTCTTTTTGATTGCTAGGGGTGGGATAGATGATAATAATTCTATTGTATGGCTTTTTTTCATGAAATACCAGAAATATTCCACTCGTTAAGGGCAATATTCCACTCATCTGCGATAGGTGGAATATTTTCCCCAACTCTTGGAATATTTCTGAGCAATCCAATATACATAGGTTAATGCAAACACTTATTTTAAAGAACTCTGTTCTCTATATGCTTTTTTAATTAAACTACTCAGGCACTTCTTTTTTTTAATCCAAATACTCCGTTATGGAAAAAAAAATCATTTCATTATGACAAATCATACCTACCTGGATAATTTCATACTTCAAGATGTTAATTTTCGTCATCGTTGAACTGTTCTGAATTACGTTAGTTGCACTGGCTTAAAAACACGTATCCCAATATAATTTGTTTCTTCCTCAGTTTTCCATTTGTTGCATTATAATTACCATTACTGATGGTGTTTTTTTTCCATGTTTGTTAAATACCCAACCTGTTTAACTTTGTTCCTGTCTCCCTGTCTTCCTCTTTTTCATTCCGTCTTTCGTTCCAACATGTTTTCACATGTACTTTATTCTTTCTCTGAGGGTTTCATATGCTGACTATGTTCCAATTTGTATATTTTTAAAATGTCTGTATATAAACCATTTGTAAACTGAATGTAATTCAGTCTTTGGCTGCTATTTTCAGTGAATATTGAAATAAATAAACCATTCAATCATATAATATAAAAAATATCCAGCATAGGAAATAAATGAGGGTGACAGGCGATTTTGCCCTCATGATTTCTAGAGTTGACCCAAGATCTGTCACAAACATAACAATATTCAAACTTTATTTAGAAAATCAATATTCTAAAGTTCGATGGCAGAATATTGATATTTGCTTTCACTGCATAATTACTTGTTACCACTACAAAGTAGCACTTAAAATGAAAGAAATAGCCCCCCCCAAAAAAATTTGAAAATTGCCCCAATGTGGAAAGAAAGAGAGCCCCTAAAAAATATAAATCATTATCTATTCTGATACTATCTGTTCTAATAAAATACCCAGGTTGAACGCTTTGGCATTCTCAGCTGCATTGTGCACTTAAAGGGGAAGTTCACCCTGAAGAAAACTTTGGTGTAAAAATAGCAGAAAAAATATTGGTGAAGGTTTGAGGAAAATCTGCTAAAGAGTAAAAAAGTTATTAGAGTTCAAAATTTGGGATTTGTGACGTCATAAACGAGCAGCTGCCCCATGTGTTATGTAATATGAAATGTATGAATTTCAAATTTTGTATGGTTCCTGATGACTTAATTTTGTTTTCTTTTCATGATCGGGTGTGAAATGATTTGTCTATTGATATACAAAAGTTACAGTGAAAACCATTTTCAATTTTCTGAGAAAATGACATTTCATTGATTCTTTACCATTTGCTATGTATAAATGCTGCTCGCATATGACGTCACAAATCAAATAATTGAAATTCAAATAACTTTTTAATTATTTGATGAATTTTTCTCAAACCTTCGGCAATATTTTTAATTATTTTTTCTGCTATTTTACAATAAACTTTTTGTCAGGGTGAACTTTCCCTTTAAAGCGATATTGACTTTGGGACTTTTTTTCTGATACTTGCAAGTACTGTGCAAGTCTAGGCAAATAACTTTGCACCAACATGCAAAAAGTATGAGCCATTTCAAAATTACAATTTCTGCCTGATGAGAGTAATTATTCAAATGCTATTTCAAAGAATGCTTATTATCCCATTTAAAGAATAGAAACAAAGAGTATGGCCATGTTAGCTATTTGGAAATGGGATAAAATGACAGTCAGTTAATTAAAAGAAGCCTTCCCAATTGAAAATCAATGTAACCTACAAGTCGTGTCGCCTGGTCTATGAAGCAGAAAGTTTGGTATCCCAGGCAAGCTTACATAACATCATCATTTTTTTTAAAATACCAATAAATTCAGTACCTATACAATTGACAAAAAAGGAAAGGTCATTTGCAAAGAAATGCCCTTGTGCTAATTACGGCATGGCCTATTTGATCGAATCCCAATTTTTTATCGCTTTGCAACACCCTTAATAGTCTCTTACCTCAGCACCACAAATTTTGTTTAGGTGTCAAAAAAGTTTCTGATCTATATTGCTGAGCTCAATCGCACTTGAGCAAAAAGGCAGTATTCGAAGCCACTCAATATGATGGATGCATTGTGATGACATCAATCTATTCTTGAGTACATGACCGCAGAATCATAATCCAACGTGTTTCCCTTGCCTGGTAAAAGATAATAGAAAGCATGAATGAGGTCCTATAGTGAAATAATGAGGACTTTACACCATGTGCACAGAGTATTTTAAAAAAGCACAATAGTGTTTCATCATGTCTTTAGGAACCTCCAAGCATATGATATATATGATTCATAAGATTTCAAGGTGACCAGGACCTTGAAATTTTAAGCTTAGCGACCGATTGTGGGACATATTTCTACGATTAATTCCAATGACGAAAAACTTCCATTTGAGAACACTATACCCCAGTTCCCCTTCTCATCAATTCTCTTCTCCAGCCGTAACTGCCTCAAGCAAGCAATTTAAGTATCGAAACACCTGTTTCTTGACGTTGGTCGAAGATAAAACAGCCCGGCATATACAGTCACAGCAGGGGGCCACACACGATCGGATGCATGCGCAGGGCTGAGTGCGGTCCCTGTAAGCATGCCGTCATTTTTATTACTTTCATTCCGAAGGTCCTACTACAGGCAGAGAAGTCTTACGTAATAGCGCAGCTGTTGTTTATCTTTTCGTCCTTTGCTCAACGCTCATATACTGGCCTGTGGGGGTGAAATTGAGACAGCGGGGAATACCCCTGGAATACTTGGCCAAGCGCGGTTGATAAGGGCTTGGAAATGATTTTTAAGAGATCCAAATGGAAAATGGGGTACAACACCGCAGTTCGCAATCTGAACTGCGGTATTTCTTCAAAAGCAGGTTTGACGTAATGCATTGATTATTATGAATGATAAGTATCTCCCTCATGATCAATTGCTTAGCTTTATTGTTATGGGTCCCTGAGAAGGACAGCGATGAATATTTGTAACTTAAATGCAGCCCACAATGAGAGCATACCTTGAGTTTGTGGCTAATATGAGGTTCTGGACCGCCATGATCGTGGACGCTTCGTTTTGTCCAGTTATGAGACAGCGGTCAACGACGACATGAATAGCACCAGCTTCACTTGCTGGACGTGATAAAGAAGAGGCAAATTTTGATCAGTTTGATTTTTTATTGTAAGTTTTCTGCTGAAAAAAATAACAAAAGTAGAAGATGCGATTAACTTGGGTGATTTTTTCGGGGGTCTTGGTGTAAGTGTCTAGAGACAGTGATAGTGTGTCTACTGTGATTTATTTTTTGAAGACATCTCATCCTCCTTATCCTCTTCATCATACTCATCATCAATCATCACATTATTCACCTCCTCCCTCTTATCAAAACCATCATCAATTATTATTCAACCATCATTATTCATCGACATCATCTTCTTCCTCATCATCACCATCACCACCATCACCATCATCATCATCAACCATCAATTACAATCATCATAATCACTCTCATCATCATAATCACCATCATCTTCACTATCATCATCCCCGTACTCATCAATCATCAGTCATCATCTTCATCATCACCACATCATTAACATCCCCACTTTATCATAACCATCATCAATCATTTAACATTATCTTCACCATCAATCATCCCCACTATCAACACCAACATCACCATCATCTCCATCATCATCATCATCACCACCATCATCATCAACATCATCAATCATCAACATAATCAACGTCATTGTCATGATGATGATCATCATCCCCACCACCGCCACCCTCCTCATCATGACGAAAATTTTGCGTTTAAGAGCAGTATACCCCAAGTTTCCCTTATCATTAAATCTCTTCTCAAAACCCTATTGCCCTCAAGCATGAAATTTAAGTATACAAAACACCTGTTTCTTGACCTCGGTCCGAAGATAATACACCCCAGCATCAACGGTCACAGCAGGGGGCCACACACGATGGATTGCATTCTGTTGAGTGCATGGAGTTCCATGTATACACGCGTTGATAGAAACTTTTTTTTTCCTTTCTTTCTTTCTCTCTCTCTTCCTTCCTTTCTTTCGTTAAGACTGTATCGTTGCGCGAGTGAACGGCATGCATCCCATATTTTCTTGCTATACGAACAGAAACTAGATGGGATGCATCGCGGTCCTTGCATGCTAAGCATACCGTAATTTTTATTCCGCATACTTTCCTTATTTCGAGGTCGATTTTCTTCGTTCGAAATTGAAAATGGACTAGTATTGGATGTCTGAATGTAAAATGCCTTTGAAAACGTGATTAATATCGAATACAATAATTTCATTCCGAAGATCCTTCTACAGGCAGACAAGTCTTACGTAATAGCACAGCTGTTGTTTATCGTTTCGTCCTTGGCTCAACGCTCGTTTAGCTGGCCCGTGGTGGTGAAATCGAGACAAGGGGATTACCTGGCCAAGATGGGTTTATCGGGGTTGGAAAAGTTGTTTGAGATTTGCAAACGCAAAACGGGGTATGCGACCGCAGTTTGCAGTCCGAAGTGAGGTCGAGAATCAAACGGGAAATTTTCGTAATGATCATCATCATAATTATTACCTGTATATTTCCCTGCATTGTCTTTGATGAAATCCTCCAGAATGACGGGTAGACTGGAAAAAGAGGACAATCTCGCCAACTCGTACACCGAGGGCTGAAAATTCAATGTAATGAAAGTATACTTTACAGATCAGAGGCATACATACATTGTTTCTCCATGTGAAACATTTAAAAAATGATACCTTAGTCTTTCCCGACTTATCCCCCCAAAATCAATTAAATATTATTAAATGGTCTTTCTATGATTAAATTATTATTTGGGTTTGGGAGCTATGTGAATTAAATATTCAATTTTCATCATTTCCATTTATCATCTTCACCCCCCTCCCCATGATTGCCATCTTCATCATCGATTATTATCATCATTATCATTTTCAACTTTACCATCACTATCACGATCATCATCACTATTACCATTACCAGTAGCGGACCGTGACCCGGAGGAGACAAAGCATTGGAGGGGCACTATATTGTTTGCGAACAATGCTGTGCCCCTCCAATGCTTTGTCTCTTCCAGCTCATGGTCCGCCACTGACCATTACTATTAACATTACCATCATCATCAATGCATCACCATTGCTATCATCATCATCACTATCATCACCATCATCACCATCACCATAATCATCAGCAGCATCAATATCATTGTCACCATCATCATGATAAGCATTACCAATGTTGCATCATCACCATCATCATCATAACAGTCATCATCATCATTACCATCATCGCCTTCTTAATCTCAAGACCAGCACAGTAAAACTTACCGCAGTAAGGCAGTAAGATGCAAATAACCACTTTGATGACTTTGTTTCTGAGGACTTGGTGGAGCAGAGAGCCGCCACCCCTGATCCGATTGCACATATAAGTTCTGAAGCATAAAAAAAATCATTGCTAATTTTAAAAAATGTAAGGAAATTTAGATAAAGCTAACCATATTTGAAACTGATGAAGTACTTAAGAGTATCATGTTTTCTGCTACGAATATAAAATATTAAAGCGATTGGAATTATGCACGTAGATCAATAGCAATTTATATCTATTTTTATGGCATTACGTATGGCACTCTGCTATCATAAACAAACTTTATATACTTAACAGTTTGAATAGAAAAAAAATCAAAATTAATTTAAAAGTTTCAGCCAACATGCTCCACAAATTTATCAGATTGATTCATACATTATGACAATCATGTTTTTCACAAAGGACCTAGGCATACAAAAACTGAACAGTTATCACATTTACATTTAGGTGTACAAGGGAGATAGCTGAAAATGAATCTCTTAGCTCGGGACTGCAAAATTTTTTTGAATCAACAGGCCGTTACATATTTCCTTTCAGTATTTGACTTTCATAAAGAAGGCATATTTATGCAGATTTTGGTAGGCAGACTTGGTGTGTGATTTGCACCGCCCCCCCCCCCATCGTAAAAAATTTGATGTTTCAAAGTTAAATTAAAATCAATTAACTTGACTGCTGACTGCACTTACTCTTTTCAGCAACAAAGTGTTTGATGATGGCACCTAAAACCCTGTCCTTTGTCAAATCATAGAGGGCGCCTGTACAGTCTGGTATCAATAAGGCTGCATATCTGGAGGCTGAAAATGGAGGAAAAGCGTTTTAAGAGGAATCAGGAAACCAAACTCTCTCAGATATTGTTGTATGAGATGGATCTTCATCGCTTTAACTATCTTTGTCCAAAATCAAAAAATATGAAATAACTAATTTTACTTGGTGAAGGCCTGATGAACACCTGGCAAAGAATAAAAAAAGTTATGAAGTTTAAAAGTTTTTTTATTTTATGATGTCACAGATGAGCAGAGCTCTTCAACATGTTGTGTAAAACAATTTTCCCAAAATACAAACTTTGAAAATAATTTCAATTATGGGGTGGACATATCATCTGAAAAATCATTTCAAACCCTCTTCTAAAAAAAAAAAATGAATTCATCATTAATGGGGAAGTTCACCCTGACAAAAAGTTTGTTGTAAAAATAGCAGAAAAAATAATAAAAAATATTGCCGAAGGTTTGAGAAAAATTCATCAAATAATTCAAAAGTTAATAGAATTTCAATTATTTGATTTGTGACGTCATATGCGAGCAGCATTCCTACATAGCGAATGATAAAAAATCAATGAAATGTCATTTTCTCCGAAAATTGAAAATGGTTTTCACTGTACCTTTTGTATATCAATATACAAATCATTTCACACCCGATCATGAATAGAAAACAAAATTCAGTCATCAGGAACCATAAAATAATTTGAAATTCATGCATTTTATATTACATAACACATGGGGCAGCTGCTCGTTTGACGTTAAAAATCCAAAACTTTGAACTCTAATAGCTTTCTTACTATTTAACGGATTTTCCTCAAACCTTCACCAATATTTTTTACTATTTTTTCTGCTATCTTTACAACAAAATTTCCTTCAGGGTGAACTTCACCTTTAACCAATAAAAATGAGAGAATATTGAGATTATATTTATGATATATGGAGAAGCTGCACATGAAGTTAAAATTTACATTATTAAGAATTCATAACTTTGTTCTTCCTCAATGGACTTGAATAAAATATTTCATCAATATATTTCTAAATTTTTTCTGCTTTAAAGCAGCTTATTGTCAGGGTGAACTTCCCTTTAAATCCGACTTCAGAGTATAGTCCAATCGGGTTTAGCCCACGCGTAATAAGACAAGCGTGTTACAAGACATTCAGAGAGGTAGATGCACTGCTAGTAGATGCACTGCTAGTAGACAAAGGGGACTCACTGTCTTAATCTCACCTTCAACTGCGTCCAGTCTGAGAGGCATCGAGTAGGGCTTAGAACGAAAATCACTGATCCATCTTTTACTATTCTCATCATTACCTACAAAGTCTCCTAGTCTACCCTGCAGACAGAAAGAGACAGAGAGGAAGAGAGAGAGACAGGACAAGACACGGAGAGAGAAATGAAAAACAAAGGGACAAAAATAAAAGACAAAATGGTTAATACTTTCCATCACAAACAAAATTACAGAGGAGAATTGAAAAAAAAACACCGAAAATACTTGAAAGATACTAGCGAAATTCAAAAGAAAAAAACTAGCAAAATAGTCTATTATGACTTATTGCCAGATAAAAACAAGGAATGGACTGGAAAAGAGGAATGGACAAAAGGATATATCCTAGTCTTGAAGTACAGACAGTGGATTGAAACTTTGGGTCTTCACACAAGACTAGCATATAGAAATGCTTGAAGAGGGCCTTCAGTACACAAATCAATGTAGGGTACATATAATTCAGACCACTTAACTCGAGTGAAGGAAGGGTTTGCACAGCAGACTAAATATATATCCCTGAAAAGAGGCAGGTCTAGGATTGACCAGTAGGTAGGGGACTAATTTTTTGAACATAAAGGGAACTCCCTTAGAAAAATTGGGGTCCCACTGGACAAAGTAAATTGGCTGTGGTCTCCTGCCCTACACACATATTACATAGTCCAACTGGCGGATCTGGGGGGGGGGGGTGGCACAGCCGGCCAGTGCCCCCCCCTATGAGAAGCAAAATCAGAATTTGTAATGTAAGAATGCCAATTAAACAGATGTGTGCCCTCTCTTTTAGAAGTGAAGGCCTTTTCTTTTTTTGCTTGTCAATTTTTTCAGTACGAAATATCCTTATTTTGGGGTTAAAAACCTTTTCTTTTTTTTTGTTTTGCTTGTCAAATTTTCCCTCCATAATATATAGCCCCACTGGCAGATCTAGGGAGAGGGGGGGGCACAGCTGGCCCATGCCCCCCCCCCCTTTGAGAAGCAAAATAAAAATTTGTATTGCAAAAATGACATTAAAACGGAGGTGTGCTCTCTCTTTTAAAAGTGAACACCTTTTTTTTTGCTTGTCAAATTATTTCGGTCCGAAATATCCTTATTTTGGGGTTAAAACTCCTTTTTTTGTTGTTTTTTTTGCTTGTCAAAAATTCCCTCCGAAAAAATGTGCCTCCCCCCCTTTGGAAAATCCTGGATCTGCCCGCACATGCATAAATGTATCTAATATTTTAACTTACCTCTTTAGAAGTGATTTGTACATTGAAGGCTGAATGGGCCAAGGTGAATGCATGAATGAAGGACTGAGCTTGGATTCCACCTATAATTCATAAAGATAGAAAAAAACATAAGGATGAAAAGAATTGGAAGAAAATGAAAAAGAAAGATACAAAAGGGAAAATTAAGACGGTGAATGAAAAGTGAACAAAACACTTAATAGACATCAAAGAGCAAATTTATCTCAGATATGACTGATTCCTGAAACTCAACAACTTTCTTCACCACTTAATTTATAAAATCTTCATTAACTTCCACCTCACCCCAATGATAAAAATAATAATGAATAAATATATAAATAAATAAATGAATAAATAAATACATAAATAAATAGATAAATAAATAAATAAACAAATAAACACATAAATAAATAAGGCAAGAAAGAAAGAAATGAAGAAGTAAATATAAATAAACACATAAATAAATAAATACATAAATAAATGAATAAATAAATACATAAATAAATAAATGAATAAATAAATAAAATAAATAAATGAAATAAATAAATCAAAAGGAAATAGGAGAGTCCCATTCATAAAAATATTTAACATTCAAAAATTCTTTCTCTTTTCAAAAGAATAATCATCAAGATCAAGCCTAAATGATATGTCTACATCTAATGAAGATACATTAGATCTACAGTTAAAGTCTATCAATCGTTCTGCAAATAAAACCTAATTAACCTAGCAAAGATCAAGGAGATAGGAGTCGGGATATTGATCACATTAAATGGTTTGATGATTATACTGCTTAACTAGTGTCCAGAATAGCAAACAAGACAATCTTCCCAAAACATTGATGTTATCCAGTAGTTCAAGTTAATCTTATAATAATCAAATTCACAAAGAAAATAATAAATTCATGTAATCATGCATTGAAAGGTGCAAAATTGGTGAAAAGGGGGAACATTAGCATAGGACTCGGAGCATAGGAGAGGCGAAACAGAATGGAGAGAAGGAATTTGGAGTAGATCTAGATTTTATGTTTAGTTTTGAAAGTTGCTAGCCCTGACCTCCCCTCCAGAGATGCCAAGTTCAAAGACCAGCTATGCGTGAGATTTTCTGTGAATCTGAGTGAGATCACAGACATTGTGTACAACGTATATGGGGATAGGCTGTGATAGTTGCGTGAGAAATAGATTTTAGGGGATGAACAAGAGTCCAAAATGCTTGAGTCTCACGCATATTATGCATGAGACTTGGTAGCTCTGCCCCTCCCCCCCCAAAAAAAAGAGTCTAATGAATATGAATGAACAAAAAAGTTATACAATGTGAAATAAAT
This sequence comes from Lytechinus variegatus, assembly GCF_018143015.1. NCBI lineage: Eukaryota > Metazoa > Echinodermata > Echinoidea > Temnopleuroida > Toxopneustidae > Lytechinus > Lytechinus variegatus. The sequence goes on along the minus strand of NC_054748.1, from coordinate 16,657,898 downwards.
CGAATTACAAATAAATAATCAAAATAAAATGAGTCTGCACTGCTGCATGTAAAAAATGGCTAACACATTATTGATCTACCTAATTCTATCAAGTTGTGAAAAATACAAACATTTATATGCTCAATTATTGGACAAAAAAATAAAATCGTTTGGAAACGGTTTGAATTAATGTTTGAGAGTTTATAGAATGATACTGGAGCTGGACTCCTGGAGATCTAACTGTGGGTATGGTGTCACTCTTCCCCAATAAAAATAGATTAGGCCCTATTAGATTTTGAAGAAAAAAAACTTGAGTAGAAAACTAGAATACATTTAACAAGTTAAAATATATTTAACAAGTCTACCAAACAAACTCTGACTTCCAGTTTATATTTATGTTACGGAAACCTGTATGTATCCTCACCTAAAAATAACAAAAATATTGAAGTTTCAAAAGAATTTTTAAAAATAGTGTCTACTCTAGTGACATCCCAGGACCAAAATCCAGTTAAAACCAATTAGAGCAAGACCAATTGAAACCAGTTGGCCAACTGGTTTCAATAGGGAAATTGGAACAACTGGTTCCAATTGAAAACCAGTTGCCAATTGGTTCCAGTTAAAACCAATTGGGCAACTGGAACCAGTTGGCAATTGGTTTTCAATTGGTTCCAGTTGTTTCAATTTCCCTATTGAAACCAATTGAAGGCAACTGGTTTCAATTGGTTCCAGTTGAAACCAATTGGAGGCAACTGGTTTCAACTGGAACCAGTTGAAACCAATTGGAACTTCCAATTGGAATGAACTTAATTAGTTACAAGTTAATTAGCATTTGCACTAACTATTGCTCATGCCAACACAGAAGCAGTGTTATTTGTCTATTAATACCAATGTAAAGGGCATTGATAAAATACAGACTTTCATATGTGTATAATTGTAGGGGAGATCTTCAAATATATGTATTTTTATTTAATGTAATTTGGTAACAGTTAGTGGTGTACTAATTATCTTTTAATCTGTTTTGATTATAATCTATGATATTTATGAACATGGCTTTCACTGCTAAGTATTCTAAACACTTATCTGAAAAAAGTGTGGTACTTCAAATTGAAAAAAATTAAATAGATACATTGTAAATTATGATGAATCTCATAAAACATTAATCTGTGCACACTGGCAGAAATATGCAAATTAACTGGTTTCAATTGGATCCAGTTGGGCAACTGGAAAATTTCCAATTGGAAACCAATTGGAAATCATTTCCAGTTACCCAACTGGATCCAGTTAGGATTTCCAGTTACCCAACTGGTTCCAATTAGAATTCATTTCCAGTTACCCATCTTTCCAGTTAGAAATCATCTCCAGTTACCCAATTGGTTCCATCTAGGATTTCCAGTTACCCAACTGGTTCCAGTTAGAAATCATTTCCAGATGGAAGTTATTTCCAGTTACCCAACTGGTTCCAGTTAGGATTTCCAGTTGCCCAACTGGTTCCAGTTAGGATTTCCAGTTACCCAACTGATCCAGTTAGAAATCATTTCCAGTTGGAAGTCATATCCAGTTACCCAACTGGTTCCAGTTAGGATTTCCAGTTGCCCAACTGGTTCCAGTTAGGATTTCCAGTTGCCCAACTGGTTCCAGTTAGGATTTCCAGTTGCCCAACTGGTTCCAGTTAGGATTTCCAGTTACCCAACTGGATCCAGTTAGAAATCATTTCCAGTTGGAAGTCATATCCAGTTACCCAACTGGTTCCAGTTACGATTTCCAGTTGCCCAACTGGTTTCAATTGGTTTCAACTGGAAATTGTTAAATTCCAGTTAAAACCAATTGAAACCAGTTGAAACCAATTGAAACCAATTGAAACCAGTTGGAAATCCAACTGGTTTCAATTGGATTTTGGTCCTGGGATCAATCATCTTTTCATTTGTTTCTCTATTTTTTCTCATTTTTCTTTTTTTTCTATTGTATTGACCAACTTCACTGCAATGTTTAACTTTATTTGATTTTTTTCTACAATTTGAAAGACTAAAAAATAAAATCAAGAAAATGAAATAGCATTAACCATGTCTATGTCCTGCCCTTTGCCAGGGCTTGCTGCCTTATAACAATACATGCCAGCAGCAAGTCAAGCAGCAAGCTCGGGTCTCGGAAAAGTGGCAGCGAGTTCGGGCTTCGGCTTGGCCCTTGTCCTTGAGAAGTAATGACTTGAGATTTGACTGTAATTATAGTGTAACTTGCGCGAGCATAAATCGAGCCCCCAAATTACCTTCTGAACTGGAACTAAGCAGCAAAAGGCACTGTGGCTTTGCCATATCTTCTCTGTAGCTAGAAAATAAGTCGAAATAACCTACCGACCTTCAAAATTAAAGCAGAACTAGCTTTTTAGAGGGAAATCTAAATTGTAGATTAACTCTGCACACAGAATACTACACGTGGGACTGTGAAAGTGAAAATGGGAGGATCAATAGACTCCATCCAAAATCTTCATACACTTTATTTTTTTTAATTTTGTAATATATAAAAAAATCAAAAGCTTTGAAGAATAATATATTCTTCATTTATTATTATTTATTATTATTTTTAAATTCTTTGAATTGAAGTGATGGTAACAAAATAACAAATAATGTATGAGATATATTCATCAGAATAATGACATGCAGCTAGCCTGCTACGCGCAATACGCATGCGCATTAATACACAAAAAGCCATCACGCGACGTTGGTGAGGAAGATCTTCTCACGAATTTCAAAGCCAAAGAACGATATTTTTACAGAATTTTGAACACCAAAAGCCAGGAGAAACATAGGAAAATTTAAGGCTTAGTATAAAGATGCTCGGGATGAGGAGTTTGTGAGGCGTTTTTTTCGTTATTGAACCATAGAAAGCCAAACATGACGCAGTATCTGCCCCCAAATTTGTTGGCACTTTTCGCTCCACGCGAGCCCATTCGTTATCTTCCTCCACTGGACAAACTCCCAGAAGAGAAAAGAACTGACGGTTACAGCGGAATTTCAAGCTATGTTCAACTCTTTGAGGTAAAGTATGCTCCAAAAGAAGAAAAGGCCCGAGAGAGAAAGAAAAAAAGAGAGAAGGGAATATGGCCATGCGTTTTGAGTTGGGCCCATTTCCGTTACAACTCAAATTTTTCTCGAAAATCGCACCATTTTATACAATTGTATTTTTTTCTTATGTTAGACACCCTTTACCCATAAAAGTATATATATTCTGAAAGGAAATTGTCTGAGGAATTCAAAAATGCAATCAGAAAAGGCATAGGGTAATGTCATAAAAAGTTAGAGGTCAAAATATGTGGAAAACTGTGAAAAAAACATACTTCCCAATAAATCTGAGTATCAGATAAACTTTACACCCTATAGGGAAATAACATGCATATTTCAACTCTTTAGAGTGAGACCTTTCCAGTGATATATAACTTGTTGGGGATAACTCTACCAAAATAACTGGGCGCAATCATCTTTTAAGACCAAATTTCACATCACAATTTTTGCGGGTAAATATGTATCAATGCTTGATTTACCCCTAAAATATTAATTAGTCTTGCCTTTAGTTGCATAAATACACTTGCAAACACTAACCAGTATATTATAATATATTTACTGTGGTTATTATGAATAAAAAATGATTTCATTTGACTCAAATTGTGGGATTTGTCACCTCTTGGCTCAAAGACCGGTGGACCACAGGTTGACAACTGAGAGTCAGGTTTAACATATACATGTAAATATAGGGAAAATGTGAATGCACAATGAAAAGTTCTCATTACTGCTTAAATTATTTAAAATTAGTGTCAACAAAAACAACTGACAAGTTATAAATAAATCCAGACACCTGGCAAAAATACTTTGATTACAGTATGTTATTTTAGAGTGTTATATTTTAAATATACCCTCTTGCTCAACATTCTGCAGGACATGGTCTCTTGGTACTGGGTCAATTGAATGTCAATGCACAGAACATATTTCTATGGGTACATTTGCCTCTGTTTAGTTTAATCTTTGTACCAGTTTCATTCTCAAGTACTTTTTTGTTTAGTTTTTTTGTATAATTTGGAAAAATATTCTCTGAACACTTTTGTGCCAGCCAAATACATGTATGTGTCATTTACTGATTTATAGAAGCAGTGTGATGTAACATTAAGAAAATAGTAAATAGAATCAGATGAGGACTTTATTGCAACAAACAAGTTTTCATTAATTAAAATTGCATAAAAGGTGTATTTATATCTATTATGTTACCAGAGTAATCTGAAGATTCTGACACAAAGTTATCACTATCAGTCTACGCTGTCAATATTGAAACCATGAGGTCATAATTATTAAAACAATAGATTGATTTATCTCTGAAGCCTTTAATTAGTTTGTGCTTTTCTTTTTGAAATTTATGCAGAGCTCTTCTAAATTTTATTCAAGGTGTAACCCACAACTGTATTTCATCTCTCCTCATTTCCTATACATCAGACAGTCACAATTTCAATCATGTTAATTTCATGTTTTACGTCAATTAATTATACTAATTAGCTTAATTAGGTACCCTTTAAACTTAAAAGTTCAAATTTGACCCACTTATGATTGAAGAATAAGCAAGTGAGCCCCAAAACTATTACATATTTAGGAATCAGGGACAACTCGGACCACGGGACATCTCGGACCGCGGGCCGAGTTGTCCCACCCAGTACGAGATTTTTTTCTCACAAATTTGCGTCTATTTTTCCGTAATTTCGAAATTTCTTGTAAAGATTTTCTAGAGATATGGTCTGATGGTAATGTTCTTCACTTTCTATTACTTTTTTTTCGCTGAAATAAAAAAAAAGTGTAATTTTAGGCGTTTTTCGACAGCTCGCGATTCCTATAGGCGCGCGTGTATTAACTGTGTCGGTCCTCGGCTCGGCCCCGCTCAATAACTGACTTGATTTTGTGATCATTTCTCCTCAAAGTACCACTTTTATCGCAGAAGATGGACTTTGTTGTATTCCATTACCTCCATTTTCTCATCACAAGGATAAAATTTGGTGTATTTGCACGATTTTGATCAAGTTTTTCACCTTTTTCTCTCTGGTCGCAAGAAGCGAACAACCGATGAACGGTCCGCTGCTCTTCAGTTATTGAGCGGGGCCGAGCCGAGCACCGACACAGTTAATACACGCGCGCCTATGGGAATCGCGAGCTGTCGAAAAACGCCTAAAATTACACTTTTTTTTTATTTCAGCGAAAAAAAAGTAATAGAAAGTGAAGAACATTACCATCAGACCATATCTCTAGAAAATCTTTAAATTACGGAAAAATAGACGCAAACTTGTGGAAAAAAAATCTCGTACTGGGTGGGACAACTCGGCCCGCGGTCCGAGATGTCCCGTGGTCCGAGTTGTCCCGTCCCCATATTTAGGTACTGTGATGTTACACATTTAGTTTCTTAATGAAATGAAAATTTATGCTCCCCTCGTCTACCACCATGCAAAAATGGCCAATTGATGTTACATAATTGCTAATTACTGGTAAACGAAGTAATCTCAAGTATTTCTTTTTCTTTTAAGTAATTGGTATAAAGATTCCCTTTAATATGATACCAAATATACCCATGTAGCAAATGTATTTCAAGTTTTATACCATTAATTCTTTCTGTGCTTGTCGTGCATATGTAACGATACCACCTATTTGCGGGCCCAACTTAAAACGCATGGCCATATAGATTGAATGAAATTAGGCTAGGCATAGACAGCTGGCAAAAAATGTTAGAAAACTCCTCGAAACAGACGGCGTTTCGAGGAGTTTTCTGACATTTTTTTTTAAATTTCTCCTTGTACACAGACGGCTCACTATCGTGCAGCCACCATTGGGACTTGCAATGCAAAATCCCCCCGTCGGGGCTTTTCAATTTTTGTCTTTAATGAATAAAAATTTTGAAAACTAACGTGACCAAAATGCAAATTTATATTCCCTCTTGGCATTAATTGCCAAAAACTGAGAAAAATGAAGTTAAAAGGAACAAAAACAGTGACTTACTTACCTCAGCTGTTGCGCAAATTCACTTCCCCGTTTTATCCGATCTTAAGTACATAAACATATGGCCATTGAGTCCCCTGTACAGATCGCCTAGAACTTCGGTCTCTGTATTTGGTGAGTGAAGCCAACGAAGTTCAGCTGAACAACCAACAAAACAGAGACCGAAGCTTTTGGTCTAGGCATGCTAGGCTAATCAGTTTAAAAAAGGAGTCAGACTCAGAGACAACGAAGGAAAGAAAGAAAGAAAACAGAAAACACGGAAAGTCAGAAACATGGTGAAGTTGTGAAAAATTGTTTAGATGAAGGAAGTGGGGGAAATTAAGGTCACTGTCACTGAATTTTCGAATCTAATTTCTAGCATGCTACATCACTGTAGACTAAATTTCCATGACCTGCAGCCGCAGCGGTAAGTGAAAAATGTCCCCATAATAAGGCATAAACAAGGTCAATCTCAATTTATCAAGATATGGACTGGTTGATTTGTCTTCTTGTTGGTAAACTTATACACTTTTTTTAGTTTAATGTTGGGTTCCTCGGAGAAGACTGGTAAAAATATGATGAAAGATGCCAGAACAGAAGACTCAGGTTGGAACAGAATAGAGAAGGAAAAAAAGTAAGGAAGAGGAATATAACTAGGAAAGTATAAAAAAATTGGAATTTGAAAGCAAGGACTCTGCTCGGAGGAAAAGGTACAATAGTACAGCTGTCAAACTTTAACTTTTTCCAAATTTGTTGAATTGTTCACGTACTTTGATATAGCCAACCGGATGCGCATGGCTGAGCTGAGTGATGTTGGAGACTCCAATCCAATTCAATCAAATAGACAAGATGTACATGCAGAGATGGCCTCTGCCATATTTTGAGACTTGCTTTGTGCCAAACTTGTCTACGGCTAAGTAATGGACACAACAAATAGGCAGTCACTCCCTACCAAAGGTTTGTCTTGCTAAAGTCAAAGGCTCATTTGTTGTTTGTTTTCTGACAATGACCCTCCAGAGTGTACAGAAAAAAATGCAAAATTTTTGTTTAATTTCTGATTTATTGTACTCTACCTGTTATTTTAATTTTTTTTTACATACCAGGATCCTGCAGACACCCCTCCTCCAGCTCGGGGAGAAACTAGAGAAGAGAAGCGTCTTCGGAAGATTAAGGAGAAAGAGGAGTCGTGCAAACAAAAGATGGAAAGCGAAGTCGCAGAATGTAATTAAACAGTTCAATTTTTAGATCCTGCGTCAGCAGTTTACTCTTTCCTTTCTCATTAAGATGCAATGTATATAATGTATTTGGGTGATTCCAAGCACCACCAAGTATTAGAAAAGACATGTAAAAGTGTAATGCCACTGGCTGCGGAATCACCCATTTCTATGTATTATACCTGGTTTTTTCGCACGTCATATCAGTCCATGTTGTGATGTGTAGTAAACACCAGGAAAAGAAAACTCAGTTCATTGAGCTATTAGAATTCCTTTGAAGCTGCATCCTCGTGGGAATCTGCTCTATGAACTACACAAATACTGGACCAGCTAATATTTGCATTCAGAATCTTCCACTTAATGATGAGGGTCCCAATATTTTTGTGTGTTGTTGAATTTATGGCTGTTCGGCGAATTCGCGAAAAGTATTTTTATTAGAGAGTCATAGATTTTCTCTTGCAAATAGATGAAACCTGTTGATGAGGAAATTCCATAAAAAAACGGTAAGGGTAGGAATCTTCAATATACATGTACATTGTAATGTAGTGTCACATCACAATAGTGACAACAAATAAATTGAAATATCTCCCAGGAAAAGTAACTTTAAATTCATTTATTTTTATTTATTTTTTGACAATGTGTAGTGTCACTACTTTCATTGAAAAAAATAGGAAAATTACAGGTCTGCAATATGAAATTTAGCATGTGTCACAATGGAATGGTTATATGACAATACACAAAGGTTTTGAATTTTTTTCTCAATACAGGGGATGCCCACAGCAATCCAAGTGCAACGTCAAATGCCTTCAAGACACTCTTTGTAGCCCGTATTGTAAGTAGTATTCATAATTACTGGTAATTTCTACTCTTTAATAATGCTTTAGTGAATACCGTCTGCTACAAATGCCCAAAGTTTCTAATACATGTTATGACCAAAGTCCTCTTTATCTTTTTGTGTATTGGTCATGTGCCATAAGTTTGCATACTTTTTGTGTTGCATATTATATTGATTTGGGCAGTGCATCGACTTACATGTATGTACATCATTTGACCACACATTAATTCCTTATTGTCAATAGCATTCGCTACAGCAAAGCCTAGCTACACGCTCTGCATACCACTGCAGACTGACCACAGAGATTTTTATTCTTTTTTTAAATCTTTTACCCCTAATTACTATGCCACTATTTCACGTCAGTTGTTTCATTTACAATTTCCTTTAAATACAATACCCAATGAAGTTCATACATTGCAGATAATTTTTCCCTTGTCTTTTTACTCCTTTTCATGCAGAACTACGATACCACGGAGTCTAAGTTGAGGAGAGAGTTTGAATCATATGGTCCAATCAAAATGGTTAGTGATTTTATCAAATAATAACATTTATTTTTGTGTCAAACAACATCAGAATGCTAAGTAAGATGTCGAAAGTACAGTCCATACAAACATTAAATACATAGAAGTAGTGATGGAGTCTGAGGAAATGAGAGAAAAAAAAAAGTTTAGTCAAATATGGTATCTGATGCACCACGCCGTACGCCGGGGTACCGTATTACCCCGGAGTACGGCGTTGTGCAGCGCCATCTCTTGTTGTAATAGTGTACAGTTACATTGTTTTCATGGTGATCATTGTTGTCATGGTAATCACGGTCGTGGTACGATCAGTGCGACAATCATGACAATGAATGGGGACAATGATCACAACGCCTATTTCCTTTCTTTGATACAATCTAATGCCAATAATAGTACCGTAAGTAACGGTGTATTAACCGCACCTTTTTCTCGGCGGGATAGAAGCAAAAGTCGGGGGTGCGGTTTATACACGGTGACGGGTCTGAGCCAGCCCGCCGTAACCCCTCCCGTACATGTACGATGTCTGCCAGATCACAACACATCGAGTGGCCGGGCGTAGCCGCCCAGGCAATGTCGTTTAGAGGGGTATGAGCCGAGGGTAATGGGAAGCAATTATTATGATCTTAATCAAATATTGTCCATAACAAACGCACCCACCTTCATGACACTAATTTTGACTTTATTCTTGATTCAAAGTAGTGAAGTTCCCTGGCTAATTTAAAAGAGACGCCAAGCATACTCGGTAATATTTTGTCACTGCTGAGCGAGAGTTGAGTGAGCTTAATTATTGCGTTGTAATGTGGTTGTAGTGCGACTTAAGCTGGCGCTATTCAAAGTCCCTTTTCGCGCCAGCTTGTTTTTTTCCTTCCTGTTTGCTTTTCATAAGATACCATGTAAACCACGCACGAGAGAGACGGCACGAAGCCGTAAAAAAACAACTGGAAAAAATGTCAATTTCTTTGTTTCTTGAACCTTCCTGTAATCCCGTATCCAAAATTCATGCTAAGACATCAAATTTCTGAAAGTGATTGTGAGATTGTGATGCAAAAAATGTGAATGTTTCTTCCTCCTACGCTGGGAAAGACACAGATCATAATTTGATAAGATGTACTGGCATGACTGGTACTGTATCGTAGTTTGCAATGTAATGGCAGTGCTGTGTGTGTACACTGTGACTGTGAGGTGAGTGAGTGTATAAGTTGCCAATATTGTCGGCCGGGGACCGTTCTTTCTTTCTAACATTTGTAGATGAATTGATCAAGAACAGCATATTTCCGCATACCGATAATCTCTTTGGATACTTTGAAATCTTAAAAACTTAGATTTTGTTTCTTCGTACATGTACCTCAAATATGCATGTAAATGTGAGAATTTTTTTTTTTTTTTTTTTTTAGTCCAAAGTTGGGGGTGCGGTTAATACACGGGTGCGGTTAATACACCGTTACTTACGGTAAACAAATTATACAGGTATCATTATTGAACAGTGAAGATTAGAACAGAACATGAAAATTAGAATAAAGTTATCATTTTCATGCATTAATTGTTTCATATGATCACTAAAAAGAAAGAAAAATCTGTACAAAACATTAAAATATACTTGTACAATTTTTGGGTAACCCAGGGTACAGCGCAAAAAATAAATAATTAAACAAAATGGCGGATTATTATTTGGTACCCCAGGGTACCAAATACTGCATCATATCATGAACTCATATTTCTTAAGTCCAAGAATATCAGGGAATGGTAGTTGTGGTTGCTTTCAAACTTGGTTTTAGTATAAGCACCATGAAACAGGCTGCCTACCATAGCGCGAACATTGAATGTAAATTTTTTTTTTTTTTTACAATGTACCAAAGGAGTTTTAGATGAATTAATGGTGGCCCAGTCCACTGACATGTATATAAACATGCAAAGGTGGTGACTCTCCTCCACGTGGGGCCTTTATTTAACATCTCCAAGGGACGGAGTGCGTTCCACTGTAAAATAGCCTGCATCTGTTGAAAAGGGGAGAGACGTCTACACACATCGCAGGCTTCAGTCATCCGCCCTTGGTGGACTCGAGTCGATGACCTTTGGTTCGACAGGCAGACGCTTTCCTGACTGGGCCAACTTCGCTCTCCCCCAGTCCGTTACATCGGGAGGAGAGAGCTACAGCTGTGGGTCACAGTGATTCACCTCGCTTTTTGCCTCCCAGGGGCCTGTTGCATAAAACTTTTTACCTGAGAAAACTCGGGTTGTTTGTACCGGAGTTTTTGCCCTGTGTCAAAGTCAATGGCAGAAATCAGACTAACCTTAGTTTTCAGTTTTTACCAGAGTTTTCTCAGGTAAAGTTTTATGCAACAGGCCCCAGGAAAGGTGATGCCTAACAAATAATGAAATTGTACACACTAAACATGGAATTGCCAGTCTACGATCATTGTTTCTATTTGCACATTCTTTCTCCTATCAACAGATCAGCATTGCCCATGACATCAACACCGGCAAACCGAAGGGATATGCTTTCATAGAGTATGCACATGAAAGAGACATGCATTGTAAGTATACAATAAATCAATCAACCAATTTTGGTTTGCATGAGGGATTGAACCATCTCCCCGCTGTATACTTCATTCTCTATTCTTTTTTACTTGATAAACAATTGTACAGATATGACAAAAAGTTTAGGAATAAGAGCAAGAGCCCCGTAGCATAAAGCCTAGTGACTGATAGTGGGCTTTATTTCTTTGATCGATTGCATTGAGTATTGTGTATGATCGATCATAAAAACCAACCCCACGATCAATCGCAAAGCTTTTTGTTATGGGCCCAGGTTTAGGAATCGAATCAGAGTACCGGTAGTGTGTCTGTCATTATTCAATGCCCGTCAAAGAGTACTTGTGGAACAGCAAAAATCTGCAAATTAAACCAAACTTCATTTCTCCCTGTCAGTTTTTCTAAAGAGTAATTTTTAGTAAAAATAAAAGAAAAATCCATTCTACAATTAAGGGCTCACTTGAATATTTTTGCACTAGTCTCCTTTATTTATTTTTTTCCAATTTTGATTTGTTAAAAAAAATTAAAAATCAAAGTGCAGAAGGTTGTACTGTAGAACGGAGTGTAATTAAAATCTAGTAAATGGTCTGAATTATATCTTTTACTTGTTCTGTATCGAGATTTGAATATGAATATATTGGTAAGTGTGTGATGTACACAAGTGTGTTCTTTTATTCATTCTTGTAATACGAGTCCTGCGATTGGTTCATCCATGGTTGGTAAGATGTTCAAGTGGTGAGATTGTAAAATAACAAAAGAGTGTATGGTGAGTATTGTATCTTCAAACGTGTGATATGAATTGAAAATTATGGAACAAAAGAGTATTTAAGGATCATGAGGCCATATGTCTTATTAGTAAATAAAAAAAAAACAGGAAAAAAATAACACAATTGTTTATGGTAGAGTGATTCAATGACATTTGCTTTTGCATCAGTTGCTCTTGTGGAAGTCTGGGGTTAGGGCACCTTTTTTCTCTTCGGTGTGTTGGATCAGTTGGTAGACTGTCCGTCTCACAACTGGGAGGCCGGGAGTTCCAACCCGGCCGTGTCCGACCAAATGACGTTAAAAGATGGGAGCTGCTGGCTTGCAGTACAAAGGATAGAGCTACGTCGATCTGGCGCTGCACGCGGCTGCCGGGCCCATGATTAGCCCTATACCCCAATTGGGTAAAATAAATAAAATAAAAAGGATCTCCGTTTCAAACGATAAAACATGGATTTTAAAATCATTTTCAATTAATAGTATTCGGGATGAAGTTGCCTTAATACCTTCATGGGTTAATTCAAGTGTAAAAGTAAACCCGTCACTAACCCAATCTCCTACATTATTTGAAATCAGTTTCGTATCACACCCATGTGTCTACAGAACCGGAAAAAGGAGCAATTGTCGCGGGAGCAAATGTTTGGTCGCTGGTACACATATTCATTGCCGAAGATTTTCTCATTGTTTAAAGTATTTTTTAAGGTTTTTTTTTTCATTATTAGTCTCCTTTTTTGTGAGGTTTTCAACAGTTACTTTCTTCGCACGTGTCTGTTTTTTATATAAATACAGTGTATTTTTAATGACCAATTATTTAACAGTGTTATCTGCCCCAAAGTGCATACGAACGGATAATTTTAATGCTTTATATCATCTATAAATTATATTTAGAAAAATTGTGTTATTTACATTATGATGCCTGTGGTAGAATATAATGTATACATGTAGTTCCGACTAGCTCTCTCAAACCTTTCTCTTTTTGTCACTCCCAACACAGCCACGCAATTTGAACGTGTGCGCTGCTTGCTCATTGGCTAACGCTCAGCCATGCTGCATTATGATTGGCTAAAGATACATGACAACCGTTAGGTTTGTATGTTTTGGTAAGAAGATTGTTGTTCCCTCAGAAGGAGTGAGAGAGTGTGACCAATCGATCCAATCAAGTCGTTGAGATAAAACCGCAGCACAAAATAACAGAATCAGATTTTTGCTTGCCATTCACAAAATATTCAATCAAACTTTCATCATCAAATTTACCGTCCCTCTTTGGATCTTCTTTTTCCCCAAAATTAAACCCCCAAACAGTAAATTGATTTTATTATTTCCTTAAGGAAACAGTTTGTTAATAGTGAAAACAGCCAAATCATTTTTATCGCGTGTACTTTCGTTCTCTGTTAACACCAACACAGAATTTTAAAGTCAGAATTGACTTTTGTAACTTAAACTTTTCATTTGGCCAGTGCAAATTTTAATATTAAGTGGGCCTAAGAAGGACAATTCAAGATTGGGAAGAAGAAATTAACTTTTAATATCATCCATTCAATTATGTGACCCTTTTCCCTTCAGCCCTGTATAATTTGTCTTATTCTGGGAAGGCGTGAGAATTTCAGTGTCAACAAACACTTGTACCATCGCAGTTTGTGAGAGGTCTGTTCGTAGTGTTCAGTTTATTACTAGGTTTGTTACGAGGTGTGCGGAGAGATGAAAGTCACAGATTCTTGCAAGCAGTTTCTTCCTTTAGGGGTCATTTATGAATGGTATTAGTTGGGGGTTTTCACTGACTAAAACGATAATTAAGAATTGATGTCATGAAGTTCAATGTACAGATCTGCAATCCATTCACAAAAATTGGAGAGGATGAATATCTTAGAAGTAAAAAAAAATGTTTCACCTTTTATTGGTAATTTTAATAATTCATTTGGGTAAGACAGTCAACCAGATTTTATTAATTTAAAAAAGCAATTTCCAATCCAAACGTAGGTGTGTTGGAAGTTTGAATGTATGTTCATATAATAGAGTTACTTGTATATAGAAAATGAGGAGTATGAAAGTTTGTTGAATGAATAGAGGTGATAGATGGAGTATTAATATAAATGTTCAAATTATTAAAGTTTAAGTTGAGAATGATTGAATGTTAGGGTGATGTATGTTCAAAGGTCTTATAATGGTCTTGGTTGGTGCTACACCAGAGAGTTTGACAGTCATAAAAATTGTTGCATGGGAGCCACTCCTAAATCAGTACATGTACATGGATTTATAAAAGAAATGTTTTTTCGAATAGATTTATTCCTTTGATGTACTTGATGCTGAAAAGCCTTCTTGCACTGATGCAACAAAATTAATTGTGTGTGGACAGAAAGAGTGAGAAAGTTAAGAGTGAAGTACAGGTCAAAGGTGAGACAGTGTAAAGGTCATAGAAATGACCAGGTTATTATGGAGACATAGAGTAAAGGGCATAGAGATGACCTGATTGTTGGAGTGTATAGGTCATGGAAATGACCTGGTTGTTGGAGACATAGTTTAAAGGTCATGGAGATTACCTGGTTGACAGATAAAGGTCATGGAGATGACCTGGTGTTATGGAGATACATACAGTGTAGATGTCATGGAGATGACTTGGTTGTTATGGAGACAGTGCAAAGGTCATGGAGATGACCTCTAAGTTGTAAAATCAGAAGTCACACAATGTAGGATATTTTGAATCTAAGAATTATTCTTCAAGTGCCATTCTCCAGTACGTGGACGTCATCTATTCAATATAGGTATCAGCGTCATTCAATTTTAAAGGTATCCTTGTATATACATGTACAATGTCAAATCTAGGAGTTGTTTTTAGAGGGAGAATGAAATGCATGATTGTAATTATAGTAAACTGTGTGTTTTGAGTCACATGAAACTCAGTTTAAATAAATACAATGTACCTAAAATAAGACAACATGAAAAATAAAGGGGGGTTATTGTGAAATTCCATGTTTCGACTTTTTTGCAAAAAAAATATATTCAGGATGTTTGACAAGTTTTTCCTGTCAAATATGTGTTTTTATCTTCCTCTATAATTTGTTTATTTCATAATTCAAATGCTATTAGATCAAGTACTTAAATTAATTGTAATGCAATGGTCTGCACAGAGACTATACATGTATTTCAAACCCACTCTTGTGGAGTAATATGGGTTCGGGAATATTTCTCTTTTCCTTGGTTTTCTTCCTTCTCTTGAATATTTTTTTCCCAGTTGGTTAAATATACCAAATTCCCTCTTTTTCTCTCTTTTTTTAAATTTTTATTTGAAATATATATGATAAATATCTATGCAAATGATTTCCTTTATCATTTCGTTCATGTATAAATGAGAATAAGATTTTGTGATGTACGTGTAACTCTAATTCTGTATATGACGGCTATTTCATGACCCAATTAATCTTTATTTCAGCTTTGATTATGAATGTTTTCGGGGAGGGGGCAAACAGAATTTCAAATCTTGCAAGTTCAATATACATAATTAGAAGTTGAAGACAAAATCTAGAACTTAAATGATATAGTGACATTGCCGTTCAAAGGGATTTCCACAAATTTAATAGGTTAATGTAAACTGAAAGGTAGTCAATTTATTTTGTTACGTGCAAAAAGTAAGTAATGCACATTTTCTGTGAAAGTAAACTATTGAGTGCATTGGTAAGTGCTTTGATTATAAATGCACTGTCAAGTGGGTTCCTGTCTGAATGACCTCAATACACCTACATACACAGCCATCTCACACTGCTAAATATCAGATAAGTATAAAAAAGCAAAGAGATTGGTAAGTGGTCCATTCACACTTAAAAAAGTTTTGGTTTTTACGCAATGCACAATTTGTGATATTTGAGATATTTTAAGAAAATAGCATTTAATATAACACAAATGAAGGGTATGGTTAAAGGAAAAATACAATTATTATTAAGGGGATATTTGTTTTGATTATTTTGCACAAAAGGGGGCTTCTCTTTTTTTTCTTTTTTAGATAAAATTAATTTTAGGAAGATTAGGGCATAATCAGTATACTTTGGATGGATCTGTTGTGTGATATATGGCTTTCATATTGGCTATATCTGCCCTATTGTAATTCCTTATAGGCTTATTGATAAATGAAACTGAATTATATACAGCTTTTTTTCATTAATTCTCTTAATGCAAAGATCAATAACTAAGACATTAAAGCATAGTTCGGGGGCAATGTACTTGGTATAGAGCTGCAATACTTGTTCAACTCTTGATTTTCTTTTGGGTTTAAAAAGAAATATTCTTCCCTTTCCAATGTAGAAGTCATTATTATCTGAAAGCAGATTATCTCCCTTACAAAAGCTTTTAAAATGATAAATTTTGCGATTTACATGTACTGTATGTGATATGTCCTTATTAAATCTAGCATAGGCTTCTTTGCAAAGTATTTTGTTCAAATTGGGTGACCTATGAATTTCATTGATTGTTTGGAATGTAACATTTCACTAACATGAAATTCACATGTGATAGACGTTTGAAAAAAAAAAATATGTATGAACATACTGGGTGGTATATGTTTTTTAATATAAACTGATTATTTTTCTGCTAGAACTTTGAAGCCTCCTTTTGGTGCTCTTACCCACAAACCCTCAAAATTTATTATTCAATTCATTGAATTAATGATTCATTTCCTTTATTTCAGACGGGTAAGTATCTCAATTCAGCTGTTTTTGTCGGCTAGAAATTATTAATGATTTGTATTGTCTCTGACAGCGGCCTACAAGTACGCAGACGGTAAGAAGATCGACAATCGCCGGGTTCTGGTTGATGTAGAGAGAGCGAGAACAGTCAAGGGATGGGTACCAAGAAGACTAGGTAAGCGAAAGATAGATATTAAAAATGAATAAAAGTACATGTAGTTGCAATAATAGTAATATAAGCGAGGGACTGCTCAGCTAGTCAACCACCGCCAATTTTGTCTCATTTGCATATTGCCGGCCGACGGCGTATTTGCATATACCCCCGGCTTATTTGCATACGGATTACCGGCCGCCCCGCACATCGACGCACCGATCGGTGAAACGCCTGACCGATCACACAACGGATCAGTGCCCACCTATTGTTCGTGCGTACGGTCCTGGGGATTTGTATAAATAGTCTACGTTTTCAAATAATTTTCGTCACTTGATAAAGAGTTGCAGTGGCACTCAAAAGCTAGTGAACACTTTTTGCGAGAGTGATCACCTTGTTGACCATAGTAGATTGCGAGACAAATGAATACCCTCTAGCGAATATTAGGTATATTTACCTAGGGAAGCCACTTCAGTTCTGAAAACTGTTCTCCCAGCGGGCCCTGCTATTATTGCCCCTGCAATAACTGGGCTGCCTAGGCGCTCAAGCATTCAAGGAATTTCTTCCTACCGGGTACCAATTCACCTCACCAGGGTTGAGTGCAGTACAATGTGGATAAATTTCATGCAGAAGGAAATTGCGCAATTATATTTGTCTTTCCCTTGAAATCATACATTGTGTTTTCAGCCAAAAAATCATAATGACATTGTATGATTTCATGGGAAAGACAAAGTAATATATTTGAGTTAAGGTTGAAAAAAGAATCAAACTGAAAGATCACCAATGTTGGTGTGTATTTGACCAGAATATGACAAATTTTGTATTTTGTGAATTATGAAGAGCTATTTAATTGAATCTATCATTTGACCCCCTAAATCTCCCCAGACGTGTTGTCCAACTCATTTTAGCCTGCCAGATTTTATGCTCTGATAACACCCCATTTTAGGCCTTTTGGGGCTGTAAATTTGTATGAGAAATATTTTTCAGGCCCAATGAACAAAACATACTAACCTCCTACAACACTTACAGAGCTGTCAACTGTTCTGGTTTTATCAGGATTGTCCTGATTTCCAACTTTCAAAATGCCCCCAAATCAGGATGTCCGTGAAATTTAAATGTGAGAAAGTAAAAATGTACGACAAATTGCCATAGACCCATTCATGCCCCAGTCCTGAATAAATCTCAAATAGCCCAGTTCGTAAAGGATTGGACCCCGCTGTGGGCTTAGTCGGCCCCCTAGCCATTGGTTGTCTGGTCTACATTGGACCTTGTTGTTTGGAAGTGCCCTTTCCCAGAGCTAACATAGAGGGCACATGTCTCCCAATATGTAATCAGCACCAATCCACTCATCCCTCCCCCAACAAGGGAAGATGAGTGGATTGGCACTGATTAGAGATTGGGAGACATGTGCCCTCTATGTTAGCTTTGGAAAAGGGAACTGCCAAACAACAAGGTCCAACCTGGACTATTCATTGGTTGTCCAGAAGAGGCATAACTCCATGTTGTCAGGTATGTACTTAGGATCTCCTTTTTGATAGCAAGTATGATGTGGATTGTTTCTTCAGGTGGTGGTCTAGGAGGGACCAGACGAGGAGGACCTGATGTCAACTCGCGTCATTCAGGAAGAGACGATCCATCCGGAAACAGGTGAGATACAAGAAGTTTATTAAAGTCCAAGTCCGGATTCAAGTCCTACACTCATTCATTGATATTCGCACTAAACATGTTAAATTGTATCAAAGTAAAAGCGCTTCCCCCCCTCATGTCTTGCGCAATATACAGTTGAAGCCAAAAGTTTACATACACCCATGGAAATCAGTGAAATTTGTTTGCTTGCCAAACATCTTAAAATATACTATATCTTCAGTAATATGAATGTTACCATGACAAATTTAGTATCAAATGGAAGAGCGTATTAACCTGTCACATGATTGGGATCAAAGTATATTTCAGGTGGAATTTCCTTTGAAGAAAGAAAGTAATATTCTTGTAAAATGTATTTTATTGTTATATATTTTCAAACATTGCTTCATAGAAATAAATAAATGTCAAATCTATGATTTGTATTACATTTTCTATCATGATATGTCACCACTGAACAAAAAGTGTAATCTTAAATGTTTGTGTTGAAAAGTAACTATGAAATGTTTATGTTTTTTTAATTTGTCTAAAATATGAAGATTTTTGGGGGAAAATGACACCAAAATCACCACACAAAATATTTTTCAGCTCCTGGTGACAAAGCAATGTGATGAAGGGGCATGACACACTCTGCTATCAAATTCGTCATGATAGCACAAATATTTTATAAGATACAGAATATTTTATGATGTTTGGCAAGTGTCAGCTTTTCTTTGAATTTCCTGGATGTATGTAAACTTCTGGCCTCAACTGCATTCACAAGCATTCGCCGGAAATCTGCCACATCTTTAACAACATTTTTGCGACATCCTGGTACAGGGTTCTGGAGTTGCACATTATTATGTTTTCAGCCAAAAATCATACATGTCTGAATATTTTTACTAATACTCATTCAAATCTTAATTTTATGCTATTTATAATCGCAACAGTGTCCCCAACATATGTCCTTAAAAAAGAAACAACAAATGGTAAAAAAAAAACATAGAAATATATAAATAAGAAAAAAAAAGAATAAGTTTTGGTATTGTAAAATGTCTGGGGTGCATTTGCTTAAAACACTACAAAGAGTCTTCAGACCAAAAATTAGCACATTCAGAGCTTTTTTTTTTTTACTATCAATTAAATTTTGTAGAATGTAAGATTTAAAAAAATTTTGATTGAATATATTTCCAAAAGCAATTTTGAATCAAAGCCATTTCTTGTTCATTTTAGGGAAAGAGAACGGGAGCGTGAAAGGGAGGACGAGGAAAGAGATCGCCGCGAAAGAGAAGAACCCGACCGTGATCGCGAAAGAGACCGGGATCGTGAGAGGCGACGTGATCGGGACAGAGATCGAGACCGCGATCGGCGGGATAGAGATCGTGACCGGGATCGCGATCGCAGAAGGAGGGGAGAAAATGATGAGCGGGAGAGAGATCCTGACAAAGAGCGTGATCGCGAGCGAGATCGAGGACGTCGTGACAGGGATCGGGACCGTGATAGAGATCGTGATCGCAGCAGGCGAGACAGGGATCGCGATCGCGACAGGGATCGTGATCGCGACCGGGATCGCGACAGGAGACGGGATCGTGACCGAGACCGCGATGACGCGAGGCGCGATGAGGGTCGGGATGAGAGCAGGAAAGATCAGTTTGAGGATGGAGATGGCAGGAAGGGTGAGTATGAAGACCAACCAGAAGGCTATAACCAGGAACAAGAGGAACAAGGTGGAGGTGATGGATACGCAGAGCAAGAAAACCAGTACGGAGAGGACGATCGCCAAGAGGTGGATTTCACCGCCGAGGATTACCACGCCAAGCTCAAGGAATACCGCGGGATGGAAGCCGAAGACGAGATCCAGAACGAAGACCAATCTAACGGTCTCGCGCAGCAAGAGCACGACGATTCTTTTCAAAACACTTTCTAAACTTTTCCATTTGGTTCCCTGGACGCCATTTACCAGTTGTGATTTTAAGTTTTAATGAGGAATGAAGACAATATTTTGACTTTTTAATAAAAAATAGTAAAAACTTTGTCTGGAGGTATCTCGGCATTGAATTAAAGATTAATTTCACCTGATGAACATCGTCTGTGAGGTCAGAATGTCATGAAATTATTTGCGTTAACAATCGTATTAGGAATGACTTTGCATATCATTGAAAAGTACATAGCAGATGGTACTTTTTTATTTTTTTATAGTAACAAAATGGGTAAGTGTGATAGATAGATTTGATTTGCAATTCGCAAATCCCTAATTTTTATGTTAATAGGAATAAATAGTTGGGGGATACACGTTTCTGTCAGCTTTCTAGCACATGTCGTTCAGAAATGGGTAAGTGTTAAATTTAGATTATATCTGCAGATCACTGATTTTCCATCATTGGGGGCATATTTTCATGTTTTTTCTTGGATTTATAAAGTAATAGTTGCAAAATAGGTAAGTGTAAAAATAAGATTTAATTTGCAAATCCTTGATTTTAAGGTTGATACCAAGATTGAAGAAGTGGTTGGATGGGGGGGGGGCATATTGTCATTTGTGGCCCTCACTTAATAAATCAATGTTGCTCTACATGTAGGTACAGAAGGGGGGGGCATAGGTATTGGTGTCTGCAGAAAAGTTAATATTGTATATGTCATGTTTTTAAGTCTTTTTATTCTCAATGATACATTGTGTCAATCTTTTTTGTTCATCATGGATGAGATCATGTGAATTCATATTTATTTAACCCAAAAAGATTCACTGCTCCAAGTCTACCGGATTGTATACAATTTGATATAATCTCATATTCCTCCAGTTTATGCTTACGGTATTTAAGATTCATAATGTTTGGGTTAGATATCACGAGCTTTTCTTTAATATTGTTTTATTTTTTCACTTACAAGCTCTATTGCACATTTCTCAACTCTCATCGGTTATTTGAAAGTAGAATCAAAGATCAGTTGTTCAATTCTCAACTCTGTGTCATGTGGAGGCACAGTCGACTGCACCAGAGTCTGCACTATCAAGATACTTTCCCTTAATAGTCAATAGATCTACTCTACCCTAATACTCTAATTGTATGTGCTATCAAGCATACAAATCAGCTGTACGATCAATTGCTGAGCCTTGTGTAGCAGACCCCAGATGTTTTTACTTCATCTAATTAAGAAATACATGTACACTCTATGTCACACTACATGTAAATCTTCTTGTAATACATTTATCTAAACCACCTACCACCAACAGTGTTTAAAATGTAGTTTAGACTGTACAATGTATGTGACTCCCACAAAATGAGTAGCTTCAACCCTGTATGATGTATACTTTATTCAATCAAATACTAGCGATGTGTAATTGTCATCTTTCATGATAATGCTAATCCAATTTTGACAATGAAATCAAGATAAACCAGACCTGTAAAAAAGGGAGGGAGGGGGGGGGGGGGGTTCTAGGTGCCATTTTTTAACGAAAAAAATAATGTTTTCTTTTTTGTCATTTTGCTGTAACTTTTTTCTCTACGGTTTGCTATGTTTTATTTTTCCTAACAGGCAATTTGTACATTGGATCTAATAAGTGGTTTGTATTTGCATTTCCGGAATAAAAGTAAACTGTATGTATGATGTATTTCTCTGTCTTACTCTAGCTTATTATTATTAAGTACTAGTATGTCAGGAAGGCTTATGGCTAATTCTTTAAAAAAATATATAGTCCCACCCATTTGTTGGCCTGTAGCCTTGAAATATTGCACAATCTGTCATATTTTGTTGGGACAATCCTTCATATGAACGAAATTGGCATGTAGAAACTTTTTGACATGCTCTAATTAAATTCATGTTCTATTATCGCGCCTTTTAATATTCATGAAATTTAGTGAAAATGTAAGTATACATATACAAACAAAAGAATGAACTGGAAGGAGAATGATACTAAAAGAGAAGTGGCAAGTAAAGAAATGGGAATGAAAAGAGATATAGTGAGGAAAAATTAAGTGTAAGATGAAAAGAAATAATGAAAATGAAGAAAGAAAAGTGGTAGATAAATAAAGCTTGAAGTGAGAGGAGATATATATAGAGAGAAATAATGAAATTGAAGGACAGAGAGAAAGAGGCCTGTGGGATGGTGACATTTGCTCCCGCGATAATTGGTCTGGGCTTATATTTTGTCAATGATGAAGGGTGGTTTATTTTCAGTTGCTTAATGTCAAATCTTCCAAATACCAACTCATCTTCTATCATTTGATTTACCATAAGTTCGTCCACTATTCACATGGTCTTATTGCCATTTCATCCACTCACCAGTTGGTCCAATAGCCATTCAGTCCTATTCCATTTGGTTTGATTGGACTAAGTGTTAATTAGAAAAAAAGCAAAGTAAAATGGATATTAGACCAACTGGTTATGAGACTAAATGGTCATAGACGAAGTGATGATTGGACCATATGGTTATTGAACCAAATGGTTGTTAGACGAAGTGTTGATGGACGTAATGGCATTAGACTGAATGAGACTAAGTGATAAGTGGACGAAGTTGGCAATAAGACAGATTGACAATTGAATTTACCATGAAAGGTTAGGGTTGCAACAGGGGAGCATTTCATGAAAGGACATGTTAGTTTTAGGGTACAGTAGTGTTAAACCCAGGGTTGAAGTTCGTTGGAGCAAATGTTGTGGAACCCCATGGGATATAAGGATAGAATGAAATGATAGATGATCTTTCGAGAGAGAATTAAAAAAAATGACTAGTGTCAGATAAATATTTATGTGGAAGGAGAGAGAGGAAGAAGGTAAATAGAGTGAAATATGATAAGAGAGAGAGACAAAATAAGAGAGGCAATGAAAAAATAGGTGGAAGTGTCGGATAAAAAGATTTTAAAAAATGAATTTTTCTTTCCATGTACTGGTATGCTAACATTTTTTGTAATTTAGTAATGCCCACATCTCTGAAAACAATATATTTATCGGGGGGGGGGGGGGGGGGGTAATATATATGATATACAAACTTTTATCTCCCATAAATGTGCATACTACAGAATAAAAATATTTCATGAAATACATAAGAAAGACTGGGCAAAATTGTATCATGATCATTGCCCTGCTGATTTGAACAAAGCCTCATGTCACTGATTTGGAAAAGAAACTAAGAAAAAGTGTAACTTGATTTTTTTCACCTTGTATCAATTTTCTTCTCGTTTTACTCCAATCCATTTCATACACTCTCCCGTCTTTCTCTCTCCCTCTCTCAAACACACGCTCTCATCTGCCAATTCGTCTCCCTTTTATTTCTTTTTCTGATTAATCTTCTCTCCTTCATTCCTTCCTCTTTCTCCTGTGGTATTTTTTCTTTATCAACTTCTATCTCTCTTTCAGTCCCTCATCTTTTTTTCTCTCTCTCATTCACTTTTATTGCAATCCATTCCACATCTCTTCAGTCTCTCTCTCACAAACACACCCTCTCATCTGCCAATTCATCTCCCTTTTATTTCTTTTTCTGATTCCTCATCTCTCCTTCATTCCATGTACTTTCTCCTGTAGTATTTCTTCTTCATCAATCACTTATCTCTGTCAGTCCCCCATCCTTTTTCTCTTTCTGTCTCTCACTTTCATTGCAACATCTCCGATCTTTCTCTCACAAACACACCCTCTCATCTGCCAATTCGTCTCCCTTTTTCTTTTTCTGATTCCTCATCTCTCCTTCATTCCATCTAGTTTCTCCTGTAGTATTTCTTCTTCATCAATCACTTATCTCTGTCAGTCCCCCATCCTTTTTCTCTTTCTGTCACTCACTTTCACTGCAACATCTCCGATCTTTCTCTCTCTCACAAACACACCCTCTCATCTGCCAATTCGTCTCCCTTTTATTTCTTTTTCTGATTCCTCATCTCTCCTTCATTCCATCTACTTTCTCCTGTAGTATTTCTTCTTCATCAATCACTTATCTCTGTCAGTCCCCCATCCTTTTTCTCTTTCTGTCTCTCTTTCACTCACGTTCATTGCAACATCTCCGATCTTTCTCTCTCTCACAAACACACCCTCTCATCTGCCAATTCGTCTCCCTTTTATTTCTTTTTCTGATTCCTCATCTCTCCCTCATTCCATCTACTTTCTCCTGTAGTATTTCTTCTTCATCAATCACTTATCTCTGTCAGTCCCCCATCCTTTTTCTCTTTCTGTCTCTCTTTCACTCACGTTCATTGCAACATCTCCGATCTTTCTCTCTCTCACAAACACACACTCGTCTGCCAATTCATCTCCCTTTTATTTCTTTTTCTGATTCCTCATCTCTCCTTAATTTCTTCCCCTCTCCTTCATTCCTTCCTCTCTTTCTCCTCTGATTATTTCTTCTCTCTGTCAATCTCCCATCTATTTTCCATCCCTCTTTCTCCGTCTCTCTTTCACTCACTTCCATTGCAATCCATTCCATACAACATCTCCTGTCTTCCCCTCTCTCCCCCTTTCTCTATCTGTCTCTCTTTCACTCACATTCATTGCCTTCACAGGAATTAAAATATCGTACTGTATGTGCTGCATAAAAAAAAACCATGATTTCTATAGGTGGTCCCCCCCAAATCCCCAGTGGTCACCAATGAATGGTCATCTGCACCTCGTAACATACGCAAGGCCGCCAAAGCTAAGATTACACTATTATTTTACTATTTCAAAGAAGAACAAATTAAACATAGGCTTACAGGGAAGGGTATATTAATTAAATGATTAATTCACAAATGTGCATACATAATTCTACATTGTAACATACAACTGTTGTCATTAAATATTCCAAATGCCATGCTCGACATATTCCCTTCCTGGGTGGACTATACATGATGGCAACAAAGGGCTTCAGAATCCCCTACAGAATGAATCGGGGGCTGAGTCTTTGCAACCTTCAACTAAAACTAACATATTACATCCCAATTGTACATAAATATCAATTTCAGTCCGATGACAAAATGCAAACAATATTAGACAATGATACATCACAGACCATACAAGGTAGTAGCCTCATGTTAAGCAGTGAGCAATTATTAGAATAGCTTATACCCTATGTACAATCACAATCTGTATGCAGCTAAAACTTTCTAATGCTGAATGAAGACTATGAAATTGGCAATAGAA
Source organism: Lytechinus variegatus (assembly GCF_018143015.1). Lineage (NCBI taxonomy): Eukaryota > Metazoa > Echinodermata > Echinoidea > Temnopleuroida > Toxopneustidae > Lytechinus > Lytechinus variegatus. The sequence continues at coordinate 16,632,526 of NC_054748.1, read as the reverse complement.
TAATATATATAGAACACAAATACAATAAAAGATAAAAACATCCACAGGTATTTTGGTATAACATCTTGCTACTAACTCGAGCCTATTTTACATCCTATCCAAAGGACAGCAGATAATGCTCATTCCAACAAGGTTCCTCTTCACTATTTCTAAACCATGTATATTTATCAAATTAATTATTCATGCTTTATTCAAACAGCTATTTTCATCTTCAAATACAACATTAGTAATTTCCCTACCATTGTATCTTAGTTTGTTAAGTGTCCTGAAGTTTCCTGAAGACATCAAAAATTGTATCTCTGTTGAGTCTTTCAAAAATGTTCTTAAAACTTTTCATTTGACTTCTAAATTTCTTTATGGGCCTTGAGCACTTTACAGAGAGGATTTTATGAATCACATGTATTATCATCATTATATTATTATTATTTATGTATCAGAGCTATATACAGATCGGTTTAGAAGTTAGAAATTTACCCAAGTGCACCAAAAACAGTAATCTACACGTTCCCACCACATTGCCAAATTAAGGATTTGGTGTACCATCGCATTGCCAATTCAAAGATTTTAGTGCTTATTTGCATTCGTACATTGCATAGGGCGTCTGACTTTGCATTTAAAAAAATTAATGAAAGATAAACATTTAGGCTTCTCCGACACAAGTCATTGGACCAGACTACAATTTGAAGTTACCTGGATTTTTCCAGATTATTAATTAAAAAGCAAAGAAACAAAAAAAGATAAGCTTCTCTTCAATGGAACATTTATGTCATGCATACCAGAAAAAAAATTTATATGTGTTTAATTAATTACGGTCTAACACACTGCTTTACCTGCCTGAACAAAACTGAAAGTTCACATCTTGACCGTGGGAACCGATCTTGAATATAAAAAAACATTTCACGAGCACACAAGCATTTCAGGGAATAATTCCTGTTTAGTGCAGCACTACATGTATTTGAATTAATTTCTTGCTGAAATTACACTGTGGGTGGGATTTGAACCCTCAACCCTCTGTTCCATAGTCCAGAGACTTATCCACTGGGCCACAAGGCTCCACTTGTATTCAAATCTTCACTTCTTTTCTTTTTTTGTGTGTAAGTTGACATGATTCCACTTAAGTACGTTTCCTTCAGACCAAAACACAATCAGTTCACTTTCAGTTACAGTAATAATTAATTTTGAATTACGAAAAAAAAAGAAAATTTACAGATCCATTATTGGCAAACGAGCTTTAAAAGCAATTGGAAATCTAACTACATGCCTCAATAATTCCATAGCACTTAAATACGTCAAATTATCAAATTTTTAATTTAGAAGCATATGTTGTGTCATGTGTCCTAAAAGAGACATTTCTGTCGAGCGCATGATTTTCAATCACCTAGTCTTAATTTGAATATTCAGCAGAGAAAAACAATGAATAAAAACATGCAAATTTAAAGCTACACATCATAAAGCTTTGATCATACGCATAGCTATTCTATTTCTAACATAAGATATTTACTTCTATTTTGATTTCACATCATCATGTCCATCAATATATTTACTAAATGTGAACCTCAAAGATTGGTTGGTTGAATAAAAACATATTTTAATTAAAAAAAATTGAATCTGTCTTTTCTTTCTAACCAGGATTACAAATCTTTGATGGTTGAATGCCACCGCACATCTTACGATTGTTCTGCGACCCAATTTTTGAATGAAATGTAGTAGAATTTGATGCTAATAGTGAGACATGGATTATCTTACTTTGTAATGTTCTAAATCATCGCACGAATACCTATGCTCAAATTTATGACTATGCCATCATCCTTATTAGAAAAAAGTGAAATAGCTATCTCGTTGTAAAGACATCACAGCAACCGTACTATGGGCTACTATTAGAAACCAATTTGACTTTACTCCAAATAAATGCTTGCAATCCTCCCAAATGTTCATATCAGTATTCTGACGGCTAATTTGAACCTCAAATAAAGAGACTTTTCATTCACATTTTCAGAAAATGAGCAAAATGCAATCTGTTCCAAAATTGGATCGTGGACCAGTTGTAAGGTGTGCAGAGGCCTAGACTCCACTGAAAGTGCTTTTGTAGTATATGGTGTTACACAATGGCACGACAGGCCTTATATATTGATATCTTTTCAGCAAAAGGCCATTTTCCTACAGGGCACATGTTTATAATATAGCACAAACAGGAAAACTAAAAAGGGCACACAAAACCTCCAAAACTGGAATATTAAAGCACTGATATAGCACCCTTATCTAGATTTAATGTACTCGCAAGACACAATTATTATCATTATCTTATTATAACTCTAGTCATTATATTGGTTATATACCAGCTTGGCATTTACCAGCAAAATGCTGTCCTGCCAAGTTCCAACGGGAGTTACTACAAACAGAAATTATAACTCTAGCTTCATCTGCACCATAGCAATGAGTATTTAGTCAAAATCTTGAAGCAAAATAGTAATTTTAGATCAAAACAAGCCCACCAAATTGGAAAAAATCAAGATTTTTTCTCTACATTCCGAATAGCTGGTACGACTGTGAGAACTCTTCAAATCCTAACCTACACTCTTTTCTCATTTAAAGACAATCTTGGTTGATTAATCGCACTATGGATATATTACTTTGCTGTGTATATCATTGATGACATATCATTCACATTCAACAGAGCACTTTATACAGCAAGTCATGGCAGGTATTGCCCCCTTTGCACAAAGCCTAGCAATCATCGTAGAACTTTTTTGTGATTGATTGCATTCGTGAAAGTCAAGCGTATGATTGATCACTAATCTTTGTGTTACGAAACCCTGGTTATCGATCATTAATTTCTATTTCTTTTACAAACCTCTAAAATCAAAGTATTTGATACTAGCAAATCTTGTCATGGTTTTGTAGCATTTTTCTGGCTATGATTTTTTTTTGTGAAACAGCGCCCATGTTTTTCATTCATGATTAAAGATAAATACCAGTTGTGGTTACGATCTAGAAATTAGTTCAATCTAATAAAATGACCACCAAAGTGTCTGTATGTAAAAATAAAAAAATATGTGCCAAATGACTCAAGAAAAAAAAGAGTAATTGCCGAGAAATGAGCAAAATAAAAAGAAATTCTATAAAATGTTGGGTATTTTTCAAAATAGAAATATTAATACACAGTCCCACATATGCCTTTTTGTGTAAGTGATCATCAGAATGTTTGGTTTTCAGCTAAGATTTCATGATTTCACAAATATAAGTTTATTTCATTTTACCAGAACTAGATCTATGATAACATGGTGGCATTTTGGCCTTGATTTAAAAGACTTTCTCATGAAATAATCGTTTGCTGCAACTACTTTCTTTTACCTTTAACATTGTCTGCCAAGGCAGCATGACATTAGCCATTGATCAATATAAAGTGCTCTCAATGACAAAATGTAACAAGTTAGGGTTCAATTCACTGGTCCACAAGGCAAGATGTCAGAAATAGGTCCAAATGAACAGGGGCCTGTTTCACAAATACTTGAGATGGTGGTAGCTTTTCCATTCTGTTAATTACCATCGAATCCTTGACTGTGATTGGCTGCTGGTCCCCGTTACCATGGTAGTAACCTTAAGTGCAAAGTTAAAATGATCGTACATGTACATCTTTTATGAAGAGGCCCCCTTAATGTTGACGGAACAGTAAAAAAGAAAATGTCTTCAACCCAAATTTCTAATTAAATGCCTTTCAATGTACACATAGCGGAAAGGACGATGCAAAATAACCAGGTCACTCTGAATAGGGGCCGGTATCAGAAGCAGTCAATAAAAAGTACTTGGCAATTTTACAATTATGAATACCTTTTTATTTTGACTTTGAGTCCAAAGCCTCAATCATCCTCTCAAAGCACTGACCAATAATTTTGTGAATTAGTAAATCGTTTTTTTTACTTTGACTTGAGCTCAAGACTTCTTCCTTTTCGATCATCCTCAAAGCAACAAACCGATAGTTTTATCACCACTATTGTGAACTTTTATGACTTAATTTTTTTTTACTCTGACTCGAGCCCAAGACATTTTTCCTCCCTAACCATCCTCGAAGCACTGGCCAAAGTTACTACTGCCACTATTTTGAATTTGTAAAACTGTTTTTACTTCGACTTCAGCCCAAGACTTCTCCCTTTTTCGATCAGCTTGGAAGCGCTAGCCGGCTCCCTGGTGGTCTTGCTGCCGCTCTTGCTAGAGCTTTTGCTCGATCCCTTCGAGGATGACTTGAAGGTCGTCTTTCCCGCGGACCCTCCACTTAACTTGCCCAGTTTGTCGCCAGGTTTCTTGTTCTTGTGCTGGACTTTCTTGACGTAGCCGTCGATGAGGCGGCGGATCTTGACTGGGTTGATCTCTCCAGTCTTGCTATGGCAAACCTGATAGGGAAAATGGATCAGTCAAGGTTCAAAGTTCAAAGTTTTCAATCTGAATTTTTATTCATTACATGAAACATCTAATTAAGAGTTGACACCATGTCCAACCCTTTGCACAGAGCTGCTGGTCCGAGTGTGCATGGATTGAATGGAGCCTCAACAGGAGCGGTAAGATCGTATAATGAATTAATGGGAACAATGAATCATTTGTTTTATGCTACAACTATTCTAGACCTTGTTTGGTACGAAATATTCCAAGTGGAAACAGAATAATTTGTAGAGATTTGTGTATATTTGTTGGTTGTTTATATAGTAGAGAAATGTTGCTAAGCTGGTGCCATGGGCTTCTTTGGATGGAGCACAAGCTCTAGAAATTAAAACATCATTGTTGTTCATATTGTCATCATCCTAATCATCATCAATATCACCTTCATCATCCTCATCCTTACAATCATCCTAACCCTCATCATCATCACTATCATCATCATCATCATGATCACTATCATCATCCTCATCCTCATCACCATCACTATCCTCATCCTCATCACTATCATCATCCTCATCATCATCACTATCATCATCCTCATCATGATCACTATCATCATCATCACTATCATCCTCATCATCACTATCATCATCCTCATCATGATCATCACTATCATCATCCTCATCATCACTATCATCATCATCATCACTATTATCATCATCACCATCATCCTCACCATCATCATTTTCATTATTACTATTATCACCTTCATCGTCACCATTTCTATTTTCATTTTTACTATCACCATTATCATCATAAAGTGAGAACAAATAATCAATGTAATGGAAGTAATTACCTGATTGACAGATTTTCTGAGGATCTCTTTATAATCTTCTTTATTGATGACCTTACGTTGATAGTGAGGTTTGATGGCTAACTTCACTTCCTCAACGACCCTCTCTTGATGATAGAGCTTCTTCAAATACTGGAGGAAAAAAATATAGGAATGAGAGTAAATGTATTATACAACTTAACTACGCTCATTGATGCAGGAAATTAGAAATAGGCTCTAAATCTATATAACAGAAACCGCTAAACTGATATTTAGAATGTGTACTTATTCTTCCTCATACAGCCAACATTTGAAGTTGATAATTTGATTTCACACTATTTTGCCAGACTGCTTTGCATATCTCATTCTAGAGTGAACCAAAACTTCAAACCTTTTTTCTTCTTTGGCGCCTTTCTTTTAAAGCTCTCGCTGAATTTCTTCTGCATTCAATGAAGTACTCGACAGGTTTACTTTTGACCAGTTTTGACAAGTCATATACCATTTTATAGCTTAGAATGCACTTTTCAAACATTTGGAATATCTCGCAACCCATTTTGGGTGACATAGTATTGGTTTTAAGGTGGCAGGTTACATATGTTACTCACCCTGTCTCTACTGTTCTTGTTGTAAAGGTCAACAGCAGACATCTCTATGTCATCCTCCTGCACATCTCCAATATTGTCCTGCGGAATAATCGGATCCACTTTGTAGTTCTTCTCCGATCCGAGGGAGCTTACAGAGATGCTCGACCCACCCACGTGCTCCGGGGAAAGCCCAAGCTCGATGGAAGCTGAAGACATGGTTTGCTCGATGGGCGACTCCGGCGAGACTCTCGGCTTGGCGACAGGAACGGTAGCCAGCTGGTTGAGGATCTTGGTAATCTGTTGACTGGCTTGGGATGCCAGCATGAGACGGTCTTCGTTGGTCATGCCCTGCTGAGGTGGGTTGGTGGCCATGTCCGAGCTGGAGACGTCCGTGGTGGATGTCGGGTTCGGAGGCACTTCCGGAGGAGGGGTTGCAGCCCGTTTGAACACCTCCACGGATGAAGACGTGGCGGTATCATGGAGAGGCGACGCTTCCGATACGATTGGTGATGGAGACTTGATACCTGATGGAGGAGATGCAGTTGGGTTGAATGGATCGTACATATCTGTCTCAAGATGACTGCTATCAGCAACTGCAACATCCGTTGGTGATTTGGGCTTTGGCAGCGGCTTCGAAGGCTCTGTGACTGTCCTTGATAGATCGCTGTCAGGAGCAGCGATATCAATGTAAAGGTCGGGACTGCAGGACCCGCTACGTGTGGTAGAAGGCACAGGCATCATGTCATCGGCATCATCATCATCAAATTTCAAAGGACTTGGTGGCTTTAGAACAATGTCTTCAGCCTTCTGTGCTTGCTCAACAGGAGCCGGAGCCTTTTTCTTTTTGGTTGGTGTTGAAATTTCATCCACATCGAAAGACAGCGGTCGCTTAGAAACTACCTTCTTCTTTTTACCTTTAGTTACCTTCTTCTCGCCCTTCAACTTTGTTTTCTTTCCTTTCTTTTCCACTTTGCCCTCGGCTCCTGTCTTCTCTTTCTTGACCTTCTTGACTTTAACTTTCTCCACTTTAGCAGTTACTGGTATAGGTTTCTCAACAACCTTTTTAGGCTCCTTTGGCTTGGCTTTCTCTCCTAACAAAATTTTACGAACTCCAGAAGCATCAACGGTAACCTTACCACGTTCCTTTCTCTGAGGGACTTTAACAGAGGATATCGACTTTCTTTCCTCAGTCTTTTTGACAATTTCCCTAGTCCTTTCCCTATCTTTAGACTTATCATGATCTCGATGTGCTGCCTTTTCGCGACTTCTATCTCGGCCCCTATCCCTCGACCTATCTCTCCTTCTGTCTTTTGATGAAACACGGTCGCTTTCACTGCTCCTATCTCGCTTCCGACTCCTTTCACGATCCCGACTCCGCGACCTGTGCCTGCTTCGACTATGATCCTCTTTGCTCCTACTATGTTCACGTTCGCTACCTCTTTTATGGTGCTTATCTCTACTCCGCTCACGACCCCGATCCCGACTACGCTCTCTGTCGCGACTTCTGTGTTTATCCCTTTCTCTACTTCGATGCTCACGATCCTTCCTACTTCGATCTCTATCCCGGCTCCTTTCTCTTTCCTTTTGCCTGCTTTGATCTTTATCTCTATCATGTCCATGCTTATTGCGACTAACTCTGTCCTTTTCCTTTTCTTTGTCACGAGACTTCTTGTCCTTTTCCCCACCATCTCGCTCCCTACCATTTTTATCACGAGCAGAATTTTCATGAATATGTCCTTTACTCTTAGTCTTTTCTTTCTTTACTTTGTCTTTATCATCCTTCTGTGATCTACTGCTTTCTTTTTTAGTTGGTTGATCCTTACGACCTTTATCACTCTCAGACTTCGTCTTTTTTTCACTGGATTTCCGCGATCCCTCCTCCTTCCCTCTTTCATTGTCCTTCCTCGCGCTTTGTCTTTGCGTTTCAAGTCGGGGATCAAACGCTTGCGGTTCCCCATTTTTCCTGCGGTCATAGATGGGGGATCGATCACGCTGTACATGTAAACCCCAAGGTCTCCCAGTGGCAAACTCGCCACCCATACTCCTCCAAGCTTCATAGTACGCATACTGATCATAGGTATACTGGTCCCAAGCAGTGCCCACACGTTCTACCCTCCTCTCATCCCGTCGACGGTTGTACTCCTCCCAGCATTCTTCATGATATCTCCTGAGTTCTTCAGCAGTGTATGGCGTGTCTCGCTTAACCTGAATAACCTGTCGAAGGTCACCAAAAGCTTCGCGACTGCCTTCCCTGCGCCCCGAAGGCTCGTCACCACGCGTTGGCAACCTGTCGGCTGGCAACTGCGGATGCAGCGAGATGGACTTGCGAGGATCCACAACAACGTTCCGTTTATCCCGGTTGCGTTTCTTGCGCTTCCGTTTCCCACGCGCTTTCTTCCCCTTCTTTGATTCATCGTCTGTTTTCACTTCACCTTCCTCTGCGGATGATGCACCATGTTTCACAGCAGACTCTGTCTCCTCTACAGGAGTTTGATGACTCTCTACAGGTTCTGTCCTCTGCTCTTTCCTGGAGTCCTTAGCTTTTGGCTTGGCTTCAATCACGCGGCCATCGCTTGTCTCTATGATCATACCTTCTTCATCGGATTCACTTCCTTGTTGCCCGTCATCTTCCGGAACATTGTCTTCATCAGAAATATCCTCACATTCCAGTTCACCAATCAAAGGTCTAGAACTAGTCCTATCACTGCTTTTCTCTGCAGTAACGGTTGACTCCTCTTGTCCATCACCTATCTCTTCTGCTTCTCCATCCTCTTCTTCTTCATCGTCATCATCTCCTTTTTGTTCTTCTTCCACTTTTTCTGCTTCTTCTCCCTCATCCTCTCCTGCATTTCCTTCTTCAGTTTCCTCCTGATCAACGATATTTTTAAACTCCTCATTATGTTGTTCTTCTTCTCCTTGTTTTTCCTCCTCAACTTCTTCCTCCTCCTCCTCCTCTTCATCCACTTCCTGCTCCTCTTCAACATCACCCTCTTCAACATCACCCTCTTCCTCTTCTTGCTCTTCTGCTAACTGCTCTTCCTCACTTTCCTCCCCTTTTTCATTTTCATCCTCACAGCCATCATCCTGATTGCCAGCATCTTCTATTTGTTGACTGACTACCTCGTCATCTGGTGCAGCATTCTTTATGTTCACCTCCTCTTCTGCTACCTCTCTGGCAGGACGGTCCTCTTCTTCCGTCTGTCCGTCATTCTTTTTGTCTGTATACTCAAGATCAGCGTAGAGTTCTTGATCCTCCTCAGCATCAAGAGGTGCATCTTCCGCTTCCGCTTCTTCTCCTTCTGCCTCCTCCTCTGCCGCCTCCTCCTCTGCCTCTTCCTCCGCTGCCTCCTCCTCCTCCTCTTCATCGTCTCCTCCTTCCCCTTCATCTCCATCACCATCCTCGCCTTCATCACCATCATCTCCATCTCCACCATCCTCTTCTCCATCATTATTATTGTTATTGTTGATTGGATTCTCCTCCTGATCGCCCTGATCCTCCTCCCCGCCATCCTGCTCGTATCCTCCATCACCCTCCTGGTCATCGCTGTTACCATGGTAACCAACGTCACCATCGCTTTCATCATTTCCATTATCATCCATGCCCTGGCTCTCCTGTCCTTCATTTGGCTGAAGAGGTATATTCTGCAAGCACGACTCATCCACTTGACAATCTGCTTTAGTTCTCAAGGATTCTGAGTGGCTGTTCGTGCCATGACTTTGTTGCATCCTACCAACACTGCTGCCTATAAACGACTCCTTCCCCTTGCTCATGAAATTCAAATCTCTATCGTCATCATCGTCATCATCAATATCCATAAGTACAGGCTCCAAATCATCGTCTTTAATACCATGGTGAATATTTTGCGATGCTTCCCCGCTCAACGACTGCATCCCGCTTCTCCAAGTATCAGAAGTCTTTTGACCTTGGCCGTGACCTTGAGCATGACCTTCAGATGACCTTCGACGCTGAGAGGTCACATCTGTCACAGGTTTGGAGCTTTCTTTCTCTGAGTTGTATTTATGACTAGTAGTGGATGAAGTTGAGGATCTATGAGCTGTCTTCTTTGGAGATCTCTTAGCAGTCGACTTCTCATCTGCATAAGGAGAAATGAAAGAAAATGATACGACACACAAATTTTAATAATTTTTTATTCACTCTTAAACATATATGTATTCATTTACTGATGCACAATAGTCATATAGTCGTTGATTTCTATAAAAATTCAGGGGTAATAAATATACCTATTTTTATAGAATTTAAAACTTTTATCACATCAACCTTTTTAATTTAGGAAAAGCATAAAATCCTAGGTAATGTATCTAAAATATGTATATATGGCCAGTTGAATGTGATGTGGAAGCGGAGATCTCTCCCGATTAACATATATCCATTTCATATAATAGAAGCGTCATGGTGTAGCGGTTCTGACTCTCGCCTCGTAATCAGAGGGTCGTGTGTTCGAATCCCACCATGGCCTAGCGCCCTTTGGCAAGGCGTTAATCCACACTTTGCCACTCTCCACCCAGGTGTTAAATGGGTACCCGGTAGGATGTGAAAGCCTATATGTAGTATGCCTAGCAATTGAGTCTTGGAACTCTTGTTGGAATGCTCCCCAGAGAGTCGAGAAGGTGCTTACATTGTATGCGGGCATGCAAGGATCCAATGACCGGGGTAATAATATGTCTGTAAAGCACTTAGAGACATCGTTCCGATGTATTAAGCGTGATATAAATGCGGAATATGATTATTATTATCATAATAACAATATCAATAATCGTAATGACAGTACTAATAAAATTCATAATATCTGAACTTAAAAAATAAGCAATGGCAAATGCATTTATGCAGGTTGTGTGTTGTTGCTTTATACTGAGCAACCCTCAAGCTGTACAATAAATTTTACAAATCAATCATCATTAGAGACTACCAAATCTAACTCAAAACCAGGACCCTAATTCATAAAAGATGTCATATTAACAAGTTTGCAATAAATAACAGCTAAAAGGTATTGAAATCCTTTAAGCTGACTGGCTGACAGTAAATTTGTTATAAAAAATTTGCATCTGTGATTATAACAAGCCTTTGTAAAATGGGTCCCTTATTTTTTTCTAACATTATCTGTTCATGGCAGTTGACACCATGAAGTTCATCCAATATGTCATTTCAATTTTGCTTGAGTGTGCCTGAGAATAGGATAATAGATGGAGCTATAAAATGCCTATTATCATAAACATCTTTATTATTTGCACTACACTATTCTCCACCCACCCCAGGGGGGTGTTTCACAAAGATTTTTAAGTATGACTTAGGTCGCACTTAAATGTTGACGCGTACGTGATATGCAACGCGCAATCTTATCAATACGCAGTAGAGCGTGTCCTCTTGGCATGATCTGACCAATGCTGTCATTCCTTTTATACCGCGCGCAACAAGACATTTAAGTGCGACTTTAGGTCATACTCAAATCTTTGTGAAACACCCCCCTGGTGAGGTAAATGGGTACTGGCCAAAAAAGTAAATTCTCAAAAAGCTGTGAGCATTGAAATCAGAAGCCTAATAGACCGGAGCAATATAAGGGTGACACAAAAATTGCTCCACGCATAATTTCTTTTCAGATGTAGGGTTAGGGTTGCAATAGGGTAGGGTATAGTGTTAAACCAAGGGTTGAAGTTGGTCATTCGATAAGTGTGTGGAATTTAGAGCGGAGCAACTGTCGCCGAAGCAAATTCAAGGAACCAATATAAGAGTGTAGTGTAAGAGTTGTAGGGGCGTTGTGGCTCAGTGGATGAGTCTCCAGATTGTGAACCACAAGGTCCGGGGTTCAAATCCTACTGCAGCACTAGCGTCCTTTGGCGAGGCATTTATCTACATTTGCCACTCTTGACCCAGGTGTAGTAAATGGGTACAAGGTAGAATGGAATTCCTTGAATGCTTGATGCGCCCGATCAGGGTAGCCGTGCAAAGGCTGTGGTTTAAAGTATGCAATGCTTAGAAACAGTTGTATTAAGCGCTATATAAATGTTGCATATTATCATTATTAAGAGTGCCGTGAGCAACTAATGAGTTGGATACGATTGCAAAATACATTACCAATATCATAATTTATTACGCTCAACATTCTCACCTGGTTTCTTCTTTGCTGAACTTAGTGTGCCATCTTTATGAATGGTGATGTTCTCACTCTTCATGTGTAGAATGTTCTGACCTTGCATAATACTGCCTAGTAGGTCCAACGGCCCGCTGCTGGTACATGCGCTAGAGGTAGAGGGTCTGCGAAAAATACACAATACATATTCAGTTCATGCAAAAAATAATTATTCTTTTATTTTCGAGGGCTACTTTTTTTACGAATGCCTAGATTTTTTTTACTATATACAAGGTCAAGCTCCTAGTACATTTCTGAGCTTTTACACAGCAAAGTTCACAGACACACAACCTGTGCAGTTCTAACGATAACTTGCTCCTTCACATCCCCATTAATAATACAAAGAAAGCTATGGGAGATCGTGCTTTCGCCTGAGCAACCCCCAAAACTATGGAATGGCTTACCACAAGTAATAAACCCTCCCCATCAGTAGATACATTCAAACTTAAAACCTATTCCATTAATTTCCATATCTTTTTTTTTCTTTCCCTTTCCTAATTTTTTCCAAGCATTTCAGAAGCTCTCGATAACAGCGCAGAAGAATACATGCACATAATTTCTGCACCATACAAATTAGTATATAATTATTATTAAATCTACAATATAGGATAAACTCTACATTGCAAATGAATGGGGATTTCCCAGGGCACTTATTCAAGTTTCCAGGGCTGTTTTCAGTATTTAGGTGCAAAACCATCCCAAGACCCCATGTATTTTTTTTCCTGATATAGTTAAACATACATGTAAACTCAGGTACTGATAGCAACAGAAAATAAAGTGTTGTTAGAATTGAACAAGAGTTCCAGAATTATAAAATCATAAATAAATGATATCTGACATGAACATTTTTTAATGAAATTTACAGAGTAATGAGCAAATGAAGATTACTGATAAATGCCCATCCATTAATAGTGTGGTCCCACATATTGTTTCCTGTGTAAGCTACGCCTGGAAAAGCATGTCGTTATATTGCAATGAATACAATTTCAAGCAAATCTGCATCATTTTGACTTGCTTTTTGTCCTAAATACCACTCTGATGAATGATAAACACTTTTAGATTGCTTCAGCTTCCAACCATTTCATTTCTATACCAGGGGGCCGTTTCATAAAGTTGTTTGTAAGTTAAGAGTAACTTTAAGAACGACTGGTGATCCTTTCTAACGCGAGAAACCATTGCTAATGAATATACCATTTGCCATAAGAAAGGATCACAAGTCATTCTTAAAGTCACTTTTAACTTACAAACAGCTTTATGAAATACCCACCAGAATCCAAACTTAGCTATAATTGAAGTTGTCTTACCTTGCTGGAGTTGGGGCACTCTGAGCACCGGGTCCTCTAATCACAGGAGATTCATCATAGCCACTGTAATGGTGAAAGAGATAGAGAGAAACAGAGACAGAGGGATAGAGAATGAGAAGAAACAGAGAAAAACTCATGTCAAATGATCAATCATACTTGACTATATTTCTGTCCAAGTTTCATGAAATATAGGTCCTTATGTAAAGCTACAATATGTCAAAATCTTTAAAGGGGAAGTTCACCCTGAAGAAATCTTTGTTGTAAAAATAGCAGAAAAAATAGTAAAAAATATTGGTGAAGGTTTGAGGAAAATCTGTTAAAGAGTAAGAAAGTTATTAGAGTTCAAAATTTTGGATTTGTGACGTCATAAACGAGCAGCTGCCCCATGTGTTATATAATATAAAATGTATGAATTTCAAATTTTGTATGGTTCCTGATGACTTGATTTTGTTTTCTTTTCATGATCGTGTGTGAAATGATTTGTCTATTGATATACAAAAGTTACAGTGAAAACTATTTTCAATTTTCTGAGTAAATGACATTTCATTGATTTTTTTACCATTCGCTATGTAGAAATGCTGCTCGCATATGACATCACAAATAATTGAAATTCTAATTACTTTTTAATTATTTGATGAATTTTCCTCAAACCTTCGGCAATATATTTTATTATTTTTTCTGCTATTTTTACAATAAACTTTTTGTCAGGGTGAACTTCCCCTTTAACATTACAGTGAATGGGGGTTTCCAGGGCTCTATTTTTATTTTTTCCAGGACTTTTTTAGCGATTCAGGGGCAAACGTATCAAATTTGTTATTAAGTTGTATGTTTCTTATGTTTACTGTGCTCTTTCCTGATTCATCGATGGTGAAGCCAATACTTTTTTTATACTTCCTAGACAATTAAGAATGATTTAAGAGCCAAATGAGCTGAAGTATGATGTCTCTACTGTTGGTGATTTATGTGACAATTGGCTCGCCACACTTAAACCACAACTTTAAACCCGAGTCTAAGTTAAACCCGACTTCAGAATACGGGGGGCCAATGTATTTTTTCCCCGTATCAAAGTTCATGCTTTTCACAAACTTAACCTTGGTTAAGATTTGATTTTGATGATGCTGCCACTGCCATGTTACAATATACACATAAGTACGTATTCTGAAGTAGGATTTAACATAGACCATGGTCTAACTTTGTGCTAAAATTATGGAAAGCCAAAAATGTCCGAACATTTTTTCTTAAATTACATAGTTCTTATGTTTACTGGGATCTTTCCCAATTCTTTAATGGTGAAGACAATTATCTCATTACTATTTGCCCGACAGTTAAGAATGATTGGAGAGTCAAATTAGCTGATATATTGAACTTCTATTGCTCGATATTCATGTCACAATTGGCTATCCGTAGTTACCACAACTTTAAGCCACAGTTTAAATTAAACCTGGGCCATACAGTCTAACTTACCTTGGGTCAAAGAGATGCTCGCTTCCAGTGAGGGACAGGGAAGCGACGCCGATCTCATGCCGCTTCAACAGCAAGCTGTGCTCTCCTTTTTGTTTGATGTCAGGCATCATGGACCCAACCTTAGGTTTGACCAGGTTCAGTTTACCAGCTATCCTGCGACGTATAGTCTTGGCTACCGAGGGCCGGGCAGTACGAGCTCCAACAGAGGTCCTCCGAACCTAAATCATAACATGTACCATTGTAGAAATTCAACATAAACGCCAACCTGACTGTGGTAATTTTCTCAAAACGAAATAGAACAGAATACAGAATAGAACAGACCTCAAAAGGGAATTTGCCTTCACAGTGAAACAATTGAGGACCAATGCACTTTTATTTTCGTAAAGATTTATTGCTAGTGCGTGCATAAATCTGCATCTGCGTGCGCGCATCTAGATCTTGTGCAACCGTCACTGTGATGGTGAAAGATGGAACATAAAAAGTGGCAATGACCTACTATTTAGTATGTAGTCAAAATCATTCATAATGTGTTCGTATTACATTACCGGCCGAAGTGACCAGCGGAACATGAAAGTTCCATCACCGCCAACGATGTTTCATTCATTTATTTCCAATTGTTGTAAAAACAAATAGATTCAAATATATATATCAAAAAAAGACATATACAAAGAATGTGGGGAAGCATTCAGAGGCCATTGGCCTTTCACATGCTGCAATCGAATACCATCATACAAAGTAATAGACCAGTTCGTAGTTACTCATGGACAAATTTGGTCAAATAACCTTTCATTTCTTCATTACGATAGGCAGATTTCAAAGCAAGATTTTACGTAAGCTTGCCTTACAAAGCAGGATGAAGAAATCGAATAGACCAGGTGACTAGAATAGCACACCAATGAACACTTTATGAAGGTATTTGTTGCATTCCTACTTTGAATGTATATATGTTGCACAATGTACTTGGCAAACTGTGAAATACCACTCGTTCGTGGACGCATTGTTGTTTATTGTCGATGTATATCAAAACCACAATTAAAAAGAATATATGAATAATCAAGACATCAAAGTTGGTGCTTATCTCATTAGATTTTAAACCACCATGTCACTTTAGTACAAATGACCTTCCTCCGATCATGCTTAGAATCTTTTGATCATGCGCAGAAAGGAACTACGAACTGGCTTATACAGACTGAAGACAGGGGGAGGGATGATGCGTAAAGCGTAAACATGTTTGATTTACTTTAGATGAGTCCTAGAGCAAAATTCTTAGTGAGTGGAATATAAAATTGAAAGAAGTACTGTGAAGTATTGTGACAAAATAAACCACGATGCCTATCAAAGTGGCCTCACCTTTCGTTTCTTGCGTCTGGTTTTCCTACGCTTCTTCTTGGTCCCGGAGGCCGTTGTGGTTGTCGTGGACTTCCTCTTCTTTCTCGTGGTTGTCTTCCTTTTGGTTGTCTTGCGCTTGCGTTTGGTGGTCTTGCGCTTGGTGGTCTTTCGTTTGCGTACCGTTTTCCTCCGTGCTTTGGGTACCCTCGGAGCACTTGTGCTAGCAGCACCAGTCTGTGAATGGTTTGTAAGGACAAAGAAAATATTTAAACCTCTACCATCGTAATGGAGATACTTGTTTGTTTTCATTTTATTTATTTCGCCATGTAAAATGATACTCAAAGTGACAATAGCGTTGTTTACAAATAAGAAAACACGGTAAGAACTAAGCATAAACAAAAGATGTTTGAAGCACAGAGTCTGTTAAATAACATCACTAGATAACTCGGTAGAGAAGAGTTGAAGAAAAACATGGCTTTAAAGAAGGTGTTCATATAATAAAAATAATGAGTTAGAATTCTAAAAACCCCTAAATCATGCCCTCACAGCATATTAAGATTTAGTTTCAATAGTTGAAAAGTTGGAAGACCCGCAGTGTAGTAGTTCTGGCTCTCGCCTTATAATAATAGGATCATGTGTTTAAAGGACAAGTCCACTCCAACAAAAACTTGATTTGAATAAAAAGAGAAAAATTCAATAAGCATAACACTGAAAATTTCATCAAAATCGGATGTAAAATAAGAAAGTTATGACATTTTGAAGTTTCACTTCATTTCACAAAACAGTTATATGCACATCTCAGTCGGTATGCAAATGAGGGAACTGATGACATCACTCATTCACTATTTCTTTCGTATTTTATTATATGAAATGTGAAATATTTTGATTTTCTCGTCATTGTCATGTGAAATGAAGTTTCATTCCTCCCTGTACACGTGGAATTTCATTATTTTAACATTTTGTACTTCAGGCAAGGAGGTCCTAATCATCAAATTCGTAAATGTTGAAATATTGTATAATTCAAACAATAAAAAACAAAAGAAATAGTGAGTGAGTGACATCATCGACTCTCTCATTTGGATGTAACTGGCTCGTTCATACAACTATTTTGTTGAAAATAAGCGAAACTTTGAAATGTCATAGCTTTCTTATTTTACATCCGATTTGGATGAGATTTTCAGCATTGTGCTTGTCGGATTTTTCTCTATTGATTCAAATCAACATTTTTCTGAGGTGGACTTGACCTTTAAAATCCACTGCGGCCTAGTGTCCTTTGGCAAGGGGCCAATCCACACTTTGTCAATATCCAACCCGATGCTAAATTGGTATGGTAGTGGATCGTATTACCGAACACTTTTCATGAATTTGCTCATATCAAACACATTATTCCAATAAAATTCACCAAACTTTCACCATAAATACACAAATACCTACAAAAAAAAAAAAAATTTTGCCGAAACTGTTTTTCATTTTTACGACATCAGCTTCTAATCGGACCCCTCTTCCGCAAGTGAAATATTTTGGTCACTTGAAAAGGTATCGTATTACCGAACGTGTGTTTTCTATGGGAAAAGTTGGGAAAACAACAAAGTCACTCATGATCTATTTTGACCATATTTTATTGTTTTGAGGATATAAAGACTTCGAAATTGTGTTTTTGATAATTTTTCATCATTTTTCTATTAAGTTCCCTTTGGAAGGAAGTTGCAAAGGTTTGAGCGTATTTGATTATTTTCTGACGCATTTGATGCGCGCGTTCGGTAATACAAGGCCGGTCGGTAATACAATCACTCACTATACTTGGTAGGATATGAAAGTCATTGTAGTTTGTCCAGTATTGTACAACGCCTACCTAGCTTGTTGTATGCGATCAAATGGGAGGCTGAATGTCACACATTCGTACCGTTGCACACAAGACGTACCATCCAAAATGTACCATTGCATGGCTGTAGGAGGTGACGTCACAATACGATTTCATTGAATAAGGTGACAATGCGTGTACAGCCTGCTGGCTAAATGCGCAATGCTGTCCAAGATCACGTGCACTTGTGGGATTTTGCTTTTCGCTTTCAATATTTTTGCTTCCTTTTCATAGATTACTGGAGGGAAAAACTCTTGTTTTTTTCATATTTTTGGTAGATTCCGAGGCTTTGTACAACACAAATAGCAAATATTCTTATTCGTGCAATGGTGCGAGATTTCGCATGAGGTGAAAGAAAGATGCTCTATTCAACGAGGCGTTAGCCTCGTTGAATAGAGCGTTTCTTTCTTTCACCGAATGCGAAATCTCGCACCATCGCACTCATGTCTATTCGCTATTTGTATACTGTGTGTGCCTTACATAGTGACTGGCTGGAATACTCCCCAGGGAGTGACGGATGTGCATGCTTTGTGTGCAGAAATGTTTGATTGAATCCGATGACCAGGTAATAATAAACCTGTATGTGCTTATATACAATGTATGTATTAGCAGCATTATAATAACCACATTATTATTGTTGTTGTCTAGTCTGACCTGTTCTTGCTCATCGATGCGTCGCAGCTCCCTCGCTTGGCGAACCCTCGACAGGACTCTCTCTGCTACCTGTGTCCTAGCAATGGCACGTGCATGCTCCCTAACCCTCCTCACAGGACGACGCAAGTTAGAAATATACTCCTCTTCACTGCTCTCATCTGCACAAGATTAAAGATAAAAGAAAGTACAGTACATGTAGTTGCAGTAATTCAATTCAATTCAAAATGGTTTATTTAGATAAAAACTTCCATCGAAGCACAGAGCCGAATTACAAATACTTTTACAATATGAAAGATTGAAAAAGTAAACACTGGCTTGATGAGATTATGTTAAATGAGGATTAATTGTCACTATAACATCCTAAATCTAGATCTGGGACAGTCACATAAACTGAACTTTGTGAAATCATGAAATATCTGCTGAAAAACAACAATCACACCAATTTGAACCCCCCCCCCGCGGTCTGAAAAGCCCAGTTAAAATAGGGTTAAAACCCACAACCTAATGGTGTAGATAACACCCCCCCCCAAGACCTCAATCAACTCACATTCGTGGTCAGGTGTTGCACAATTTGGACAAAACCATTCTTCAACAGGGATGTGAACAAGTGGAGGGGTGAGAAGTCTCCTTAGAACTCACCCTGCTGATGATGTATATAACTCCCCCCCCCCTCAAATCTAAAATGAAAGACCCCAATCAACTCACCTTCATGGTCAGGTGTTGCACAATTTGGACAATACCATTCTTCAATAGGGATGTGAACGAGTGGCGGGGTGAGGCATTCACAATGGTATCCAGCATCACACTCATCACAGAGAAGCAGACGATCCTCTCGATCACATTCTCCACAGACCTATAAAAAAAACACCAATACTTATTTATAACAAACTGATGTAAATTTTTCTCATTCATCCAATCGTGTTCAGATTCCAAGGTCTTTCGCGCACTGTCCATGGCACACAGAATCTGCGCAATATCAAACATTAAAGATAAATTCCAGTTGTGGTAAAGATTTCAAAATGAGTTTGTACAGAATCCAATGAAATTACCATCAAAGTGTCTGTATAAATAATAAATATGTGCCAAAAGATTCTGGAAGAAATTTGTAATTGCTATGAAATTAGCAAATAAGTACAGGATTCGGGTCAAGCGTCGGGCCGACATTCAAAGCAATAACAATACTGTCCCACGTGTGCTTATCTGTGTTGCTGATCTTCAGTGTGAACATTTTTCAGCATAGATTTCAAGATTTCACAAAGTTCAGTTTATGTAACTGTACCAGCTCTAGATCCTCGATGATATAGTGACAATTAAGCTTGGTTTCACACACTTTCTCGTGTAATCAGTGTTTACTGCAACTACTTTCATTTATCTTTAAACGGGCCTCCCCGTCATCATTTTTGTCTTTCGCTAGATGAAGCTAATTAGTTATTGGCGAAACTTCGCAATGGTGAGTTGTTATTTCCAGTTCTTTTATTTATTTTCTTCACATCTATAATAATATGCATGTAAAACGCTTCCCTCACTGCCTAACCTTGAGTCATCGGAATATAGGATACAGGATTTTTTTTCTTCCAGGCAACTTCAGGACTATTATTATTATTTCATTCGGCAATAAAAGGGAGCAAGGGATGCCTTTTTTAATTCTGTAAATCTGTTGTACTTTGTGTAAACATTCTATACTGTTTCAAATGCCAAATACATAATGATGATATTAAAGCAGATACGAACCTATAGCACCATCTCGAGTCTTCAACTACTCATACCTGGCCAGTTTCCTGACCAATAATATTAGTGTAGTCTAGTAATATAGACCAACTTGAATGATAACAATTTCAATTAACTACTCAATACATTCATACCGCAATAATTATGTTACCAAGTAGCAAATTAATTACTTTTCCTCTCAAAACATTTTAGTTTGTCAATACAAATACAATTATAGGTCAATTTATTCTCTGTAGTATTAGATATCTGAAAATGTATATTTTAAGACTATGTATTGATAACACACAGTCAATGAGACCACACACAGTTCACTCCCCCTTTCAAGCCTGGGGGCCGTTTCATAAAGCTGTTCGTAAGATAAGAGCGACTTTAAGAACGACTGGTGAACCTTTCTTACGCGCTACACCATCACCAATACAATATACCACTTACCGCATGAAAGGATCACCAGTCGTTCTTAAAGTCGCTCTTAACTTACGAACAGCTTTATGAAACACCCACCTGGTGCATACTACACTCTCTGATACTAAACAATTATTGAACAAATCGCACCTTGCATTGAATGTGAAAGTGGGGAGGCATTACAATATATACCATACCTCACAGTATGTTGGATCTTGGTCTTCATCCAGGGCTTCTTGAGCTTTGACTTCCATCTGTCTGACAATCTCCCCATGGAAAGTATTTCGAACTAGGATGAGTGTGAACACACTACGGTCAACTGGACACGTTGTCACATTCTGAAGAAGAAAAAGAATTAATACACAAATAATGCACGTAAGCGCGTGCATGCAGGGCCAAATAATGAACGATGTGCGAGAAGAGCCAATGGATATACCGCACCGAGGTCCACAGGACCAAGTGCGGTATATCCATTGGCGAGTCGAGCAGAGCTCATTATTTAGGTCCTCCATGCACAAGAATGCGTGCATTGTTTGTTTTAAACACCCCCCCCCCTCCCCAATGTTACTGAGTTGTCTCAAATTCTATATTTGATCTAAATTCTAGATAATTTCGGACCTCGCACTATCCTGCGCTCTGACACCAGAGTGCAGGATAGTGCATATGGGATGACCTCAGAATGCAACATAGTACATTTGGTATGACGTCAGAGTGCAGGATAGAGCATATTGGATGCCATAGTGCAATTCGCTGAATATCATGTGATCTGATTTGGACGAATCAGATTACAGCACATTCCTGGGGTTGTATATTAAAGATACATGCCTTTGTGCTAAATAATCCAAAATGAGTTTGTAAAGAATCCAATAAAATGACCAACCAAGTGTTATTGCATAAATACAAAAAAAATATGTATCAAATTTAATTTCTGAGAAATTAACAAACCAAGCATAGTTTTCAAGTTATCAATCTTTGTAGTACCAAATTTTCAACGATCAACCACAACTAAGAAAAGCCATCTCTATGTTTTCTAGATATGGGGGGTGTTTCACAAAGATTTAAGTATGACTTAGGTCGCACTTAAATGTCGACGAGTACATGATATGCAACGCGCAATCTTATTGATCAATACGCAGTAGTGCGCGTCCTCTTGGCATGATCTGACCAATGCTGTCATGCCTTTTATACTGCGCGCAACTAGACATTTAAGTGCGACTCTAAGTCATACTTAAATCTTTGTGAAACACCCCCCTGGTGTATATTTGTTTATTCATCATTACCTTGAAAATTAAGCATGTTTCTGTTTCCTTACAAAGGACATTGTGCACCTTTCCTATTGAAAAAAATTATGATGTTGATGGATTTCCATAGAGTTGAGATTGATTGGATTACTTGTATCGCTGTGTACGATGGGGTCCTGGTAAGAACTCACCTTTGACCATTCATAGATGCACTCAAAGCAGAATGTATGATCGCAGCTTTCAGGTGAGCCGACCTCTTGATTGTTGAACGAACAAAGGCATATGGCACACTTCTCTCCTCCCTCATCTCCACTGGATACGGTGCCATCGTCCATCCCATTGCCTTCTTCGACCTCCTCCTCCTCCTGGTCATCATCGTCCTCCTCATCATCATCCTCTTCTTCATCTATATCAAAGAGTTTCAGGAGTAAAAGAAGTAAACTATAAATTGAACTACATGTATAACATAAAGTAGCATCATTATCTTCCTCGATCTCCTCCTCATTGTCGTCATCGTTCTCATCATTGACATCCTCGTCTTCATCGATTTCAAAGAGATTCACGAATTTAAAAGAATTAATTGATATATTTAACTATGACATAAAGTGTCATCATCATCCCATTGTCTCTTTCCCTCTCCTCTTCATCATCATCGACATGCTCCTCTTCATCATCATCGACATGCTCTTTTCCATCTATTTCAAAGCGATTGATGATTTAAAGAATTGAACTATATCCTGAACTATGACACAAAGTGCTGTCATCCATCACATTGTCTTTTGAGATCTACTCTTCCTCGTCGTCATCTTGCTCATCATCGTCATCCTCCTCTTCATCAATTTCACAGAGATTAATTGTTAAAGCCTGAATATATTGGCCTCTAATTTTACGGTAGTTCCCAAAGGTACGCCACCGTACATGAAGTTACACCTTCGCCCCTTGCCGCGAGCTACATGTGTATGTACACTTTAGCACCATATCTCTACGCAAGGTTGTATACAAATATGGTGGCCTGTGGCTCAATGGTTAAAGGTCGAGTCCACCCCAGAAAATTGTTGATTGAATCGATAGAGAAAAATCAAACAAACAATGCTGGAAATTGCATCGAAATCGATGAAAAATAAGAAAGTTATGACATTTCTAAATTTCGCTTATTTTCAACAAAACAATTAAGTGGCCAACTCAGCGATATGCAAATGAGAGAGTCAATTATGTCCTTCACACAATATTTCTTTTGTTTTTATTGTTTGAATTATACAATATTTCATTATTTACAGATTTGACAATAAGGACCAACTTGACCTATCCATAAGTGTTAAAATAATAGTAATTCCACATGTTCAGGGAGGAATACAATTTTGTCTCACTTGAGGATGAGGAGAAAATTAGAATTTTTCATTTTTCACGTAAAAAATACGAACGAAATAGTGAGTGGGTGACGTCATCA
This sequence comes from Lytechinus variegatus, assembly GCF_018143015.1. Taxonomy (NCBI): domain Eukaryota; kingdom Metazoa; phylum Echinodermata; class Echinoidea; order Temnopleuroida; family Toxopneustidae; genus Lytechinus; species Lytechinus variegatus. Next base: position 16,609,163 of record NC_054748.1, on the reverse strand, counting down.
GCCTGCCAATTTGCATACCAACCAGCATGTGAATAAAACTGTTTTGTAAAATTAAGCGAAACTTTAAATGTTATAACTTTCTTATTTAACATCCAATTTTGATGACATTTTCAGTGTCATGCTTGTTGGATTTTTCTCCTTTTATTCAAATCAACTTGGGATGGACTTGTCCTTCAAAACAACTAAATAATTTGTTGATGCCCATGCATTGACCGGGACCAAAACAGAACTTTACCTTCATCATCATCATCTTCATCATCTTCTTCTTCTTCATCCTCCTCAAATTCTCCCTCTCTTCCTTCTTCCTCTTCTTCACCGTCATCAGTTACATATTCTGAGGGAATAATAGGAATACAAGAATGAAAAAAAATATTTTAATGAAACAGTTACTAATTAAATGAGTAGAAATGTCTCTAGATTTCAACTTTATCGACACAAAAAAGACGCAATATCCTATATAGATATACATGTATGTTTTACCAAAAAAATCTACTTAGCCACTGGCCCACTGACAGTGAGCCAGAAAAATATGTAAATCTACATCACAGCAAAAGAAGTACAGTGTATAAAAATGAAAGAAATTTTGAAGAAAAAAAGTTGTTTATTTTTTTGTCCATCTTGAGCTCTTAAAGCAATTCCTGAGCAGTGGCGAATCCAGTCAGGTTGCATGGGCAATACTGTTGGTGCACAATGGTGGGGCAAATCTGAAATGTTGTGTCTAATCCAGCAGAAGCTGCTTCTGTATTTATGTAACCATACAAACCTTCATCACTGGCAAGTTCACTGACTGACTCCCAGACCTCTTCGTCATCACTGTCATCCTCACTACGTTTATCAAACTCCATTGATTTCTCAACGTCTCCAATAGATTGCTTCAACCCCTCCTCATCATGATTATTATTTGCTAGAAAAGATAGAAAAGACATCAATGAGAACATACATCTTTATGTCAAATGGTGAAATGGTGTGGATGCCAGGGGGTGTTTCATACAGCTGTTTGTGAAAATAATAATGATAATGATGATGACAAAGATGATAATGAGGATGATGACAAAGATGATGATGATGATGTTGATGATGGTGATGGATGATGATGATTATGATGATGATCATAATGATGATGATGGTGATGATGATGGTGGTGGTGATGATGATGATGATGGATGATGATGATGATGGATGATGATGTTGATGACAATGATGATGACAATGATGATGGTATTATTTACCCATGGTAGCCACTTCAGTTCCGAAATTTTTTCTCTGAATGGGCCCGCTATTATATGTACACCTTAATTCAACAATGATGCATGACCATTTCTTGTGCTAAAGATCCCCATGTAGCTAGCCGACGTACATGTAGCACCCAAGGAAATGTTCCAGCCATTGAGTAAATTAAAAAGAGCTTCATGAAATACCATCAAGATTCATTTTACTGCACAATAAAGCATGTTGGTAAGGTTTAAAACTTTGATACAAGCATGTTCACATTCATACATAGCATCATTATTATGGGAGTTGACATCTTTGAATGTTTTTCACTGTTAAAATGCACTACAGAAATGCTGCTCATCATCATTCTCAACATCATCATCCATCATCATCATTAAGATCATCATCATCCATCATCATCATCCATCATCATCATCATCATCATCCTCATTATCATCATCATCATCCATCATCCTCATAATTATCATCATCCATCATCATCATCATCATCATAATATCATCCATCATCATCATCATCATCACCATCATCACCATCAACATCATCATCATCATCATCGTCATCAACATCATCATCATAATCAATGAAACATTTTGTATAGTGCAAAATACATTAGGGAAAATTGCATGTCTCTACAAAGCTCTTTTAACCAGTGGAATGGAGAGGAGAGCACTGGGTTCTTAATTGTCTACAAAATGCTAAATGAAAAATAATAACAATTATATAATTATATACCGCAAATTCGCAAATTGCCTCTAAGTGGTTAAGAGGATGGAAATATGAATACTTATAAGGGAAATAGACATACTTTGCACAACAAAATGTATCAAAACTAACAATACAATGAATGTGTTTTAAAGTCTCTAAACTTTTCATATGTTGTTATATTCCTAAGATTTTCTCACAGATTATTCCATGAAGCAATTAACAGGAAAGTTGTCAGATTTGATAACTTGTCATCATCATATCATAGAAAACTATCTATACAGCTATTAGATGGCCATAACTTACTTTCCATCTTTGCAGCATCCAACGTTAAATGCCTGGCAAGAATAGGTCTCTGGTATGCACCCAATGCAGGATCTAAATTAGCATGTATTTCAACTGCAGCAGAATGAAGGGAACACAAGGCAAAGGGACCACCTCCTCTCAAGTTATCCGCCATTCCTTACAATTCTAGAAAGAGATAAATAAGGACAAAAAATAATAACTCATCTTCCAGGTGACCATTTTATAAAGCTGTTGGTAAATCAAGAGCGCCTTTAAGAATGACTGGTGATCCTTTCTTACATGCTAAACCATCCCCAATTCAATATGCCACTTACCACAAGAATAGATCACCAACCGTTCTTAAAGACGCTCTAAACTTACAAACAGCTTTATGAAACACCCACCAGCTGATGAAGTGACGAAGTTAACTATGCCTGGAATAATCTTTTTTGTATTTTAAATCACATCTTTCAAGAAAATGGTAAGACGATTACTGTATATTCAGAAGAAGTTAATTTCAGTTTACCACATCATGAGACAATAGATTATTTTCTTTATTGATTCTATACTACCACGATGATCAATATCTTCCGCACTAAGATAATTTTCATTCACAAGTTTTCTTTGTCTCATCAAAAGTGGAAGCAGCAGTGGTTAGCAGTAATCAAAGAGGGTGAGGCAGCTCACCCATTTCCCTATAGATCTATATCTTTATACGGCATCTATTGGAAAAATACTGTTGTTCCTGTAAAGTTTCCAGGTCTATCTTGTCTTCCTATCTAGGATGTGCTACTTGTGCTATGTGCTGTACCAATGTAACGAAAAGGCACTATTCCAATGCATGAACTTAATACCATGCAGACTAGGGGGTTGTTTCACAAAGATTTTGGTATGACTTAAGCCGCATTTAACTGCTGATGCGTACATGATATGTCTAAATTTCTAGTTAAGTGCGGTGTAAAAGGCATGGCCGCATTGGTCAGATCTCTAAGTCATACTTAAATCTTTGTGAAATGCCCCCCATCTTCAGTAGAGGCGCACGGCCAATATTGGAGACTGTCTCCCATGAGAGAGATTATCTCCAATATCAGAGACTTTTATAAAGAATTTGGGTATCCAATTTCAGAGACAGTCTCCAGTTTGGGAGACCAATTTTCTTTGTTTACATTTGCTTAAAAAGGATTACCTTGGCGGCAGATAAAAATGTGATAAGCAGATTCCTCATGAAATATTACCCCTTTTCACCGTCTACTTTGAAAATTCACCGTCTACTTTTGTTTTTATAAGGATTTTTGTTGTCATCCACACACAAAACAAATGGGCTTCTGACCTCAGTGGGACAAAAGTTTGGGTGGAAAAAATCATGCTTTTGTTGGTGTTGTTTCTTTTGTCCTTTTGCAAAGCAAGTCTCCAATATGGGAGATTGTCTCCCTTATTGGAGAGAGTCTCCCATATTGGCCGTGCGCCTCTACTGATCTTGTCTAGCTTTGTCTACAGGTAAACAAACCATCACCTGAGGTACCGAAACAGGAGTTAATTAATTAGTATACGATATACATTTTTTCTTCTTCTTGTTTTTCCTTCTCAACTTCGTCCTCCTCATCTACTTCCTGATCCTGCTCCTTTCTTCAGTTTTCAACATCAGCCTCTTCCAATTTGTGCTCTTCTTCACATTTTTTTAAATTTTCCTTCCTCCCTTTTTCATATTCCTATTCAGACAAAAATGACTTACCGAGAACGAGGATTTGTTATAATTGGATCAATTCCAAAAGTCAACACACACACAGATGGGCAAAAGATTTTTTTTATCTCTCAAATTTTTAATTCAAGACTCCCACAAGAGATTTTTGTATTTTTTTGTAAGGAACATAATCAACAAAATTTGGCCCAAAATTTCTAGTGCAATTTAAAAGAAATTTATCATGTTTACATTTGATCACAAATTATTTTTGTAGGTTCTAAGACAGGCCCACTGCCATGGCCATGCACATCCCGTCCTCCTACCCCCTTCATTCAAAGTCAAACCGGAATTCGCCCGTCGTCTGACCGGTCTGTTCGCGATCGGCCTCGGCGTCAGGCTCGCGCTAACACAAGGAACGTCAAACTCAAAATATAATATTAAGATTAATAGGGCATAGATTCTTTAAATTTACCATATTCCCGAAATCAATAATATAAGCTCATAATTACCCATCTCCAAACGATGAAATTCAATTTGATTCCATTGTTAAGGTAATAAAGCTGAGATATTTTAGATCGCACAGAGCGTCGCCATTTTCACCATTTACATGTATCCCATCATACATTCGGCTCTGAGAGTGGTGCACTATTTCCACCTTTGATTTCTCATGCATGGCATGCATTCACGATGCTATTACTTGAAGATAGTAGAACATTCTTATCGACTCACAGTGAGGCGAGGGCGGGGGGTTGTCATCGTCTAGACAAGAAAAGCCACCCCCCCCCCCCCCCCACTCTGACTCAATCATCTTTCAAAGACTTGCTTGTTTTTAGGTCGTTTGATTTTACTCTCCTTGCATTATTGATCTAATTTAGTACACGCGTGGGCGGATCCAGGATTTTCCAAAAAGTAATGTTTGCCCTCTACACCATATGTCTGGCCCCATAATTTAATTGGACTCATAACCCATGCACTGACCCCCCCTCCCTAACATGAAAAAAATAAAAAAGCCTCGATCACAGAGATCAAAATATGTGTCTGTCGATCATCCCCTAAAACACCCATCAGTGCTTACATCGCACGCTCGATCCCCACATGTGGTATATTGATGTTATCAATCAATCAATTTAATTTTTGTATATTTAGGCGAAGCCATCACCAGGTCCTTTTCCTTTTGTTATTGGCATCTCCCTGAGTTTTTATAAAGCAAAGTACTTACAGTGGCGGATCCAGAGGGGGGCGCCCCGGGCGCGCGCCCCCCCTATTTTCGCCGGATTTTTTTTTTTTTTTTTTGGATGGTTATATTTACTGGATTGGTACAATGTAGTCAATTTCAAGGGCTAGATCTAGTCAAAACTATATTTTAACTTACGCTCGTGGCCTTTGTGTTCGCACAAATGCACCTCTGTCATACTGTATTGCAATATGTAAATTCCGGAATTCCAGGGCGCGCAAGTCGATTGGTTGGAAAGTTGCACCACTTGTAATCGGGAGTTGCAGTGCAGTGACCAGTGTGAAGATGTTGGATTGGATATCATTTTTCCCGAAATTTTGTTTTTTGTAACATGCGTTTGTCCGTCTATGGCAAATACATGTAAATTGTAAGTAACAGATCGAAAGAGAAAGTGTCAACGATGCGAATGATAATGTCTATCCCCGAGATTATTCTTCACTCAAAGATGAAGCCCTATATCGGGCGCCACGTGCGCAGCATTATCATTCTGCCTTGGTCATGTACGTTTTCACTGAAATGTATAGGTCAGACATATTTGTATTTAATGTAAACTAACTTTTACACTTTCTGGTCAGTAGATTCAGAGGCATATTATCCAGGGCGCCCCAACTAAGTTTCGCCGAAGCAATCATTCCAACGAATTATCAAGGAGCAAAATTGTATTAATGATGATAATCCCCTTAAGAAGCATTATATTACTTTGAGGTTGTGCAGAATGACTGGATTATTGAAGATGATTTGAAAATAATACGAGGGAAAAGGTTGATTACCAGAAGATGATGTCGTTTTTTCTGTAGTTTGTAACAATTTACTGTGCATTTTGGGGAAAAAAGAACCAAATTTTATGCATGTTGCCATACGACTAAACAATTCTCGTTTGAAACACACAATGTAAATACACAAATGACAATAAACAGAATGGATTATTCGGAACTTATCGATTACAAGTCTCAGTTTCGTATCATTTAAATTTGACGTTTCAATCACACGATGCAAGCAAGTGAAGAGCCTTTGCCAAATGTATGTTTTGAATGACCGCTTATACGGTGTGTGACTGGAAACCAGCTCCAGTGGCGTAGCTACGGGGGGGGGGGGGCCTGGGGTTGAGCGAAGACAGGCACGTGCCCCCCCCCTGAGATTTGGTTTGCCCCCCCAGGTGCCCCCCCAGAAAAAATTGGCAGAGCAAAAAAAAAAGAAAAGAAAAAAGAGAGAAAGAAGAAAGAAAGAAAAAGGAAAAGAAGAAGAAAGACAGAATAAAAAAGAAGAGGAAAATAAGAGGAAGACGAGTGAATGATAATGTGAGGGGAAGACTTGCAATTAAAAAAAAAATCTTTTCATGTTACTATAGAAAATTTTTGCTGGCGCTTCGCGCCATAATTGCCTGTTCGATGGGATTCATATCTTGCTCAATAGACTGATGTGGAGCAAGTTTTGAAATCCGTCAATATGCAAAACATATTTTAGCTCGGACATCAAGCTTTCATTATTTTTTTTCATTTACAAATTTAAGTGCTCTGTAAAATGTCCGTTTTATGGTCTACATATCAGCATTTTAAGCTCACGCTGCGTGGTCACATTGTTTGATTTGCCAAGTTCATATTGTCTACGTGTATTCCATAATGTTCCATTAAACAAATGTATTCAGAATGCCCAGATTCTAAATCTAAAACATGCGTGATAGTCTGCATGTTCTTTATTTAAAATGTACTTAATCTAGTTTTACATCAGAATATCAATAATTATCTGCTTACGCTTCACGATCGCATTATCAATGATACCCAATTGACTATATCATATTTATGACTTACAAAATATGAATAGAGTGCCCCAATTTTAGGTCTTAAATCTCAATTTTCATCCTCTCGCGCTTCGCGCTCGCATCAATTGTTTAGTTACATACCTATCCAATTAATTAATACAAAAAGTGCTTAGAATGACCATTTTTTTAGGTCGGAATTTCAAAAAATTTGCTCGCGCTTCGCGCTCGCATTATTTAAATTTATACCGTCTTCGTGGGTAACTGTAAGCAGTCCTTAACAGGTCTCTTTTCGATAATGCTAGAACAGTTGATAAAATTTTCAGTTGGCGCTTGGGGGTACATACGAATTTTGTTCAGGATCACACATAACATTGCCCAGAAAATTAAATTTTCAGGAAAAACTACATTAAAGTAAAAAAAAAATCGCTCGCGCTTCGCGCTCGCATTTTTTTTATAAGGCTTATGACATTATTTTATGTTTATGTTGTTTTATAAGAATAAAACTAAGAAGTGACTGATATAGGTGAAGATAATTTCGGGCCCCGTCCCCTATTGGCTAAGGTCGGATCCGCCCTTGTGGACACATACACACACACCGGAAAAATGGCCGGTGCCCCCCCCCCTGAAAAAGCAAGGACCCCCTGTGCCCCCCCCCGTAAAAAAGACCTAGCTACGCCACTGAGCAGCTCCTAAATGAGTCAGTATGTGTCTTTTATTCATGAAGTTACAGTGATTTAAGTGTGCATTTTTCTTCTAAAGGTGCTCTCAAAATACGACTTTTGGACATGATTTTTTGAAAAAGTCCTTGCCGTGGGAGGGGGGTATCCCCCCTCCCACACCCTCCCCCCGCTCGGTCGCTTCGCTCCCTCGCCGCTGGCGCCCCCCCCCTATTTTAAAATCCTGGATCCGCCCCTGACTTATATGTATATCCCACCGGAATGTACGGATTGGGCAGGGGGCTTGGTTTCATATGCCCCCCCCCCCCCCAAAAAAAAATAATAATAATAAATTAAAAAAAATTAATTAAGGCACGACAAAAAAAAGAGAAAACAAAAGAAAGAAAAGGAACGGGAAAATAGTGAGATTTGATAGTTTTTTAATATAAGAATATCAAACATTTATCACGATATTTGATTTTTGTAATCAGAAAGTTTCGTTTTGGAAAATGTGGCCCTGTACGCCATCATGGTCCCACCATGTTTGGGGCTCATCATGCTATTGATATATCCTACATTTTTGTAAAGTGTTTGGAAATGATTGGAAGAAAATGAATGTTATTTCAACTATTTTATGAAATCAAATTTATGCCTATTGCCCGACATTACCTTGGAAGTCCGGAGACGGATTCGAAATATATAGGCACTCAAAAAGAATCCAACCGGAAAAAAATGACAATCACAAGTAGATTTTTGATCGGACGGTATATAAGTGGTTAAATTTAAAACAATTGAGCTCGTGCTCTCATTATTTAGGTATATTTAAAAGTTACCTTTTTATAGAATCTATTAAAATTTATAGGCCTATAGGCTTATATTTAAAAAAAAATTCAGTCTTTATTTAGCTTTTAGCTGCCGACAGAGGCGGCGGAACGTAATTTCGTTTTTTTAAGGGCACTTATAATGCAAACGGATATTTTCACCGTGATATTATCATCTCCGTGAAGTAGTTGTGAGTTTTGTAGTAATTAAGCTGAGCAAAGCATGGGTGTTTTTTCATTTATAAGATAGGCCTTATATATTTGGCTTATCTTTTCCGCGAGCGAACGGTATGGAAATATTTCCAAATCTGAGTTTTGAAATTCGCTTTTTGGTCAATATGGCGCTAATTGAAGGACATCCCTGCGAGATGTTGCAAGCGCGAATCGTGCGAGCTTAAACTGTTGTGGACATTTTATGTAATAAGACATGAAAATTAAAAATTTTGACCATTTTTTTCCCCGTTATCATGAAAGAGATGAGTATCAAACTGAAGAATTGACGCGAGCGCGAGCTGAAATACTAACCAGAAAAGAAAAGAAAGTACAGCATTTAGTGACTGATGAATACGATAATGCGGACGCGAAACGCAAGCTGAAAATTTGTGATATTCCAAGTTACCTGAATACTGGACATTCTAAGCACTTGTAACAAAGAACAGAATGAGTATGATGCGAGGGCAAAACGCGAGCTTTAAGATATTCCAACCTGAAAACTGGACATTCTGATCAGCATCTTTTAACCAAGACTGAGGCCCTACAGAATGAGTACCTATTACTAACAATAACTGATTCGCCAAGCACAAGCCAATTTTTTTGTGATTTTCTATATGTTTTACTTCAAAAAGGGTATTTCATTTTGAAAAAAACACACACTTTCCTTTATGAAAAAAAGGAACATTTTTTTTTACTGTGGGGAATTGCCCCCCCCCCTGCCCCGGTTCCGCCGCCCCGATCGGGAAGATTATGGATGAAAATATTTCTGGTCCCCTAATGGCAAAGTGGATCAGAAGGTCCACGTTTTATCATTCAGACCACCCCCTGCCCCCACGGCCGCCCCGTAGAAATCCTGGCTAAGAGGCTCATTAAATTGGTACCTTTTTTAAAAGAAAACTTGATTATTATTATTCAGCATTTGCTCTTTCACGTAAGGTTCCACTCAATATTCGCCATGTACTATAAAAAAAAATCCACCCTAACAAAACGTTTATTTGAATGAAAAAGAAAAAAAATTCTACTGGGATATTATCAAAATCGAATGTAAAAGAAAAAATTAAGTTAGGACATTTTTAAGTTTCGCCTCATTTCACAAAACATATAAGCACATCCTGGTCGGTATGCAAATGAAGGTACTGTTGACGTCATATGCTCACTACTTTTTTTTAAAATTTTATTATAATAATGAAATATTCTAATTTTCTCCCCATTGTCCTGTGAAACAAAGTTTTACCCCTCCCTGAGCATGTGGAATTATGGTTCAGTCAAGTTTGTTCTTATATTGTCAAATCTGAAAAATTGTAATATGTATTTCAAACAATTAAAAAAAATAAGTAGTGAGTGAAGGACATCATCGACTCTCTCATTTTGTGTGTCAAGAGTTGTGCATATATAACTCTCTTGTGAAATATAAACTTTAGTGAAATAACTTTCTTATTTCACATCCAATTTTGATGAAATTGTCAGTGTTGTGCTTGTTGCATTTCACTCTTTTTATTCAAACTAACATTTTTTTCTGGGGTGGACTTTCTAAAAAATATTTCTTGTCAACTTCGATATTTTCTAAGACAAAGCCGAAGCCCTTGATTTGACCATGGAGCCTATAGGAAGGTTCCATGATTTAACCATATGCCTTTATACTTTTGGCTCTCATGTTCATATCCACATCTTTTTTTAAGTTCTTAGTCACTGAGAATACTTTCTTTATTCCTCAATTTTGTAAATATTTTGTATTGGGACTTTGCATTTGTTTATGAGGAGATCGAGTGTTCATTGCTATACAGGTGTCGATGTAGGCCTATGATAGAAACAAATCCCATATTGAGTCTCAGAACTTTTAACAAATCTCTGTATTTAAAGGTCAAGTCCGACCATCCCAGAAAAAAAACATCCCAGAAAAAAGTTTATTTGAATCAACAGAAAATAAATCAAACAAGACAACACTGAAAATTTCATCAAAATCGGAAAAGTGTAACTCGATCAGTAACATGCAAATGAGAGAGTCGATGATGTCCCTCACTCACTGTTTCTTTTGTGTTTTATTGTTTGAAATTACATTACATGTATTCCGTTTTTACACTTTGACAACATGACCAATTTGACTGAAGCACAGTGGAGTTTAAAATCCACGTACATGACTGTAGGCTGTACAGGCAGGAATTAATATTTTTCCATATGTTATGAGGAAAAAAAAATCACATTTCAATATAAAATGCAATTTCAACAAAAAAGAAACTACGGTACAGGGGCCGCGGAACGGTTTTTAAGGGGGGCGGGGGTGGGCTGACGTACAAAAAAAATCACAATCATATGGTCATTTTTACGTTTTTGTACACGGTTTTTGAAAAAAAGTGTGTGTGGGGGGGGGGGGGCTGAAACCCCCCGCTTCCACGGCCCCAGCTGCGGTAAGCGGGGGACGTCATATCAATCCTCTCATGATCAGGAAGAGCATAACTATTAAATTGGTGAAACTGAAATATTAATAACTTTATATTGTTTTACATATTTTGATTAAAGCTTTAGATGCTTGTTGGATTTTCCTCCTTTTATTCAAATCAACTTTTGGTGATAAAATAGAAAGGGGGGGGGGGGAATAGAGGAAGATATGACTAGAAGTGATTTAAAATTGTTATCATAAAATAATATAGTTTCTGCCAAAATAATGCGAAAAAGAATCGTGGCATTCCTATAGGCCTATACCAGCAAAGTCTCAGTAACAGGTAGTGGTATAGACACACCTGAGACACACCCACCCAGGCGTTCTCACCCACATCCTCTCAAAATTGTCATACCGGGCGGTGGGATGGGGTACTGTTTGCTTTAAAGGGGGGGGGGGTGATCCCTGTCCGGGGGTGGTGTCTGGGTCAGGTGATGACAGAGCTAGAGGGGTGGGGTCGAGAATCTAGTAAATGTTGATGGATGGAAGCGAGTGATGAAACTTTTTCGTCATTCACGGGATTGACTACAAGTTTACAACTAAAAGATGAAGCTGACAATGTAGTTGTAAGTACGGTACGGTATCAGTAAATGATTTTAATGCATTCTCACTGCATGCACCGTTCAGTTTCTTGAAATGAGTGCTCCGATTCGATTTGAGGCTGCCCGTTCTTTGGTGACTTTGAGCCCGGACTGAGCTAGACTACGCCTACGGTAGGGTGCAGTATTTCCCCGCGAAGCTTCGGCGCGTGAGCATCGCGAAGTATTAGCTGACCGTCCGGCTTCGGCAGCTGAGCTGAGCTGAGCATGGATGAGTGAGGAGCGAGCTCAACAAACATCATCCATCCTGAACCAACACAAGGTGAAGGCTCGCGCAGGGTGACCAGATTTCACAAAACGAAATACGGGACAATCAAGAAAAAGATAACCGAAGAAAGGCTAGACAGTGTAAGATTTGTGAATAATAAAAATAATTGAAAGGAAGGGTGAACGGAAGAATTGAAGGGGAGAAAGAAAAGACGAAAGAAAAGCGATGAGAAGAAAGGAAGAAAAGATGAAGGGGGAAATGAATTAGAAAAAAATAAGAAAAGAAATTAAGAATTAAAGAAGGATAAAAGAAAAAATAAAAGAGAGAAAAACATGTTTTTGTCATTCTTTGAATTGAATATAGAAGAAAGAAAAAGAAAGAAAGGGAAGATGAACAAACGTGTAAAGACATCTTCGTCATCTTTTGGTTATTTGACGAAAATTTGTCACTTTAAAATGTATTAGATTCTAACTAAATGTTGTTCAATATTCTGAAATACAGGACAAATAGGCCTCCCGGGAAGGGTTTGTCGGGACGCCGAGACAAAGGAGCAAAATACGGGATGGTCCCGGGAAATACGGGACATCTGGTCACCCTGGGCTCGCGGGGTTTTTTTTTACATGAGTAATTTGAAATAAAACAAAGTTTGAACTTCTGCATCAAACATGACTTTATTGCATTTTGTCTTTTGAAAACATGTCGAATTGTCATACTCGTGACTAAAAGTTAGACAGCTGTTTGTTTCGAGGAGTTCTTTAATTTTTTACTTTTTTAAAAATTTTAATTCTCCTTGTACACAGATGGCTCGCTATCGTGCAGCCACCAGTAGGGGACTTTTAATGTAAAATACCCCCATCAGGGCTCTTCAATTTTTGTTTTTATTGAATAAAACTTTTGAAAATCAATGCGACCTACATGCAAATTAATAATAGGGCCCTCTTGGCATTAATTGCCCCCAAAACGGGGAAAATCAAGTTAAAAGGAACAAAAACAGTGACTTACCTCGGCTGTCGCGCTAGAACTTTGGTCTCTGTATTTGGTGAGTGAAGCCAACGGAGTTAAGCTGAACAACCAAATTTACAGAGACTGAAGCTTTTGATCTAAATTGTGACATGTCCAATTATGTCAAGAAACTTTATGAAATGAATGAGATAAACTTTTAGGTTATTGTTCCAATGAAAAATCTTTCCTAAACCAATATTTTCATTTGAAATATCTGTGTTATCATTTGAACCTGTAACTGGGGCATGTTGGAGGTATTTGTACCATCATAACTCTCTGAAAGTGTAATGTATTGTTTTAGTTCAAAACCTTGGACTTAAGAGTAATCAAGTATCACAGAACATCCTGTGCATGTTTCAGGTCACATGGCCAAGGCCAAAGAACATTTTTAAGGTCAATGAACTTTGGCCATTTTGGAGGTAATTATCAAATTGGTGTTTATAACTTTCAAAGTTTATGGACAGGCCTATAGTTTATGAAATATAGAAATGAAATATAGGTGTAATGAAGCATCACTGACAAGTCTGAGGCCACGTTATGTTATTTCAAGTCAATGAACATGGTATTGTATCATTATATGAATGGTGTTTTTTGTGAATAATTATATTATAGTAGTTTTCAAAGTCAGCACTGCTGCTATATTGAATCGTGTAATGCTGGTGAGACTACCAGAAGTGCTCCACTCATTGACAAATTACATTTACCTCAATAACGTCATTTTTAAATTTAAATACAAATATCATTGTTATCTTGTCATTTTGTTACTATTTCTTGAGTATTCGAGTGATCCCAAGTGTCTAACTGGGATGTGCTGAATATCCGAACAGTGTGAATTTTACTAATCGAATAGCGATCGGCGGCAAGCCATTCAAACCAATCGGTCACTCAATGTTTCCTCCCTAGCCTACCCGTAAAATTGTCTTGCAATTAAAGGGGTGGTCCAGGCTGAAAGTATGTATAGCTTAATAAATAGAGTAGAATTCACTTAGCAAAATTCCAAAATTTCATCAAAATTGGATAGCAAATAACAAAGTTATCGAATTTTAAATTTTAGCAATATTTTGGGAAATCAGTTGTCATAAATATTCATAAGGTGGACTGATGATGTCACATCTCCACTTGTTCTTTTGTATTTTATTATATGAAATGAGGTTTATTCAAATTATTTCCTCCAGGAACTATAAAAAATGGATTGACAACTGAATAGTGCATTAAATATTTATTGCTGCAACTTATCTCATTATAAGGGAGACATATTATTCACACAAGTATGAAATAATGAAAAAATTATGATTTTATGTAATAACATAAGAAAACAGAAAGTGGAGATGTGACATCATCAGCCCACCTAATGAATATTCATGACGACTGCTTTTACAAAATATTGCTAATCTTTAAACTTCAATAACTTTATTATTTGTAATCCGATTTTGATTAAATTTTCGGCATATTGCTAAGTGAATTCTACTCTATCATATTTTCTGCCTGGACCATCCCTTTAATTCCAAGTTTCTTGCATTGCAACACCCTAATACATTGTAGTCATGATTCTTTATAAATATTTTTTTCTTCATAATATTGTGTTGAATTTATCTACATGTAGATTTAGTGCATCTACTTCTGCCTGACTGTGCATTGAAGTCAACTGACTATGGATAGCCCTGTGCGTGCTAGTGTTCGTACATCGGAAGACGACAGGACCTCACACATCTTCACCGATCTGAGGTCACATGACGACCTCTTACTTCCTGTCCAAGGGTCAAAGAGGTTAAAGGTGAGTGCAGGGAAATTGTCATATGGGGACCCAAGGCAAATTTTGCACCCGAAAATGCCCGCAAAGCCCTGAAAATCTAAAAAAAAAGCCCTTGAAACTCACAGACGGTTCTGTATTCCCTGTATTATAGTGTAGCCAAGTTAAGCTGGTGAAAATGTAGCCGAGAAATATTTACAATTAATTTTTTTACCCCTGGTGAGTAGGGGAAGGCGGGGTAAGTTGTGACAGGTTTTGCTTTTTGCATGTTAGAATTTATATGATTAATAATCTTGTCGTAATAAGTACCTTGCCTTAAAATTTAATTCTTCTGAAATATTTTCCAATTCCACCTATATATATAACTTTCTATCCCCACACTGAAAGTCATCGTGACCTTTGAAAAAAACGATGTCAAATGGCTCAACTTGCCCCATATATGGGGTAAGTTTGAGCCACCTTCTGGGGTAAGTTGAGCCACAAAAACTATGTACAAAGTGTATGAAGGGAGAACCAGCATGTCAATCTTTTATTTAAAGTCTTTCACTTTCTAATTCTCTATAAATAATATCATCCTTAATGAAAAGAGCAGTCATGTAAATTTGCTCCTTTCAGCCAGCATTTCAATCGATTTGTATGGTTTGTTTTTGTCTCACCTGCGAAGCAGAGTGAGACTATAGGCGCCGCTTTTCCGACGGCGACGGCGGCGGCGGCGTCAACATCAAATCTTAACCTGAGGTTAAGTTTTTGAAATGACATCATAACTTAGAAAGTATATGGACCTAGTTAATAAAACTTGGCCATAAGGTTAATCAAGTATTACTGAACATCCTATTAGAGTTTCATGTCACATGACCAAGGTCAAAGGTCATTTAGGGTCAATGAACTTAGACCATGTTGGAGGAATCAGCATCGAAATCTTAACCTGAGGTTAAGTTTTTGAAATGTCATCATAACTTAGAAAATATATGGACCTAGTTCATGAAACTTGGACATAAGGTTAATCAAGTATCACTGAACATCCTGCATGAGTTTCACGTCACAGGACCAAGGTCAAAGGTCATTTAGGGTCAATGAACTTTGGCCAAATTGGGGATATCTGTTGAATTCCCATCATAACTTTGAAAGTTAATGGATCTGATTCATGAAACTTGGACATAATAGTAATCAAGCATCACTGAACATTTTGTGCAAGTTTCAGGTCACATGATCAAGGTCAAAGGTCATTTAGGGTCAATGAACTTTGGCCGAATTGGGGATATCTGTTGAATTCCCATCATAACTTTGAAAGTTTATGGATCTGATTCATGAAACTTGGACATAATAGTAATCAAGCATCACTGAACATTTTGTGCAAGTTTCAGGTCTCATGATTAAGGTCAAAGGTCATTTAGGGTCAATGAACTTTGGCCGAATCGGGGGTATCTGTTGAATTCCCATCATAACTTTGAAAGTTTATGGATCTGATTCATGAAACTTGGACATAATAGTAATCAAGCATCACTGAACATTTTGTGCAAGTTTCAGGTCACATGATCAAGGTCAAAGGTCATTTAGGGTCAATGAACTTTGGCCGAATTGGGATATCTGTTGAATTCCCATCATAACTTTGAAAGTTTATGGATCTGATTCATGAAACTTGGACATAATAGTAATCAAGCATCACTGAACATTTTGTGCAAGTTTCAGGTCTCATGATTAAGGTCAAAGGTCATTTAGGGTCAATGAACTTTGGCCGAATCGGGGGTATCTGTTGAATTATCATCATAACTTTGAAAGTTTATTGGTCTAGTTCATTAAACTTGGACATAAGAGTAACCATGTATCACTGAACATCTTGTGCGAGTTAGAGTAGTTTTCAAAGTCAGCACTGCTGCTATATTGAACCGCGTGATGCAGGTGAGACGGCCAGAGGCATTCCACTTGTTTAAGATACATTACCATAGGAATTACCATGGCTCAACTTGCCCCATGCTGTTTGGCTCAACTTACCCTAGTCCGAACTTAGTGCGATAATTTTGTATCCACACATTTATTATGCATCCATCATATAAAAGACTGACAAGAATGAAGATCCATACCTGGACTAATAATGTTGTTATCATGTCTTTATTATATTTAAAGACGCGTGTGTTTATAAAGCACTTATCTATTTCGCACTCTTTTTTACTTTTTTGGCTGAAATTCATGTTTTTCCCTCTAAAAAACTACTTTTTGTTTCAAATTTGAAAACAATGTGGTGGGGTTAGGGGTTATGCTATGGGTCATCAATACATGACACCACCGCAATGTCTGACTACCTGTAATTCATTATTGGCCTGGGGCTGGTGGCTCAACTTGCCCCTATGCTCAACTTACCCCGCCTTCCCCTACCCATTGATAAAGCCTATTAAGGTCAAGTGTACCCCAGGAAAATGCTGACTTGAATAAATAGAGAAAAATCAAACTAGCATAGTGCTGAAAATTTCATCAAAATCGGATGTAAAATAAGAGAGTTATGACATTTTAAAGTTTCGCTTATTTTTCACAATTGCACAAAATGGTGATATGCACAACTTGGTGACTCAGTCGATGTCTATTTCTCACTATTTCTTTTGTTTTTTATTGTTTGAATTATATATACAATATTTCATTCTTTATAGATTTGACAATAAGGACCAACTTGACTGAATCATATAGTATTAAACAATCATGTTCAGGGAGGAATTAATTGTTGTATCACTTGACAATGAGCAGACAATTAGAATATTTCATATAGTAAAGTACAAAAGAAATAGTGAGTGGATGACGTCATCAGTCTCCTCATTTGCATACCCATCAGGATGTGCATATAACGGTTATGTGAAATTAAGCGAAACTTTAAAATGTCATAACTTTCTTTTTACAAATTCCGATTTTGATGAAATTTTCAGTGTTATGCTTGTTGGATTTTTCTCTTTTTATTCAAATCAACTTTTTGTTGGGGTGGACTTGTGTTGAATGTAGACATGGAGTGGAAATCTACATAAACTCCAGGCTCCCTATGCGAGGACAGGATTTCTTCAAACATCAGGCTGTGGAATTCATTACCGTCTGTCACTGTCATCTGCACCTCATTGGAGCTTTTTAGCTGAAAGTGCAGTGTGTCAAGCTTTGTTAATAAGAAAGTCTGTAAAACAAGGCTTAATTGTCAGTATATCATCGAGGATCTAGATCTGGTACAGTTACATTAACTGAACTTTGTGAAATCTTGAAATCTACGCTGAAAAATGTTCACACCGAAGATCCCCAACACAGATAAGCGCACGTGGGACAATGTATAATTATTGCTTAGTTCGTCGGGCCCGACGCCCTACCCGATTCCTGTGCTTATTTGCTGATTTCTCAGCAATTACACAATTTCTTCCAGAATTCTTTGACACATGCGTTTTATTTATACAAACAGACACTTTGGTGGTCATTTCATTGGATTCTGTACGAACTCATTTTGATATCGTTACCAAAACTAGCATTTACCTTTAAGCTTCAGTCTGGTTTTTTAGCTTCTCATAGAGTCCATTGTAGAAGTGTTTACTTGCACGGTACACTCAGCACTTGACAAGCACAATACATGTACACCAGTGGCGGACTGACCAGACTGAAAGAAGAAGAAGTGTGGACTCCTCAAGTCATGATGTAATTTCAAAGGAATCATGTATGCGTTGCATACAAAAACTTGTAATTTTTGGTGGCTACTTCTCACATCCTACTGCCTTAAAGGAGAATGAAACCATTGGAACAAGATAGCTTGTGTGAAAACAGAAAAATCAAAGAAACAGATCAACAAAAGTTTGAGAAAAATCGGACAAATAATGAGAAAGTTATGAGCATTTGAATATTGCGATCATTATTGCTATGGAGATAGCAAATTGGCAATGCTACAAAGATGTGTGATGTCACTGATGAACAACTCTCCCCATTACTTTAGTATATATTTCACTTGAATTGCCTCTTTTATCACATCTATCCATAGATCATGTGTTCTTTTTACATGAGGGCATGTAATACATATTTTTTAAGAATACATAATGGATAAAGAGTTTGTATCATCGTAAGAAAAAGCAAAAAGAGACATTTTGAGGGTATTTTATAGTCCACCTAGGGGAAAGTTGTTCATCAGTGACATCACACATCCTTGTCGCATTGCCAATGGGAGGATCTCCATAGCATTAGTGATTGCAATATTCAAATGCTCATAACTTTCTCATTATTTGTCCGATTTTTCTCAAACTTTCTTTATTCTTATTCTTTGATTTTTCTGTTTCTACACAAGCCTATTTGTTCCAAAGGTTTCATTCCCCTTTAATCTGCAACATTGGACAAGCATTTAATGTTGCAGTGACTTGGGATTTTCCAGGACTCGTTTTACCATTTTTTGGGCAAATTGCCCCAAGCCCCCATGTAATTTTTTCCCCGGATGAGTTGCCCTATCTCCTTCGCCCACTCTCAAATAAGACCACCCAACAAAGCGGACGTAGATGCCATTTTTTTTTTCACACATTCGAAAGTACCCCCAAACCAGCTTCTTACCAGCTTGTAGTAATGTTGAGAGCCTTTGGGAATGTCTGAAAAATCTATAGTTATTTACAAGGCTCTCAACTGTTTTCCCTTTTTCTGCTTGGTATGATGTTAGGCGCTAGCATATCCAGAAAGGGGGGGGGGGGGGAGCTAGTCCGTACTCCCTTTTTGAGAGGCGCAATTAGATTTTGTAATGTAAAAATGCTTTTTAAAACATGAAAAAAAAACTTTCGCTTGTCAAATTTTTCTTGGACGAAATACCCTTAATTTTTGGTTAAAACCCTTTTTTTTCCTTCTTAAAATTTTCCTTGGGAAAATGTGCCCCCCCCTTCGAAAAATCCTGGATCCGCCACTGGTTGTTAGGAATTTAGATTTATATGTCACATTGAAGAGTTATTTGAATGTTTACTTATATGTTTTTGGTTAATTTACTTGGATTTCTTTGTTCGGTATTTTACAAATTTGCAGTCATTTACTCACCTATTATTATTTTCAGTACACATGTATTACTTGCTGTCGTCAGTACGTAGCACTGGGATCATCACATGGTGGTCTCTATATCTTCCAGAGGGATACACTCAAATACTTGATGCAGATTGGTAACAAGGTATGAAGTTAAGACTATTTAACCAAGTCAAGTGACATGATGATGTGATCTAACTATTCAACTTTGCCAGATCGGGGGTAACGGGCAGCGGAAGCAGGGGGGGGGGGGTTGAGGGGGCTTCAGCCCCCCACTTTTTTCTATAACCGTGTACAAAAACGTAAAAATGACCATATGATTGTGATTTTATTTGCATGGTCAGCCCCCCCCCCCGCACTTTGAAAACCGTTCCGCGGCCCCTGGTAATACCAGGCATTTCAGGGTCTCATGCCTGAATCACAGCCTATCCTCATATACAACGCCTGGTGACTTGTCACTGAAGAGCAGTTCCCTGATTAAAATCTCACACATCGCCCGTCTTTAAATTTTTATATAATAGCAATAATAATAATAAATATTTACCCATGGTAGCCACTTAAGTTCCGAAAACTGTTCTCCCAGCGGGCCCTGCTATTATTATTACCTGGCTAAGCTAGTCTACCTATTCAGGTGCACACAGCTTTTTGAGGAATTACTTCCTGCCAGTACCCATTTACCTCACCTGGGTTGAGTGCAGCACACTGTGGATGAATTCCTTGCTGAAGGAAATTATATCGTCGAAAGTGTCAGATTTGAGTCTGTGCTGCAGAGACTAATATGAACTTGCTCTCTTATACAACAAGGTCAACTTTGGTATCATGTAGAATCACATGATTGTATGTTATTTATTACATGTAATTGTGGTTATGTGAAGTTCTAGTCACATGCAAACCATGTGTAAACATCGGTAGTCTAGCTTAGCCGGGGTAATATAAAATTTGTAATGTTTGTTTAAAAAGGGAAATTCCCCCTGATGTGTTTTATAAATGCACAGAAATGAGAGAAACATTTTGAAGGTAAAATCCATCAACATTGTTATTGACTGGGGGGGGACTAAACTACATGTATATTGCAGTGCACATGCGCCACCAAATAATAGTGTCAAAGGTAATTTTTGCTGATCATGGCACATAACGCGCGTGACTCATTTATGGTGTTATAAAAGGCCAAAATGGATATGTATATAACAACATATATTTTTACGGATTATACCTGTACGTGTTAAGGGATCGAAATTGTCAAAAATGCACATGAAAATACTTGAATAGGGTAAAGATTTTACCAATGGATAAAACTTTTTTTTTTTTTTTTAACAAGTGCACACCTAGTTAACAATAATGCATATAGCATTTCCATTTATTTGAAAGCAGTATAAAAGAGCATTCCAGATTAAATGCATTGCTCATGGACATAGGTGCCACGGCCGGGGATCGAACCCCGGACTTTCCATGTATAGCCAGGCGCCTTAGACCACTCGGCCACGGCACCTCCAGGGCCACGGCACTGTTTAGGAGGGTTTGTATATCCTCTGATCAAGCATGCGTACTATATATAGTTGAGTGGCCCCTGGGATAATTGATTCTTATTAATTTTTCTTCTGCTACTGGGCTATTCCATATTTTGCATGCATTTTATTATATACACTGTAAATGTCTCATATTATTGTTATTGTTAGTAATATATTATTTGTCTTCACAGGAAGGACTCACAAAAGCTCTTTTCTCTCCAAATGAAAAAGTGATCGGCTTGGCAACAAGGTAATAAACATTAGGTTTTGATGGAAATAACAATTGGAATCTCATTATGGTGTTACTTTGCATGTGATTTAGAGATGCTTAATTAGTCTGCATGCACAGACCCTTGATTTTCACATTTCCACAGTGCATAATGCAGAGTCTTAAATGTAAAATATAGTAGCTGCAGCTAACAATTATTTCATGAGACAGTCTTTAAAATCAAGGTTAATCATCACCATATTATCATACATCTAGATCTGGTATACATGTATTAATGAAAACTTATGTTTGTGAAATCATGAAATCTTAGCTCAAAACCGATAATTCTGATGATCACTTACACAAAAAAGCTCATGTGGGACAGTGTATTAATATTGTTTGGAAAAATACCCGACATTGATGGGATTCCATGCTTATTTTGCAAATTTCTCAGCAATTACGCATTTTCTTTCAAAGCTATTTGGCACATATTGTTCATTTATAAATACAAACCCTTGTGGGGTAGTTCTATTCGATTCTGTTTGAAGTCATTTTGAGATCGTTAACACAACTGGTATTTATCTGTAACAGAAGAAATCAGGAACAGGAAATCTCATGAAGGTCTCACTTACATAGGGGGTCGGATGTACATACAGTATGGAGTTGCCCTACTGCTGCTGCTACTGCTACTACTACTACTACTACTACTACTACTACTACTACTACTATTACTACTACTACTACTACTACTACTACTACTACTACTACTACTACTACTACTACTACTACTACTACTACTACTACTACTACTACTACTTCTACTACTACTACTACTACTACTACTACTACTACTACTACTACTACTACTACTACTACTACTACTACTACCATTATTACTACTACTACTACTACTACTACTACTACTACTACTACTACTACTACTACTACTACTACTACTACTACTGTTACTACTACTACTACTACTACTACTACTACTACTACTACTACTACTACTACTACTACTACTACTACTACTACTACCATTTCTACTACTACTACTACTACTACTACTACTACTACTACTACTACTACTACTACTACTACTGGGCAATTCCATAATATGATCAACCTTTTTGAATGTTCGATCCCCTACCCCGTTTTTCTCAAGTCTTGATTTACTTCATAAACTGACCAAGTCATGATCCTTTGACAACATCACAGACTGTCAAAAGAACAAGAAATCAGAGACAGGAAGTTTTGTGAAGGTTCCACATATAGTGGGTCGGATGTACATATTCTATGGAATTGCTCTACTGCTGCTGCTGCTGCTGCTGCTAATACTGCTAATACTGCTACTACTACTACTACTAATACTACTACTACTTCTACTACTACTACTACTACTACTACTACTACTACTACTACTACTACTACTATTGCTACTAGTACTACTACTACTACTACTATTACTACTACTGGGCAATTCTGTAATATGATCAACTTTTTGAACGTCCGATCCCCTCCCCCGTTTTTCTCAAGTCTTGATTAACTTCATAAACTGACCAAGTCATGATCCTTTGACAACATAACAGACTGTCAAAAGAACAAGAAATCAGAGACAGGAAGTTTTGTGAAGGTTCCACATATAGTGGGTCGGATGTACATATTCTATGGAATTGCTCTACTGCTGCTGCTGCTGCTGCTGCTAATACTGCTACTACTACTACTACTAATACTACTACTACTTCTACTACTACTACTACTACTACTACTACTACTACTACTACTACTATTGCTACTAGTACTACTACTACTACTACTATTACTACTACTGGGCAATTCTGTAATATGATCAACTTTTTGAACGTCCGATCCCCTCCCCCGTTTTTCTCAAGTCTTGATTAACTTCATAAACGAAAAGGAAATTTTGTGAAGGTCCCACATATATATAGGCGGTCGGATGTACATGTACATACAGTATTTTATGGAATTGCCCTATTTAATTTGTTGTAAGCATTCACTATTCAGTCCCGTTCTTAAACTTTACCTGTTACTATTTGAATATTTTGTCGAATTCAACCCTTTTCCTTGTGAAAAGTGGAGGAGCAGTCATCGCATGGCAGCTGAACATTTCCTCGAGGCAGAAGGCAGAGAGACTGGTAGCCACGCAGACCCATCGTAACCACACAATCACCAGTCTCTGCTGGGATGGGGCGGGGCTAAGACTATTCTCCGGAGATGACAGAGGGCGCATCACTGTCACAAATACAGATAGCAGTAAGGTATGTCACTGTTAACACATGAATGAGACTTTGCAAAATTATTTGGAGGGCTCACATTTATACATAGGTTTAAATGTGATTAAAAGGCCTAACGTTCTGATTTCAGTGTCATTATATTTATGATTGTGTGAAAGCCAAGTTTGAATTTAGGTATAGACATCTAATTTCGATAGGAAATGGCTGGAATCAATCCTGAATTGTTTATCGTACATCCGAATGCTTTTATTTAAAACAAATTCAGGCTTGCTTGAAATTATATTCATTTCATTACCATATGCTTTTCCTGGTGTAGCTCATTCAGGAAACAACATGTGGGACCACACTATAAGTGGACTGGCATTTTTCAGTAGTTTTGCTGATCTTCTTTTGATCATTACTCTGTATTTATATTTTTTCCTGAAGAATGGCTTTGCAGAACACTTATTTATAGTTTTTATAATTCTGTGTAAGTTTTCTTTTTTGGTGTAACCAGTATGAGAGTTTATCTTTAAGTCTTGCTCACATTATATGTATTTGTGCCGTCATCTTGCGTTCAGCGGTATATTGGCCAAACCCAGACAAACTTGGTATAAAATGCGACACGATGCAGTAAAATGAGCAAATACAAGGTCAACATGCAGACTGACACATAGGCCTTGCATTCTTGCTTGCTAGTTTCAATTTTTCAAACATCCGCAACTGAATACAAGATCAAATCCATACGAACAAAGATGCTACATTGTAATGGATGCAAATTTTGCGTTAAGCTAATGTAGCAATATGTAACTAGAAACACAAAGCTGTGCTTCAATGACATCTCAAATTACTCAGAGGTTCTGTCTATAAACAGGCTAGATGTAATATAGATATTTTATTATTTATTGTTGTAGTTAGTGTTTTTATTATCTTCAACATCATCATCATCATCAACATTATCATCATTATCATCATCATCTCCATCATCATCTCCATCATCATCATCATCTTCATCATTTTCATCATCATCATCATCTCCATCATCATCATCATCATCAAAATCAACATCAGCATCATCAGTTTTACCATCAAGAAAATACTCATCATCATCATTGTCATCATCCTTATCAAAAACATCACCGTTACCATCATCAGAATCAACATCATCCCTGCTCCCATCAGCATCATCCTCATTGTCATCCTCTGAATCATCTTTATCATCTTTATCATCATCATCATTATCATCATCATCATCATCATAATCATCATGATTTAGATCATGATCTTGATCCTTGCCGTTATTCCCATCATCACTACGCTCAAAATCCTCACAATCATCATCATCTCTATCATCATTCTGATCATCATATTACTATGATGATGACTGACGATCATCATTTCTATTCTTAGCCATCAGGCCTCTTCAAGTTCCAGTCCGAGTTGGTTGTTGATGTCGACTCTAGCATCGTTCAGATGGACTTTGCTGAAGAGAGACTTCTGATCTCTACTCTGACGAGGTGCTACTTATGCGACCCAAAAAAGTAAGTTAGTGTTTTATGATGGGTGATAATGCTTAGGACAAATTTTGTTTGCTGTTATCTTACCCAGCCGACCTTCATAAAACTCTTCACAAAAACCTTTTAATGAATTAAAGAGAGATGAAATTTTCTATTGGTTAACCCCTATTTATATCATAAAATAACTTGATGTTGGTTGAAACTGCCCTTTTAATGATTAAGTTTAACCAAGTTTTCAATTGTTTGTTTTCATTGTTCAGGCGACTCTCTTTCCAGATTGGTTCAAAACTAAGGTTAGTACTTTCATTGTCTGTTCATTTGATTAGCGACATCAACTTTCAGAATCTTAAACTCAATACAATAATCTCAACGTTAATACATAAAATGTATGTGTATATCTTTTCTCCTTTAAGGTCTGAACATATTTATAATTTATTTTAATAGTTTGCCCTTCATATCCTCATCTTATTGATAAATCTGTCTCCAATCTAAACTTTCAATTGTATGGTGATGTATTGTATTATTTTATTATTAATGATTTACTGTCTTTTGATGGATATTACATTGTATTTGATATTTTATGAGATATGAAAATAAACCATACTGAAACTGAATAATTTATTTTATGTAAAAATTAGAATTTTATACAATTGCAGTTAAACCTGCAAATTTCCCGGATCCATCAAAGTTTTATACTCTTTTACTCTATTTAGATATTAAAACCAGACTAATCTTTCCTATTTACATGTACGTTGGTTAATTTTATTAGCAATTATTGACTTTTGATCATTTGATATACAGAGATGGTGCTTATGGAGCTTGTTTTTTGAGTAAGATTGGAAGTGAGAAGCCCTCTATCTTTTGTGCAAGGCCAGGGAGCAGACTGTGGGAGGTAACATTATTATCTATAATGCTATCGAATTGAATTGAATTGAAGGTTTTATCATCATTTCATCGCAGCCAGTGGCTGAATTGAGAAAGATTTACAAAGTAAAAACATATATATAAACATAAACAGTGAAATATTTGATGTAAATCATAACCGCAACAACATTGAAAATAAGCAAATATTTTTTTGAAAGAAATGTCCAATAACCAATTAATATTCCAGTAAAATTTTGAGACATGATAAACCAATGCGTATGAACTTATATTGAAGTTGAAATTGTTGGTATAAAGAATAGAGTTTTAAGAAATAAATTGCAAAAATTTGAGTATCGTGTAGAAAGTTATGGAAAAATTACAAATCTTTGTGTTTAGTTTGCGTTTCCTTGTATTTTTTTTCTATTCTGCTTATTGTTCTCCTTGAATTTAAATTGCCATTATTTTTAGTAGATAAAGTTCTCATTACTTGCTTTTTGATGTTTATGTAGCAGCTATTTTGTATGTTAATGATTATTAGGGGTGTGAGAGTTCAGATTTTTATCTGATTTCATAGTTTTTTGTTTTGATTTTCAGCTTAATTTCAGCTTATTTTTGGCTTTCCTCTGTACAAAAAGAATGGGAGCTCTTTTTATTTCAGACTTTTTTCAACACTCTTCAGCTTTTTTCAGTTCTTTTTATTTGTGACCACTCGCACCCCTGGATTATTGATTATTACATTTCTCCTTTTTGTGAGTAATTCTTAAAATTTCTGGAAATACAAATGTTTGGCTTAAAGTGTGTCCTTTTCCAATCCCCATTCAATCCCACTTTCCTAGATTCATGTACAGATTAATAACATCTGCTGTTTATATTTCTCTACCCCTTGTGAAGGCCAATACACTTTGTCAAGTGCTCAACACCCATCAGTTCAAACAGCTTCTAGCCACGCCCCCGCTTCCAGTCATGGGGAAAGGGTAAGTTTTTAACTGAAGTACAAGCGTCTGGTTGCCTGTTGAAATGGAATGTTTGATAGAGAGAAAATTAAACGAGCATTATTTTTGTTGAAAATTTCATGAAAAGGAAAGGAGAAAATTGTAGTTTTCGTAAGTTTGATTGTTTTCACAAACATTCAGTGCATGATACATGTGTGTTATGGTGATGGTGATAATATACAAATAGCGAATAGGCATGAGTGCGATGGTGCGAGATTTCGCATGAGGTGAAAGAAAGATGCTCTATTCAACGAGGCGTTAGCCGAGTTGAATAGAGCGTTTCTTTCACCGAATGTGAAATCTCGCACCATTGCACGAATAAGAATATTCGCTATTTGTGTTGTACAACGCCTCGGAATCTAGCGAAAATATGAAAAAACACAAGAGTTTTTCCCTCCAGTAATCTATGAAAAGGGAGCAAAAATATTGAAAGCAAAAAGCAAAATCCCACAAGCCGGGCCCACAAGCGCACATGATCTTGGACAACATTGCGCATTTAGCCAGCGGGCTGTACGCGCATTGTTACCTTATTCAATGAAATCGCATTGTGACGTCACCTAAAGCCGTGCAATGGTACATTTTGGATGGTACGTCTTGTGTGCAACGGTACGAATGTGTGACATTCAGCCTCCCATTTGATCGCGTACAACAAGCTAAGTAGGCGTTGTACAATAAGGATTATTATTATTCATTTGACCATGTTGCCAATGATGATGATAATGTTTAGTGATGACGCTGATGGTGGGGGTGGTGATGATGGGAGTGATGATGAGAAGGATGAGGATACTGTTGATGGTGATGATGACGATGGTAATGATGATAAAGATAATCCGAATGATGGTGATGTTTAGTGATATGTTCACTTAACTGTTTAGCAGTAATAATGATTATGAGGTAGATGTTGGTTATCAACCTCGATTTCTCTTTTCTCCACTAGGCGAGAAGTGATATTCTCATCTGATGACACCAAACATCCTCCTCAATCTTTAGCCTTCCCTATACTCCGTCCTCTCGGGTAAGTCCACATCTAATCATTTGGACAATTTTAAGTCAGGTATATTTCATTATATTCAAAAATTTTTCTGGGGGGGGGAAATATGCATAACAAAACTTATTGAAAAAAAAAAGTGAGAGAGCTAAGCTATGAAGCTTATACTGGGGGCGCTTTCGCATTTTCTGATGTGAAATTTAAAAATTTTGTGCTTACTTTTGTGGAAGTGTGAAAATGTTCAATAGAATGAATATAAGTTTTCTTGAAATTGCCACTGTGATTCACAGTCACCCTATGAGAGTCAGGGCTGTTTCGGACCTGTCTCATTAGGGAGCTTTCTCACTGCAATGCAGAACACTTTCAAGGCCATCAAAAGTCTATCGTCACAAGAAGTCTGTCGAAAATCGGTGATTCAAAACAGTCTCGTCCTAGATTCTGGACAAAAGACGTATTTGCAATTATTTGTCAGGTCTGTAACTTATGACGAAACTGCTCTCCCGGTTCACCAATTTTCGACAAAGGCCTCCCAGCTGTTCATTTTGATTTGACCTGCATTTTCAATACATTTACTGTGCTCTTGAATTCATCCTGCGCGGCGATGCAAAAACTCCCTATTGTTTTATGACATCATATCGGGCAGGATAGGATTGCCATCCATTGGTCATAGGAACAACATATTTGAAGAAATATAACTTGTAACTTCTTTTAACAATAGTTTAATATTCATTTCTTGTGTAGCACATAACCTATGCCATTTAATGACTTTATGCACTTCCAAAGGTACTTTCGTAAATTTAATGCTTTTAAATGCTTATCCTCTTTTTTCTTAGCAATCATTTCTTGGTGACGTGGAATGAGCGTGGAGTCTTTGTCTTTGATCCTGTCAAAGTAAATGTCCTGTTTTGGACAAATGATATTTCAGGTATGTTTTTAAAAGAACACATTTTCCTTCTGTTTTTTAAATATTTTGATTGCACTAGAACCTGTACTCATGTAGTTATGACCAGCCACCCCAAACCAACAATGCATGTAAGTCACACAAAATGAATTTCGTGATTTTTATTGACCGTGAAAAAGCACATGTACAATGTATCCTAAGCTTTAAAATGATATATAACATGGCAAAAATGATAATAAAAAAAATGATAATAAAAAATATAAACCCACACAAGTACTTTTTTGAATGCTGAAGAAATTCAGTGAGAGCTTCAAAATATTAGGGGAAAACAAGGTGTGAAGTAAGGGGTTCACTCAAACATGAGGTGTGCACACTGTGTATTGATCCTGGTGGAACTTCAAATCAGCAAAACATGGTGTCAAAGAAACTCTTGGATCTTGTCTTTTATTCAGCTTTAAGTTTTGACATTATGAAGAAGAATTACTCTTTCAGATAATTTTCAAATTCTTTGCTTTTTGAAGACTAATTATTGTTATAGCTATTTATGGAGATTCTTCCATGGCAACTTATTGTTGGTTTTGGAATGACTGGTCACATTTTGTTTTACTGGGTCATGTACTCATCTTTTATCATGTTCTCTTGCCTCTTTAGAAAACTGTTATAAAAAATCTTATTGATGCCTAAAATCCTGAAATATTATTAGGAAATTGCCCACCCACATCTGGAGATGTCTATAGTTCCTTCTTTCTCTTCGATAATTAGTAAGGTTATGTTTTAGTTTCGGGAACCCAGCATTTGGAAGGCCATTGGCCTATGCTAGCTCCCCATATTCTTACATTTTTTTCTCTGGTTATGTATATTTATTTTTATTTGTATTCAGTGTATTCTTCTTCAAATTTGAATCATATGTTATATGTTTTGTTATTAGAATTTGAAGTGAATGAAATGAAATGTATATATTTTTTTATCATCAGGTTTATCAGATGTGAGTGTGAGCAAGAGCTCCCTCTACTGTTTACACAACGACGGCCGCATTCGCAAGTACACACTCCAAACCATCCCCCGCTGTGCTGCCTCTCTCTACCAACAAAGCCTGCTGGTCCAGTGCTCTCGACTAGTCTTGCGATTCCAGACACAGTTCCAACACTCCCGTGCCAGGCACCACATGCCGACGCGGGTCCTGCACGAGTTGGCCATGCGTGTGGCTGCGGAGGAATCTATCTTGGGCAGTGAAGTCGAGGAGCTTGCAGTGTCTGTTGAGAAGAAGATGGTGGATGTGTTGTCGAGGGCGAGCAGTCGGAGGAGTAGCTTTGATTCCTACGACGGAATGAAATTGCAGTCCGGGATCTACGTTGTCAGGAAGCGACTTGACAGCGAATGCTCTGATGACCTTCCTCTCGGGTGAGTCCATCCGTTTCTCTTTCCTTAGTCTAATATAAGATGGTCTATTATCTCTGATCGGTCCCATGACATTTCCTCAAATATAAAATCTAACCTCCAGCCCTAATCCTCATCTTCTCATTATCCTGAACCAAACAACCCTATGCCTTCTGATATGTTAAGACTGGAGCAAATGTCGGAGGAGAATATGTTGTGTCACCCTCAGGTTGCCTAACATCTTCATGGCTAAACCCATTTGCCCGTATTCTGAAGTCGGGTTTAACTTAGACCATGGTCTAACTCTGTGCTGAAATTATGGGAAGCTAAACATTTCAAAGTTTTGTTTACAGTGATTGCTTCTCATGTTTACTGTGCTCTTTACAAATTCTTTAATGGTGAAGACAGCTGTCATACTTGTCCTTCCCAGGTAATTAATAATGTTTTGGGAGTCAAATGAACTGATACATCAAACCTCTACTGTTAGAGATTTATACTTAAACCACAACTTTAAGCCAGAGTTTATGTTAAACCCGACTTCAGAATATGGGCCAATTTCTTTACTGTCAGTTTGGCCCAACCATATTCACTTAGGGTGTGTTAATGCTTCCATTGCGAGGACAGAATCAGCGATTTCAAACGTCGATTCAAAACGCCGTAAACGTGGTTCTGGGAGTGCTGTTTATGCTTAACTTTTCAGAGCAAATCATGATCTCCAGCTGGCTTCGCATCGTAAAGCGAGGTCAAATTGGGCGCGCCTTTTTTTTGAAAGTTTTTTTTCCGATTGTTGTTATTACGTAGAGATAACAAGGAGCAATACGACTGTATTTGCCCGCGGATTTTCATCTCACCAGAAGCATGTACCAAATGACGTCATTTAAACACGTTTACGATCGTGGTTCTGTTTATACTTCCCCAGAAAGCCTGATTCTGGTCAAACGACGTTTACAAACGCACCTTTTTGTGAGTTTACGATCGGCGTTTTGAAACAGCGTTTAAATGAAAGTAAGCATGGACGCAACCGTGTTTTGGACTAATCACGTTTGGAAACGCTGATTCTGGCCTGAAAAGTGGAAGCATAAACACGGCCTTAGTCTAATGCACAGATATTCTAATTTCCTTATCCTCCATCAGTTACACATTTTCCCACTTTATCTCATGGTATTTGGTTTAGAAAAACTTAATCTAATAAAAGAGTTAGTGGTTTTAGACCAAGTGGACATCAAACAAAGTATTAGTATTGTCTCATGAGGCAAAATGATTATTTGGCTAAGTTGCATTCAGATTAGATGGATAGTAGACTTGTATTATGTAGAGACAGTGATTTTCTGTTTCAAAAAATGGTAAGTTTCTGTTTCTGAAAATCTGCAATTTCTTTTCAACTTGATCTAAAAATGGAAATTTCGTTTTGTCACTGAAAATGTACAAAGCAAAAACCTGAATTCCATTGTGCAAAAGTGAATTCTATGAATTTACATGAAAAGTGTAAGAAATAAACAAAATTTCTGTTTTATTTACCAGTAACATGGATAATCACTGTCCTTAATTATGCAACGGTCCCCTTGTCTCCCAAGCAATGATATGTGGCTTGGATATTGTAAATAAGATATGTCATTATTCCTGTATGGCCATGCGTTTTAAGTTGGGCCCGCAAATAGGTGGTATCGTTACATTTGCACGACAAGCACAGAAATAATTAATGGTATAAAACTTGAAATACATGTGCTTCATGGGTATATTTGGTATCATATTAAAGGGAATCTTTATACCAATTACTTAAAAGAAAAATAAATACTTGAGATTACTTCGTTTACCAGTAATTAGCAATTATGTAACATCAATTGGCCATTTTTGCATGGTGGTAGACGAGGGGAGCATGACGAGGGGAGCATAAATTTTCATTTCATTAAGAAACTAAATGTGTAACATCACAGTACCTAAATATGTAATAGTTTTGGGGCTCACTAGCTTATTCTTCAATCATAAGTGGGTCAAGTTTGAACTTTTAAGGTAAAGGGTACCTAATTAAGCTAATTAATATAATTAATTGATGTAAAACATGAAATTAACATGATTGAAATTGTGACTGTCTGATGTATAGGAAATGAGGAGAGATAAAATACAGTTGTTGGTTACACCTTCAATAAAATTTAAAAGATGCATAAATTTCAAAAAGAAAAGCACAAACTAATTAAAGACTTCAGATAAATAAATCAATAAATCAATCAATCTATTGTTTTAATAATTACATGTATGACCTCATGGTTTCAATATTGACAGTGTAGACTGATAGTGATAACTTTGTGTCAGAATCTTCAGATTACTCTGGGAACATCATAGATATAAATACACCTTTTATGCAATTTTAATTAATGAAAACTTGTTTGTTGCAATAAAGTCCTCATCTGATTCTATTTACTTTTTTCTTAATGTTACATCACACTGCTTCTATAAATCAGTAAATGACACATATTTGGCTGGCACAAAAGTGTTCAGAGAATATTTTTCCAAATTATGAAAAAAAAAACTAAACAAAAAAGTACTTGAGAATGAAACTAATACAAAGATTAAACTAAACAGAGGCAAATGTACCCATAGAAATATGTTCTGTGCATTGACATTCAATTTGACCCAGTACCAAGAGACCATGTCTTGCAGAATGTTGAGCAAGAGGGTATATTTAAAATATAACACTCTAAAATAACAAAGTATTTTTGCCAGGTGTCTGGATTTATTTATAACTTGTCAGTTGTTTTTGTTGACACCAATTTCAAATAAGCTTAAGCAGTAATGAGAACTTTTCATTGTGCATTCACATTTTTCCTATATTTACATGTTTAAACCTGACTCAGTTGTCAACCTGTGGTCCACCGGTCTTTGAGCCAAGAGGTGGCAAATCCCACAATTTGAGTCAAATGAATTCATTTTTTATTCATAATAACCACAGTATATATATTAGAATATACTGGTTAGTGTTTGCAAGTGTATTTATGCAACTAAAGGCAAGACTAATTATTATTTTAGGGGTAAATCAAGCATTGACATGATTGATACATATTTACCCGCAAAAATTGTGATGTGAAATTTGGTCTTAAAAGATGATTGCGCCCAGTTATTTTGGTAGAGTTATCCCCAACAAGTTATATATCACTGGAAAGGTCTCACTCTAAAGAGTTGAAATATGCATGTTATTTCCCTATAGGGTGTAAAGTTTATCTGATTCTCACATTTATTGGGAAGTATGTTTTTTTCACAGTTTTCCACATATTTTGACCTTTAACTATTTAGGACATTACCCTATGCCTTTTCTGATTGCATTTTTGAATTCCTCAGACAATTTCCTTTCAGAATATATATACTTTTATGGGTAAAGGATGTCAAACATAAGAAAAAAATGCAATGGTATAAAATGGTGCGATTTTCGAATGAAATTGGAGTTGTAACGGAAATGGGCCCAACTCAAAACGCATTCAGGCCGTATAGAGATCTATCCTAGCATCAACAGAAGTAATATAGGAACGGGATTTCATGTGCTTAAAATAGCAAGCAATGGACATAAGAGCATGTTTTATGTTGTTAAGACTATATTGGCGTTGATTCAGCTGACTTAGTACGCAATAGGGTTTATTTAGTAAGACTATGCCCCATGAATGTTTATAGAACAGAATATAGCGTACTTTACAATGTGTCGACCAGCTCATTTGGTGTGGCGTGATTGGTAAAACGATGCGCTATTATGGGTTCACTGCAATCAAGGTCATTGAAGCAGGGTCGAGTCTCTACTTGAACGATTTTCAGAGTTCTGTTGTTGCTTTTTTAAATTGAGGCAAGACTCTGAAAAATTACAAGTCCAAGATATGTAATCTGATTCAAAGCCTCAAAAACTGACTTTGCCCTATCATAAGGTGATGATTCTGCTGAATCATCGCGAAGATAGTCTTAACAGTTCTATTGGGGACAGTTCTATTGGGGACAAACAAACAGTCTTTCTAAAGTGATAAATGCTTAGTGTAGTAGGTTTCACGGTACACCATGTATCTTCCTTGGGCAAGTGTTGGTCCTGAAAAGGACCACCCAATCTCGACGTTTTGACTAGAACTCGCTTGTCGAAACATCTTTCTCCTGAGGACAACAAGAATATACTTGTCGAAATGTCCAGATTGGGTGGTCCTTTTTAGGACCAACACTTGCCCAAGAATGATACATGGTGTACCGTGAAACCTACTACACTATTCTTCGCCATGGAAACCTTCAGAAATGATAAATGCTTATTTTTCTGTCAGGTATGATGCTCATATGGAGAGACTTCAAGGAAGCCTAGAATGGACCAGTCAGGATACGATCCAAGAGACCAGTCTAACCATGGTAGGACGAGAATCAAAGGATGCAACTCAGAACGATACTATCAACTCAGAAATCAGAGACAAGGAAAGAGAACATACTGTGGTCAAAGACAAGAGCCTTGAGGAAGAAACCAGCAGCAGCGATGCTGTCACGGTAGACATTGCTTTGGGTGAACAGAGTGGATCTGTGCAGGATGCAGTGGACAGGCAAGTCATGAGAGAGAATGGACTTTGTTTGGCAGAAGTGGATGTTTCAGGTGATGGCTGTGTTGCGGAGGAGGAAAATAGCAATGTTGTTGATTGTCGTAAGGTCATAGAACACCAAGAGCAACGGGACGTTGAGTCTGTTGCTGAAGAAGCGAAGGATATAAGCAGCAACAAGTTGGACACATCAGAAAGAATTACCGATGCAACAGACCCTGGAATGAACGCTCTGAGCCCTTTAGATAGTAGTCATTTAGACTCAAGTGAACCTTCATTGGATATTAGGGAACATTCCTCTGAGGAGCATGATTCTTGGACTCATTCTAATGAGAGTAACGTATGTTCAGATAAAATAGAAGCTCCACGGGGGAAGGGTCTCTGGAAACAAGATGCGGAGAAGGTAGGATCTGTGACGGATACAGATGGCCAGATCCAGGTCCAAGGCAATTCCATGGACATGGATCTGTCCAGTACTGCAAATCAAACCATTCTCACAGACATAGAGGAACCTGAGGAACTTCCAATTGGAGTGCAAGGTGAGGAAGAAAGTGGCCAGGTGATGATGGATGATCTGACCGAGAGCGATAGGTCACATCAGGGTCAGATGCTGCAAGAGAAGGGTAAAGCTTTAGACATTACTGAGGATGAAGAGGTCCTCGTAGGTGATTGTTCTCAAGAGGAGCATGGTAAAACCAGTGGCCCAGGAGCAGATTCTGAAGAAGCCGTGAAAGAATTGGAAGCAAGGATTCCAGATGCAATTGCAGTTGGAGGAATTTCCTTTGAACATCTTGCGATCAGATGCAGTGGGGTGGACAAGCCTGTTGGTATAACTGAAAGCAATCAAATGGAATCTTTAACGAGTAACTCAGAGGATAATCACAACCTGAAATTGGAAGGTTCTGACCTACAGAAAGACTCAAAGACTGTTTTAAATGATATTCATTTGTCTGAGCTGAGAGACAAGGATGTCTGTATAGAAGATACTGCAAAGGAAGCAGAAGACATTGAAAACCAAAGATATACAACAGGTGCTGAAGCAGGAGAAACCAAAGAATCGTTAAGTGTAAACACAACCATATTACCGGACGTGTGCCTTTTGAGTAAAGAAATCAAAGCAAATGATGAACCTGAGGAAGTCCAATTTCAGGAAGTAATGAACCATACAACAGGAGAGGAATTGCACCATTCCAGACTGGATGAGAATGTGAGTAAGTTCAACCAAGAAAGCATTTCAGTTGATGTGTCTGGGTTTGGGCTGGATGTGTCTGGTTTCGGGCTTAGCCCATCGGATGACTCCTTTCCCTCTTCCACAAGTGAGGTAGAAGAGACCCTTCCTCAAAACCAAAGCTGTCATGTCCTAGCGCATTCCGTTGGAAATGCGAATACACTTCATCAGAGAGAAGACATTACTTGTCTTGGTGATGAATCTTATCAATCTGTTTCTAATGATGATGATCTTGTGCAGGATAACCTCACTTCAGTCGTCGTCACTGAGGTGAAACCAGTTGACCAATCAGAAGAATCTTGCAGTAGTCCTCTCAAGTTGAGGCATTCCCCGGACCACCCATCAACCGATGACAGCATCCTTTCGACGTCTTACACCTCGAAAGACTCCAGCGTTGACAGCTCGTTTAGCTTATCAAACGCCACAGAGTCAACCATGTCACCGCTTTCAATTCAGATTCCCGATGCTCCAAGCAAATCCAGTTCAGCCGAGAACCTGGAGATTGTCATTGAGGATGATCTTGAGATGGAGGAAGGAGATGCCCAGTTTCCAGATGCTGAAACGGAATTGATCCGGTCTGTAACAAAGAGCCAGTACACCCAGCGAGAGACAAAGGTGAAAATCGATCGATCGCAGAGTCTGGAGAAACTTGCTGAGGAATCGTCAGGAAGGCAAACCCCATCGGAATCTCCAAAGCGGAAAAAGACGAAGAGTCGGGTGATAGATATCAGTGAGTATTTTATTCTTAAATAATCATTTGATTTTCTACTTCTCCCCCCCAAAAAAAATGAATCCAAAAATTTATAAAGTAAGAAGTAAAAAGAAAAATTTAAAGATAGTTAATCATTTTATTGAGATATTTGTAAAAAAAGGTAAAAGTAAAGAGATGATAGATTGATTTTGATAGTAAAAAAAATGACTCAAAAAATTTCGTAAAGAAAACTGAAGAGTATCTACTCCAAAACTTGACATACATATGCATTCATACTGTATTTGTGCTTAATTGACTGATTGATACTAAAAAATTGGATTTCATAATTTTTTAGCATCATTAAATCCCTACATGTAAAGTAATGACATACATGTAAATCATTACTAAATTAGCCTTTCTCTAAAGGATATTTTGGCAGATCAACTTTGAAGTCGAGTCATGGGATGCATTTACGGGTGACTTGTGATCTCACTAGATTTGGGGTTATGGGGTCAAAGGTCACGGAGATGTTTGTTCAGATATATATTTTAAGAAATACATGTACATGTATAACAATATAAACAAGTACATGTATATATATATATATATATATAAATAAATACATGTGCGCGGTTTATTTCTAAATCGTCTAATGCCCATTCATCCAATTGCCAACTCATCTACTACCATTGGGTCTATCATCAGTTTGTCTACTCACCACGTGGTCTACTTTTATTTAGTCTAATGCCATTTGTTCTTGTAACCAGTTGATCCGATAGCCATTAAGTCCATGTACCAATTGATTTGATTAAACTAAAGTTTTGATTGTGCAAAGTGAATGAAAAGAAAATGAGTATAAGACCAACTGTGTATTAGGTGAAATGGTGATTAGAGGAAGTGATGATTGGACCAAATGGTTATTGGACTAAATGATCGTTAGACGAAATGTTGGACATAATGGCATTGGACTGAATGAAGGTTGACCATGTTGTGAGTGGACGAGTTGGCAGTGGACTAATTGGCAATTTACCGTGTGTGCTTTCGTTTCAGCCGCAACAGTTTCAAGGAAGCCATCCCCTCTACAGTCCCCCGTCCCTGGCTCTGTCCTTTACCGACCAACAAGTCTACCAGACCTCTCCCCCCATTCCTCATCCCAGCCTCGCTCCCTCAAAACGACCCCTTCACCCACCATCCATTCCCCAGCTTTGTCGCCTAAGAAGGAAGCACAGAGACCCTCGCCGGTAAGCTCCACCCTGCCGTCCCCCAACGTGATCATAGCCGCAGCGTCGGGGTTACCTCATTCAAGTGGATTGATGGAAACGCAGCAGATTATCTTGAACTCTACTGCTCAGATTAATCTCAAATCTGTCAAAGACAGGTACACGTACATGTATAATCCTATAATGTTGAAATATATAAAGTTACTTACTATTGAAATGTCTTTTGCTGGGGTGTATTTCAGAAATTGGGGTTGCATGACTAATTTTTTTAGCATCATGTAGAAAACAAAGAAAATATCCCATAGCAGGAAAAAAGTCAGTTTCAACAAAAATCAGAGTTGATTCCTTTTGTCATAAGACTGCAGCATAGTCCATATCACGCACCATTGTGCTTCCAAAGGGGGACTTGGATATAACTACCCTGGCTTAAGCCCAGCAACCCTTTTACACAGCACACAGGAATGAATTTCCTCTTCCGGGTTGAGTGGAGGTATATAGATCACGCTATATAGATGCATATTGTTTTTAGCACATGTATTTTATTGAAGATTAATCTTTTCCGCTTTCTATTCTCCTCAGCCTCGCCTCCAAATTAACCAAGACCAAGACCTTCCTCCAGTCCATCGGCGACAGCAACCCCCTCTCACCCAAGGAAGAGGAGCGTTCTGCACCCCCTCTCCAGCCACGCCCTTCCCCCTCCTCGAGCCCCATCTTGGCCAGTCCCACACACAGGAAAGTGTCCTCCTCAGCGAACCAGCACAAGGAGATTGCCTTTCAGCAGTCTACTGAGAGGTTCCAGCCTCCGCCGGGAACTTCACCTTCGCCTGGAGCTTGTTCACCTGATAATGGGGGATTTTCACAAGAGAGTGAAGAAATCGAAATTGATTCCAGGCTCGATGATGTGATTGAAGCTACAAAGACCGCTTGGTAATTTATTGCCGAAGACCATGTTAATTTGACTCGTCTTTTGTTGGAATTTATGCTTTATTGATCTTACGTTGATCCGTAAAACGTACCTGTTCTTAAATCCTACTATCATTTATGTAGATATCATGTGATGTAATAATTTAATATTTCCAAATAATTCTAAATTATGTATATTGGGTAGCTCATAAAGATAAATGTAAAATAATTTAGTGTTAGACATGATCAGTGATTGCTGCATACTGGCTCTTTTGAAATGAATCGACAAGCAGTTTCACTTTCACTTTTCTATGAATTGTGCATGTAATACAGTACCAGAACTGTAACCAAATTATGTGTGCAGTGGCTTTTATGCTGACTAGTTTACTGTATCATCATTTGTGATGTTTTTTTTTGTAGCAAGCAAATCTCAGAATACCCTTAGACCTGTTATGCCCCCAGCGCCATGAGAGGTGTTCTACTTGACTTGGGTTGATAAGCTAGAAGATACATATGATTCTTTCCACTTCTCAATGTCTTCTTTAACTGTCCTCCTTGAGCCACCAAACTTTTAATACTCATGTATACTTTTTTGTAGCAAGCAAATCTCAGAAGACCCTAAGACCCGTTATGCTCCCAGTGCCATGAGAGGTGTTTTACAGACTTGGGTTGATAAGCTAGAAGAGACATGTGACTGTGAAGGCATCAACCCATCACATCTGCCAGTGACCATCAGGGAGGAGGTTGGTCGCCTAGCAACACTATGCTTTACTCTTGATATCTATGCAAATGGAGATGGGCTTGCAGACGCTAGAGGATCAGAGGAGGCTCCTCAATCAGAAATGGAGAAAGGTAATGTTCAGGGTTCTCAGCCCATCAGGGAATTCAGGGAAAATTATTTTACTCTTTTCCAGTCACGGATAAATCAGGGAATTTGATATTAAAAATACCTCAAATGAGGGAAAAAATCATGGAATTTTGATCAGCCCAAAATTTGAAAGCAGGGTATTAATTCAGTCTCTGTTATATTTTGTTGCTTTTCAAAAGAACATCCATTGAATGACTGGTTTTGGTGGTACTTACTAGTTTTACATTATTGCTTTTATACTGAAAATATGTGTAATTCACTGCAATAGCTTAAAAATCATGCAAAACTGGGAATGGGTTTGAATAATTATCAGGGAATTTTTAAACTTCATCAGGGAATTATGTTTTCTTGTAAAGCTGGGAATCCTGCTGTTAGCCCATTGTCTGTTGCTTCTTGTAAAGTGAAATGCTGTTTTTTTTTCAACGTTCCATCAAATCGTCGCATGCACCATGAACCGTCCTCTCTGCGCACTTCGATGCGAAAGTTACTTTTGCAGAAAACGCATTTAAAGAAAATGTTTTTTTTAACAAGCAGTAAGTGCACCTACAAGGAGAGCAAATTATTTACCAGTGTCTTCGTTAAAAAGTTCAGGTTCCAAAGTTTCATCCCGTATCTTTATATTTTCTTGAAGTTAATTATTTACGCCACAGTGGGCAACGTAACAGAGAGGACGGTTCGTGGAACAGATACAGTGCGCTTAACTATCGCATCGAAGTGTGCAGAGAGGATGGTTCGTGGTGCGTGCGACGAAATAGGTAGAAATCAAGCATGTTTCTACTCAACATTTTCTCGACCATGTGTGATTCATATGTGATATATGATCTCATTTATGAAAGGAGAAAAGACAGATATTTAAGTTGTGAACATTGTT
Organism: Lytechinus variegatus; assembly: GCF_018143015.1. NCBI lineage: Eukaryota > Metazoa > Echinodermata > Echinoidea > Temnopleuroida > Toxopneustidae > Lytechinus > Lytechinus variegatus. The sequence goes on along the minus strand of NC_054748.1, from coordinate 16,568,667 downwards.
TTTCGAAGAGATAGCAGTAGAAGCTAGAAAAAGCTACTAAAAATCGTAATTTGCTCGTGCACATGAAAATTTGGTAGCACCGCTTTCCATTGCTCTTACTTAGTCATGCTTGCATCATGGACATTGATATGTTCTTCAAATGAAGAAGAGATGCATATCTTTTCATTCATGTACATTTCATGAAGCAAATTTATGATCATGATAGCAAAAAATTACACTTCCTTTTTTTTTTGGGGGGGACGCATTGTATTCAGCGTTACATATGTATGGGTGTAAGGGGGGGTGAGAAATAAAGAGTACATGATATTAGAGTATGAATGCAGTGATAAACAGAATTGAAACTAAATTTGTAATCATTATCATTCTTATTTCAGAGTTGGATGAATGCAGATCTGTATTCATCAAGAAGCATTTCAGATTACTGGACAGACGGAGGATTATGGAGGTACTAAAATACAAGCAGAGCTGCTATCATGAAGCATTTAAAACTCTTCTGCAGTGTGAATGGGGTGAGTATTTGCTCCACTGTGGGGAACATGATCCATTGTACGACAAAAATATGTTTCCTTGTGAAAGGGGTACATGCCCAAATGCATGTATTTTGTACAGAGCCTCATTCAGGAAAATGAATTAGTTGAAGCCCTAATTGATCAGCTTTGATACTTCAAATTGGCATAAGTAGTATTTTCCAAGGCAGAGGAATACGGTAATAACAATAATATATAGCATTTATTAGCCGCTGATTTGTCCAGTTTCCAATTCAATGGCACACTATATATCACCCGGCTGTAGCTTCAGCTGCTAAAGGCACTAGGTGCATTTAAGAAATTCACCTCACCTGGGTTGAGTGCAGACAATGTAGATAAATTTCTTGCTGAAGGAAAACGCCCCTTTCAATGAAAGACGAGATTTGTAACCACTAGACCACAACGCCCCACTGTACCCCATGTTGTGAGTCCATTTATTTCTCAGTTTAATGCATCTGTTTTTTGTTTTTTTTTAACTGCAGCAACAAACAACTTTCCTGATGATCAAGACAGCCAAGATTTACAGGAAACCATTGATCAGTTATCGAGTGCCGACCTCATCTCCAGAAATCTGCCGCAGTATCTCGGCTTTCTGCAAAGGTACATGTATATCATCTCAATATACAGTATTACACTATATAAAGCAAGTACATTTATTATTATTTAACAGAAGTCTCTAGGCGCTGTAGAGTAAAGCAGCATGATTACCCTGCCTGCCAAATATCCATTTACCTCACCTGGATTGAGTGCAGCACGTTTTGAATCAATTTCTTGTTGAAGGAAATTACACCATAACTTGGATTCAAACCTACGACCCTCTGTATTTTTCAAACAGTTAAAAGAACAAAAGAAATAGTGAGGGAGGGACATCATCGTCTGTCTCATTTGCATGTCACTGAGTTGCCCATATCACTGATTTATGAAAAAAAGCGAACTTTAAAATTTCCTAACTTTCTTAATTTATTGTGTCCAGAGAATAAACCATTGGGCCACAAGACTCCATGTACCCTTGTAATCCCAGCCATGGCGTAATTTCCTTTATCAAGAAATTTATCCACATTGTGCTGCACTCAACCCAGGTGAGGTGAATGGGTACCCGGCAGGATTAATTCCTTGAATGCATGAGTGCTGAAAGGCAGCTCGAGCTAAAGCCGGGGTAACAATATTAATAACATCGCGCCTCGGAATAGAGTATTTCTAGATAGATGGCGCTATATAAATGGCTATTATTATTATTATACCATTTAAAATCTTTTGTTACAGGCTTTGCAGCTTAGATTCCCAGAAAGCTTTGGATATGATGATATTGGACTATCCATCCATCAGCCCGTGGCATGTTTATCAGATACTACATGACCAGCCCAAGGATCTCATCCTGCATTATGTAGAAGCTTTCCCAAGGACTCACCCACATAGCAATAGGTAAACAGGCTTTCTTGTAATACAATGATCTGGAACTATTATTCTTTATAATTTTCTGTGTATTGATCTCTTATGAGCACTTCAATTTGAAATAGGGATCTTTGTGGTTTTGGTCAGTTTAGAGTCCCCAATTTTTTTCTGTCGAGCCTTCTGATTGGTCCTTTGGCTGTGGTGCCTCCGTGATTGACCAGTCACATTCAGGCTTAGTACTGTCGTCCGTTCCCTCTGCTTCTCTTACACCTGTTTCGCTATCAACATGGGAAGACGATGTGGATGTCCTTACACCTGTTGCGCAAGAGGACAGAATGGCTCCACAATTCAAGCAATGAAAAGGCGATGAATCCCATGGAATATAGAATTTATTAGAAAATGACTTTTTTCTAGTAAGATAATTTTGTTTAAAAAAATGGATGAATCCCACAGAATACAGGATTTATTAGAAAATGACATTTTTAGTTAGACAATTTCAAATAACAAAAAAAAGTATGTAGGGAAAATCATGAAAGTTTAAAGAAAATCCAAACATGTTCAAAGTGTTTGCCAAGACTTATTCGCATGGAAACTGATGTTTTTGTGAGAGTTGCTATTTTTACAATACCTTATCATATGTCTATACAGTATGTCACTAAAGAACGTGGAGTGTAGTGTTTAGAACAGCGATGAACACCAAATTGGTATTTTAAAAAGGGAAAACTGGAGTCTCAATTTTTTTTTAGTTTGCATGCTCTCTTCCTGGCAACTTGCAGCGTATAACTTGGTTTTGTGACTGATATATATCTCTTTTTTTTCTCCAAAGGTATGCAATTGTTAGCTTGTATATTTTTGAATACACAATGATATCAATATTAAATGAACAATGAAACTCTATTTGAATTTAAGTTTGAAATCCACTTCAGGATTATCGTCAAGAAAAAAATAATGAAGAAACTAATAAACAAACATATAAAGCAACCTGTATAGATAAATCTGGCTATATCAATCTCTTAAAAAAATGTATTGACATAGAAGGCGTTTATATCAAATAATTTACTCTTACATGTACCGTGTTTTGTAACCCTTCAGGACAAAATTCATAGATGAAGTGATGGCATTAAAACCACTGGTTTTAAGTCTAGCAGAAGCTGCAGTGACCTTTGACATGCCAAGTCCCAGTGACCTATTTTGTGATTGCGGCAAACTTCCAAAGTAAGTGAAATTTAAGATGAATTGGTTTCGTAATGTAACTGTCAAATTGGAGGACTTGTATAATAACAAATCATTTGAACATGGCCTCTAACAGGCATTTTTCATTTTTATTTTCACGGGTCACTTTTCACAACCTTCTGCCTGAATCTGCTACTGTGGATTTGAAATTGCAGTAAATGGGAATTACATATCTTGGGCTCTTTTTGTCTCGCCTGCATAGCAGAGCGAGACCATAGGCGGCGCTTTTCTGATGGTGGTGGTGACATCAACATCAAATCTTAGCCAAAGGCTAAGTTTTTAAATGTTATCATAATGTCAAAAGTATATGGGCCTACTTCATGAAACTTGGACATACCAGTTATCAAGTATTACTGAACATCCTGCTAGAGTTTGATGTGACACGACCAAGGTCATAGGCCATTTAGGGTCAATGAACTTAGACCATGTTGGGGAATCAACATCAAATCTTAAGTTTAAGTTTTTGGAATGTCATCATAACTTAGAAAGTATGCTGGCCTAGTTCATGAAACTTCAATATAAGGGTGATCACGTATTACTGAGAGGTCATCACATTTATGAGTGTGTTATGACGATGCAGCACACTCGAGGGTATTCACAATTATGCGAAAGCAAGAGGCGCTTACGCCGAGTGCTTTTGCATAATGTGAATGCCAGAGAGTTGCTCGAATCGTCACTCACATCACGAATCTTAAAATGTGCATTAATTGTTTTATAAAACGGGTCCGCAAAATGAATTTTTCATGGAAATCTTGTTCAAATCCCTTCAACTTGTGTACGATCGCACAGACGAGGAGATCACAAGACTGTCAATTATGACATCACAGGCGTATCTACTATGCGCGCCTAAGTAGTAAGCGCATCAACATCCTAGCCAGCCTCTTTTACTGAACGCGTATTAGTTTTTACGTGCTATTGGAACTAATGCTGCACAAAAAATGCACAGTGCTGCACGAAAAATGCACGACTGGAAGGTTGCGCATAATTAAAGCATGAACACGTGACTTGAACACGCACTCACCATTGGCTACGTCCTTGAACCCGTTTTTGTCTCACCTGCGAAGCAAAGTGAGACTATAGGCGCCGCTTTTCTGACAGGCGGCAGCGGTGTCAACATCAAATCTTAACCTGAGGTTAAGTTTTTGAAATGACGTCATAACTTAGAAAGTATATGGACCTAGTTAATAAAACTTGGCCATAAGGTTAATCAAGTATTACTGAACATCCTATTAGAGTTTCATGTCACATGACCATGGTCAAAGGTCATTTAGGGTCAATGAACTTAGACCATGTTGGAGGAATCAACATCGAAATCTTAACCCGAGGTTAAGTTTTTGAAATGTCATCATAACTTAGAAAATATATGGACCTAGTTCATGAAACTTGGACATAAGGTTAATCAAGTATCACTGAACATCCTGCATGAGTTTCACGTCACATGATCAAGGTCAAAGGTCATTTAGGGTCAATGAACTTTGGCCGAATTGGGGATATCTGTTGAATTCCCATCATAACTTTGAAAGTTTATGGATCTGATTCATGAAACTTGGACATAATAGTAATCAAGCATCACTGAAAATTTTGTGCAAGTTTCAGGTCTCATGATTAAGGTCAAAGGTCATTTAGGGTCAATGAACTTTGGCTGAATCGGGGTATTTGTTGAATTACCATCATAACTTTGAAAGTTTATTGGTCTAGTTCATTAAACTTGGACATTAGAGTAATCAAGTATCACTGAACATCCTGTGCTCGTTTCAGGTCACATGACCAAGGTCAAAGGTCAATGAACTTTGGCCGAATTGGGTGTATCTGTTGAATTACCATCATAACTTTGAAAGTTTATGGATCTGATTCATGAAACTTGTACATAAGAGTAATCAAGTATCACTGAACATCCTGTTCGAGTTTCAGGTCACATGATCAAGGTCAAAGGTCATGTAAGGTCAATGAACTTTGGCCATGTTGGGTTTTTTGTTGAATAACCATCATATCTCTGTAAGTTTATTGGTCTAGTTCATAAAAAGTGGACATAAGAGTAACCATGTATCACTGAACATCTTGTGCGAGTTAGAGTAGTATTCAAAGTCAGCACTGCTGCTATATTGAACCGCGCGATGCAGGTGAGACGGCCAGAGGCATTCCACTTGTTTGTAAATAACTATACCCTAGTTATTTTTTAAAGTCAGCACTGCTGCTATATTGAATGGTGTGATGCAGGCGAGACTGCCAGAGGCGTTCCACGTGTTTAATTTCTAGCACACTTTTGGGCATTTCGGGGTGAAAATTTCACCCAAGAGCTTGTGTGATTTTTCCCCCCTGTGCCCTCTAGTTTGACACGATTGTTTCAGCACGAATTGGGGAGTGCGGGTCAAAGTGTTGCCTTTTCGAGAGCCAGTTATTTAATTTCTTCCTTAATGGTGATCATGCCTTTAATGATACTCCATTAAATGATTCAAATATCCATCATCAGCTATAGTTATGATCATTGAAATTTCCTCTTCCTCTCTTTGTGTATCTTATTTGTGATTTCATTCACCCAGGCTTGGGAGTCACCTGATAACATGGTCACATGACCTGATCCTCGACCGGATCCTGACCTCCGGTAGTGCTCCTGTAGATGATCTGTTACCTCTGTTCTTGAGGGCAGGCTACTGGAGGGGGGCAGTCGTCCTGTTACGCAGGGAGAAAGATCGCAAGATGGACGCTCTGAAGATCTGCATTCAACTTGGAGAAGTTGCATTAATTGATAAAGGTGAGAGCCAAGATGAAGTTCACCTATACATGTGTCATATCCTATGCCATTTGTATCACTTTTCTTCATTCAATATTGACCTAAATCAATTTCTGGAACACATCTCTTCATAGAACCTTCTAATATATTTAAGTATAAACATATAATGCACTCATTTCTTCTAAAGAAATAGACGGATGATTCTTATTATGGAGAGGGTCCACATGGCTGAGTGATTATTATTTCAGAAAACTGGATATTTAGCTAAACTCTCGGGCGCCCCGGGCGGCAGCTCTCTTTCCAAGGCAAGTCCCGTGATGCGTCTGCACAGGCACTAATCGGCGTTCCAATTTGGGAAAAGTGGGTCATCCAATGTTAGTAAACGGACTCTGTTAGCTTAGCGCATAGATGTTGGTTCTAAATTCTAAAGTAGGATATAAAACAAATATATCAGGCGTTTCCTTCATAGTGGGAATTATTAAAGCTTGGTTGGACTGGCAAAACTACTATTTTTGTCTCACCTGCGAAGCAAAGTGAGACTATAGGCGCCGCTTTTCCGACGGCGGCGGCGGCGGCGTCAACATCAAATCTTAACCTGAGGTTAAGTTTTTGAAATGACATCATAACTTAGAAAGTATATGGACCTAGTTAATAAAACTTGGCCATAAGGTTAATCAAGTATTACTGAACATCCTATTAGAGTTTCATGTCACATGACCAAGGTCAAAGGTCATTTAGGGTCAATGAACTTAGACCATGTTGGAGGAATCAACATCGAAATCTTAACCTGAGGTTAAGTTTTTGAAATGTCATCATAACTTAGAAAATATATGGACCTAGTTCATGAAACTTGGACATAAGGTTAATCAAGTATCAATGAACATCCTGCGTGAGTTTCACGTCACATGACCAATGTCAAAGGTCATTTAGGGTCAATGAACTTTGGACGAATTGGGGATATCTGTTGAATTCCCATCATAACTTTGAAAGTTTATGGATCTGATTCATGAAACTTGGACATAATAGTAATCAAGCATCACTGAACATTTTGTGCAAGTTTCAGGTCACATGATCAAGGTCAAAGGTCATTTAGGGTCAATGAACTTTGGCCGAATTGGGGATATCTGTTGAATTCCCATCATAACTTTGAAAGTTTATGGATCTGATTCATGAAACTTGGACATAATAGTAATCAAGCATCACTGAACATTTTGTGCAAGTTTCAGGTCTCATGATTAAGGTCAAAGGTCATTTAGGGTCAATGAACTTTGGCCGAATCGGAGGTATCTGTTGATTTACCATCATAACTTTGAAAGTTTATTGGTCTAGTTCGTTAAACTTGGACATTAGAGTAATCAAGTATCACTGAACATCCTGTGCGTGTTTCAGGTCACATGTCCAAGGTCAAAGGTCAATGAACTTTAGCCGAATTGGGTGTATCTGTTGAATTACCATCATAACTTTGAAAGTTTATGGATCTGATTCATGAAACTTGTACATAAGAGTAATCAAGTATCACTGAACATCCTGTTCCAGTTTCAGGTCACATGATCAAGGTCAAAGGTCATGTAAGGTCAATGAACTTTGGCCATGTTGGGGTTTTTCGTTGAATAACCATCATATCTCTGTAAGTTTATTGGTCTAGTTCATAAAAAGAGGACATAAGAGTAACCATGTATCACTGAACATCTTGTGCGAGTTAGAGTAGTATGCAAAGTCAGCACTGCTGCTATATTGAACCGCGTGATGCAGGTGAGACGGCCAGAGGCATTCCACTTGTTTATAATAGTAATTGCCAGACCAACCTCAAAAAAATAATTCCACTAAACTTTCTCAAAGCCTGATATATTTGTTTATTACATGACCCCGTAGATAGATCCTTGGCATTTGATTGGTTGTGTGATATCGATCATTCAGACCATTTTTACAATGACGTCATCGACCGTGCAATTTAGTATCCATACATCGTGCAATTTTGGATCCATAAGATTTTGTCCATTGGGCATTGTATCGGGCATTGTATGCGACATACGCGATAAACAACAGACCGAACTCGCACTGCATGATCATATTTTGGATCGAAACTGATAATTCCCTATGAAAAATCTAGTTTTAAGTGTCATGTAGGCTAATTAATGAATGTTCCTTCATACGTGCAATGGACAGAATACTTCATTCGGTAAAAGATGAAATGAATGATCCATTCAACTTGGCTACACCTCGTTCAATGGATCTTTTCATCTTTCACCTCATTAAAGGTCAAGTCCACCTCAGAAAAATGTTGATTTGAATCAATAGAGAAAAATCAGACAAGCACAATGCTGAAAATTTCATCAAAATCGGATGTAAAATAAGAAAGTTATGACATTTCAAAGTTTCGCTTATTTTCAACAAAATAGTTAAATGAACGAGCCAGTTACATCCATATGAGAGAGTCAATGATGTCACTCACTCACTATTTCTTTTTTTTTATTGTTTGAATTATACAATATTTCAATTTCAACGGACCTCCTTGCCTGAAGCACAAAATGTTAAAACAATGGAATTCCACGTGTTCAGGGAGAAATGAAACTTCATTTCACATGACAATGACGAGAAAATAAAAATATTTCATATTTCATGTAATAAAATACAAATGAAATAGTGAGTGAGTGATGTCATCAACTCTCTCATTTGGATGTAATTGGCTCGTTCATATAACTATTTTGTTGAAAATAAGCGAAACTTTAAAATGCCATAACTTTCTTATTTTACATCCGAATTTGATGAAATTTTTAGTGTTATGCTTGTTGAATTTTGCTTTTTATTTAAATCATGACGAAAATCTCTCGTTTGAGGGCTGTATACCCCATTTTTCCTTATCAACAAATATCTTCTCCCAGTAATACAAATCCTATTGCCCTCAAGAGATTAAATTTAAGTATAGAAACACCTGTTTCTTGACCTCGGTCCGCGAAGATAATTCACCCCAGCATCTACGGTCACAGCAGGGGGCCACACACGATGGATTGCAATGTGTGTAGTTCCGGCGAGCGCATGGCCATGGATGTATACACGCGTTGATAGAAAGTTTTTTCTTTCTTTCTTTCTTTCTTTCTTTCTTTCTTTCTTTCTCTCTCTCCCTTCCTTCCTTTCTTTTTTTCTTTCTTTCTTTCTCTCTCTCTTCCTTCCTTTCTTTCTTTCTTTCTTTCTTCCTTCCTTTCTTTCCTTCTTTCTCTCTGTCTGGCTGTCTAATTCTTTTCTTTCTAGACTTATTTTCTTCCTTCCTTTCTTTCCTTCTTTCTCTCTGTCTGGCTGTCTAATTCTTTTCTTTCTAGACTTATTTTCTTCATCCACCCCCTTTTGATCTACACCTCTAAAGAACGTGCATTTGCCAATCATATCTGTAGTAAGGCCTATGAATGTCCTTTTCTCAAAGCTGAGGTGTAGGCCTATACATAGAACATTAAAATACAAAGACCAGCATTATGAATCACAATGTTTGGATAGCATTTCAATGTTCTATTCATATCTATTCAGAACGTTTTCTAATTCGCATGCGTTATTAGCAGGTGATCTTCTTTATCTCCCATTATTGTTCTTATTTTGTAGGCCTATAGCCTGTGTATACGGTAAACCTCCCTCTGAAATACCTTTCTTGGTTTCATGTTTTCTTTCAGATTTGTTTCCACCAAGGCGTGCCGGAACACTTTCAGTTTTTTTTTTTTTTTTTTGGGGGGGGGCAAAATCCCGAAGGGGGCACAATATTTTTGAAAGCGTGAGATACGGAAGCGATCGAGCGGAAGAGGGTGTGGTTGAGGGTGTAAAAATTGAGTGTAAAAGTTGCGTTTCTAAGAGCATTCAAAAATAAATTTCTTGAGAATTAAACAGTCTTGGGGTTCTTTTTGATCCTGTTTCCTCCCTTCTGACCCAGACTGGTGTTTCTTCATGATCAGGGTCGCAGTTCCAGCAAATTACGAGCCTTATTGCAAACTCTATTGTTTTAAACCAATGTAATATAGGCCTTTTAAAGACTTTAAGATGACAAACATGCATGACCGTATGCATCCGGGGGCCACCGATCGAGAGGGCAAAATTCACCCAAAGTGTGCACGAAATCTTTCAATTTTATTCTAGAAAATGCAAAAGCTCCCCCATCACCATGGGCGGAAATCCCAGAGGGACAGGGGGACGCGTCCCCCTACCATTTTGGAAAGGGGTACATAATATCAAATGTCCCCCTACTATTTGTGCTCTTTTATTATGGAAAAAATACATAATTTCAAATCGAAATTATATCCTCGAATTTCGAAATATATATAAACAGATAGTTTTTGTTAAGAACTTGGTTAGGAAAAGAAAAGGCATACCGGCCCAACTATTCTCCAACTCTCATCTAGCCCTATATACCAGCCAAAGAGTGATGACATTGATGACATCGATGGCCATTGTCAATTTCATAACTAATAAAAATGATGAAAAAAGAAAATCGCCTCTGAATTTAGTGCATAGACGGTTAGACGAGAATGTTCCATACCCAGTAAAATCATACCTTTGTTAATCCAATTCACTTTCCCTTTATTCCAAATTTACTTGGAATATACTGAGAATATTTTCATTGTTTGCGTACTCAGTATAAAGAATAGTTTTCATGAGTTATGATTAATCCTTCACAATGAACTTTAACTATGCTTTATCCCCCAAATTTGTTTTTAAACACTCTATTAACGAGACTTATACTCCATTTTTACACAAAATTCCTGCCGTGGGAGGGGTCATCATAGGTAGATCAAGGGGCGAAGCGGCGGAAGGTGAGGCGAAAAATAAGAAGAAAGATAGGACCGGGAAGAAAGTTGAATGATGGAAGGGAGGTGAATAATTGGGAAAAAAGAAAACTTTCAGGACATGTTATAAAAATAATAAAATCGCTTGCGCTTTGCATAAATACACAGCCATCTTTTTATTTCAAAACGTGCTTGATTTTTTTTCACTTTTTTGGATCGAAATATATAAAATCAAATCATTTATCTAAGAAGATATCCATCTTTTTCATAATTTGTAGGTTTAGATATTAAAGAAAATTAGCTTGCCATTCGGTTTTAGTCTGAAATGTATTCATTAAAAGGTTAAACGTTATCACACTGTAATAAGATGGAAAAGGGGCTTTTCAAAGGTATGTTTCACAGAGGAACTGTTCGTCAAAAGACGCCAGGCTTACTATGATAATGTCATTGCTCCGTCAGGGGCAAAATTGTTCATTTTTGACAATAGAAATGACAATTTTTGGGCATAAAAGTGCCTTCATCGTATACTTTTGTCCTTTAATTATTTAAAAATTTATCATTTTTCTACTTTCAGGGGGCACATTGGGGGGGGGGGGGCAAAATCTCGTTTTGCCCCCCAAAAAATTTATTTGGGGGGGGGGGGGGGCAAGTGCCCCCTGCCCCCCCCCCTCGCTTCCGGAGCCCTTGTTAAAGATATATAGAGAGAAATAGAGATGGGGTGGAAATTCCTACCCATCTCTGTTTCTCTCTCTCTCTTTCTCCCGACAAAAAGGACAGGGCGCTAATTTTAATCACCTCATATTAGCAGAATGATAAATTTTGAACTAGAAAATAAAACAGACATTTATCACAATCAAATATGGGCATGTTCAAATGGGTCGCTTGATCAAAGATAAAAAAGGACACTGCAAAGGAACTTTCACTATGAAAAGGGGGCTAAGGGGGGGGGGCAAAAAAACAACTTTTTTTAAAGTGATTATTCAACAAGATGTACTTGAGGATGGGGAACATATTAAAAATGGGCACTGAAGGGATCGGGGTTCAACGGGCACGCGGTTTTGTAAACTAAGACACGTGATCGATCTTTCCAACACTCCATCTTCCCAACTCATCAATCGCCTGAACTCGCTCTCCAACGATGAACATTTTGACTTACAAAAAAATTAGCACAACATATCTAAGTTAGACATTTAATGGTGGAAACTAAAAGTATAAACGACCCAAAACAAACGGTGGAATGGATGCAGCGCACATGGGCAGTTTACCGGAGAACCACGTATGGTGCAATAATACGTTTGCGATTAAAAAATAGTTACAGGCATAGTTTGTATTTAAATTATGAATAAGACTTTGGGGTAAAAAAAATAATGATTTCATATTTTTGTGCATATCAGCAGCATGATTATTATACTTTGTATGTTGGTATGCCATTACTTCTATTTTTCGAACGTTAAGACTGTATCATTGCGCGAGTGAACCCATTTTCTTGCTGGACGGACAGAAACTATGCATGCATCGCGGTCCTTGCATGCTAAGCATACCGTAATTTTTATTCGCTTACTTTCCTTATTTCAAGGTCGATTTTCTTCGTTCGAAATTGAAAATGGACTAGTATTGGATGTCTGAATGTAATATGCCTTTGAAAACGTGATTAATATCGAATACAATAATTTCATTCCGAAGATCCTTCTACAGGCAGACAAGTCTTACGTAATAGCACAGCGTTGTTTATCATTTCGTCCTTGGCTCAACGCTCATTTAGCTGGCCCGTGGTGGTGAAATCGAGACAAGGGGATTACCTGGCCAAGATGGGTTTATCGGGGTTGGAAAAGTTTCCAAACGCGAATCGGGGTATAAAACCGCAGTTTGCAGTCCGAAGTGAGGTCGAGAATCAAACGGGACATTTTCGTAATGATCAAGTTTTTGTTGGGGTGGACTTGCCCTTTAAGTATTATGTCCATAGCACTCATGAACATTCATTACTTGTATATTATCTATACAATGCCTCATTTTATTACAGACTTGATACCTGCTACTGAGCAAGAATGGAAAACAGTTTTGGGATGGATGAAGAAATGTCAACCATCTGGCAAGGGAAAGGAACGTCTATCTCAGAGAAATTGCTTGAATTGTGGAGCCATTCTGTCCTCTTGCGCTGTAAGGAGGACATCCACATCGACTTCCCATGTTGACAGCGAAACAGGTGTAAGAGAAGCAGAGGGAACGGACGACAGTACTAAGCCTGAATGTGATTGGTCAATCACGGAGGCACCACAGCCAAAGGACCAATCAGAAGGCTTGACAGAAAAATTAGAGGAGAGTGAGATCAGTACTTTCCAAAGGGACAGTCACTTGGATGGATTGTGCATCTCATTAGAAGAAGGCAATGAAACTTGCAGTACTCTTCAAGAAAATGTACGAGAGGACCTAGCTTCAACTCACCCCCAGTCGAAAGCGAGTGTTTCTGATTGGTCACCTACGGTCACATGGCAGAGGATAGCCTTTCTATTGGTCAGTCACCTGGGCGCTGTGGAAGGGGTAAAGCTTTTGGTAGAGGCTCATGTTCCCGATGGATTTCTAACCAGGGAGTTTAATCAGATGTGCATCTATGCTTGCATATGGGAGAGAAGGCAAAGGTGAATATCTTTTCTTCAAATGAGAGTACATGTATTTGTTTTTTGTCTATGTATTTGTGGAAGCGCCGTGGAATAGTGGTTCCGACTCTCGCCTTGTAAACAGAGGGTCGTGTGTTCGAATCCCACCGCGGTCTAGCGTCCTTTGGCAAGGCGTTAATCCTTACTTTGCCACTCTCGACCCAAGTGATAATGGGTACCCAGTAGGATGTGAAAGATGTAGGTTTAAACTTGCCAGTGCCATAATGAAGCTGCAAGGAATTCTCCCCAGGGAGTGGAAATTGTGCACTTTTTGTGTGTGATTGAAATTAATCCAATGACCTGGGTAATAATGTGCTGTAAAGTGCTTTGAGCCATTCTGGGAAAAGCGCTTTATACAAATTGGCTATTATTAGTAGTAGTAGTATTAGTTTTTCTGTCTTACCATCTACGCAGGGGCGGATCCAGGATTTTCCAAAAGGGGGGGGGCACATTTTCCCGAGGCAAAGTTTGACAAGCAAAAAATCGAAACAAAACAGGTCTCTTTCAAGGGGGGGCACACTTCTGTTTCAACGGCATTTTTACATTACAAATTCTAATTGTGCCTCTCAAAGGGGGGGGGGCACGGGCCGGCTTTGCCCCCCCCTGGATCCGTCAGTGCACCTACGTTTTGTCTTACCATATATGGTACATGTACATTATAGGTGGACCAAAAGCTATGCAATTTGTTTATAAACCATGAAAGCTATGACAAATTGGACAGATTTTCTATCATTGATAATTAGTGGTAGATATTTTGGGGAACATTACCCAAGAAGAAAATAGCACAAAAAATCACTCAAAACAAGAATCTGACATCTGTTGAACACCTCTTGAAACTGTGATCAGATTTAAAAGGGGCCTTGATACCGTACTTTACACTTGATTTGTCATGCAATGAAACATCAACTATTGTGCTTCATTTTCTATGATCTTGTACAATTATTGTAGGAAAATTAAGAAGTCCAAGACAGAACTCCAAATCTGCAAATTGTAACAGACACTAATAGTAGTTTATCTGGGGCCCGTCTTACAAAAAATTGTGATTGATCTGATCATTCGCAACTACGGAAAGCCAGCAAAGTCAACACATATAATGCATAATTTGTTTAACAAATTTTCGGCATTATTCCTATTTGTTTCAGATCAGTATGCTCGATCTGTAATGAAAATCATAAGATCAGTATGCTCGATCTGTATGAAAATCATAAATCATAAGTCAGAAAAAATTGGAACCAGTGGGATTCGAACCTGCCATCTACTGCTTTCCGGGCAGCGACTTGGCAGGTTCGAATCCCACTGGTTCCAATTTTTTCTGACTTATGATTTATGATTTTCATACAGATCGAGCATACTGATCTTATGATTTTCATTACAGATCGAGCATACTGATCTCAAACAAATAGGAGTAATGCCGAAAAGTTGTTAAATTATAATTTCCTCCTATAAAAGCCTCTTCATTTACTACATATAATGCATGTTTGTTCAACAATTTTTCTAGATGTGAATGTATATCCATAAATTCATTGATTTCTTGACAATTTGGTGTGTTCTCCTTCGTTTACAAAAGACATTTTGCAAATTAACTGTAGAGAAAATTATGACACTAGCGCCGGTCCGACAGTCCCAGACCGGTAAAAATTACTGTCGGCCAGTAACTTGTGGCATGAAAAGAACAAGTAAATTCTTGCCTACAAGCACATGTTTAAAAGGTGAATGATCAAGTTTTCAAGTAGAGTCGTTTCACATTTTTTTTTCACTGATCTCACTACAACAGACTGGTGGTTGTTACAGTGAGAAAATTGTTTAAGAATACTCTTTTTTGTCAAAAAATACATTTTTACCCTTAGAAGAATACTCTATTTGGTTGTAGAAGGTTGGCAGGTCTGGATCAATCTTAAAGGGGAATCCAACCCAAATAAAAACTTGTTTTTATAAGGAAAAGAAAAATCAGACAAGTTGATAGGTGAAAGTTTGAACAATATTGGACAAACAACAAGAAAGTTATGAATTTTTAAAAGTTGTAAATATTGGTAATCACTATACCCATGGAGACTTCAAATTGGCCGCATATGGGATGCCATAGTGATGTAAGGCAAGGACTTCTCTTCCATGTACTCCAATACATATTATGGCTAAACTGTCATTTTTCCCAAAAGTTTTATTTCAAATTATATTTTTCTTTCATGAGGACATAAAACAATATACTACCTGGGTTATATATAGATTACTTCCCCAGGGGAATTGGTACTTAGGAGAAAACCACAAATCCCTGATAATAAAGTACATGGCCTATGGGAAAGTTGTCCTTGCCCCTTGTCATAATTTACTTACGCAGTTGCCAATTTGAAATCTACATAGAATTAGTGATCTCAATTTTTAAAGCAGCTATAACTTTCTCATTGCTTGTCCGATTTCTTTCAAACTTTCACCATTCTGTTAAATTTATTTTTCTCCTTCCCAACATAAAATTTTATGGCCAAGGCTGGATTCCCCTTTAACTCTTTGTGAGACGCAGCCCTGGTGTGAAAGATACTCCCTGAAACAATTATCATTCCTCCTCCTTTACAGCTTGCTAAGCCATGCGATGATAGAAGGAACAGATACTTATCTCTGGTCTAAAAGACACCCCCTTCTGGGACCGGTCCTACAACACGCCATGATGAAGGAGTACCAGGATAGCATGGAGGGGTGCAAAGATACCAGTAGTCAGGAGGAGAGGGTAAGTCAATGTACAAGGTTCTGTGATAGTTGGCACCTGCAGCCTGTTGCATAAAACTCTTTACCTGAAAACACTCTGGTAAAAACTGAAAACTAAGGTTAGTCTGACTTCAGCCAATGACTTTAAGACAGGGCAAAAGCTCAGGTTAAAAATACCTGAGTTTTCTCAGGTAAAAAGTTTTATGCAACAGGCCCCTGGGGGGTGTTTCTTAAAGCTGTTTGTAAAGTTACAAACGACTTCATTCACGACTGGAACATGTTCTTCGGTCATAACTCAATTACATAGTGATATCACATAGCACAAGAAAGGATCGCCAGTCATGCGTAAAGTCATTCGTATCTTACGAACAGCTTTATGAAACACCCACCTTGGCCCTGTAACACAAAGGTTAGAGATTAATCATACGCTTGATTTTCACGATTAATTGTACAATGTAGTCAATGCAATCAATCGTAGAAAATGGTTCTACGATCATTGCTAAGCTTTGTGTTACGGGGCCACTGGTGGCCATTTCGTAAAGCTTTTGTATGTTACAAGTGACATCAAGAATGACTGGTTTTCACCAAGGAATATTTAAAGGTGAATATCATTTACCACAAGACAGGATCTAGCTATTCGGAAAGTCCCTCTTGACTTAATATGAACAGCTTTATGAAACGGCCCTTGGTGGATTTTTCATATAGCTGTTAGTGAGTTACATTCGAATATAATAACGAATGGTGATCCTTTTGGTAAATGATATTTACAAAATTTTCATTGATGTTGATTTAGAGCCTGAGAGAGGATCACCAGTCGTCCCATAAAGTCGCTCATAACTTTTTAAATGCCCACCAGGTGGGTGTTCCATATGACTGTTGGTAAAGTTACGCACAACTTTCCAATGACTTAACATGCAAATGGAAGCTGACTTTTCTGTGCTCAGTCAATCACGCTATTAATAAATGGGCAGTTGAGGGGTAAACAGGGAAAAATCATGCAAAAAAACCCTTCCCAAAAGTTGCTGAAATTTTTATATTTAACATCTTTATATCAATGAAATCGTCCTCTATTTTTCATATTTCCTTGAAATTATATGCCTCAAGTTGCAAACTATCAAGAAAATGAAGAGTATTCACCTCTTCTTTTGACTCCTGGTTCACCTACATGAGAGTCTACCTGTGGGACTACAATAAATTGCTATTATTTTTTTCCTCAAACTATCAAGTGGTTGTCAGAATAGGAAAATATTTTGTAATTTTATTGGCGTTGTGGTCTAGTGGTTATGACTCTCGTCTTCCAAACAGAGGGTCGTGGGTTCGAATCCTAGCCATGGCATGTTTTCCTCAGCAAGAAATTTATCCACACTGCAGCACTCGACCCAGGTGAGGTAAATGGGTACCGGCTGGAAATAATTCCTCAAAAAGCTTTGCGCACCAAAAATCGGTAGACTAGCTTAGTTGAGGTAATACAGGAGTGCCTTGAGCACCTAGCAAGGTGGATACGTGCTCTATACAAATCCTATATTCTTATTTTTATTGTTTGAACAGTATTTAAGCAAGCCCTCAACTTGTCATGTTTGATGATATCTTTTATATGTCCTGTGCAGATCCTTCAAGTAAAGAAGCTTTTAGGCCAAGGAAATCACTTCATTGAAGATCCTAGAACTCATTGGGGTCAGTTTACAAACCTAAGCAGGTAAGAAGAAGAAACTCAATCTGTTGCTCACACACACAATTTCTTTGAAAATCTGATAGCAACGGATCATGTAGTGTGCGCCCGACTTAAGGTCACCACACACTTTACGACCGACTGGTCTGCGACTGAGTGAGGGGAGATGAATCGCAAGGTAGACATAAGCCTTGACACCCCACACCTTGCGAGCCGACTAACACGCGGTCTGCGACTCGCACATGCGCTTTTTGCCATAGCAACTAAGGACATGGTGCTTACTAGTGCGTATGCGCATTGCACATGTGTATCATGTACGTGTCTTGCAACTCTGCTGTCTGATTGGCTGAGAGTTGGATTAAGCTTGCGATCCAGTTGTAAGGATTCACCAATTCCAATTTGTTTATGACCATTCACATCTCCCCTCAGTCGCAAGCCAGTTGTAGACCAGTCGGGTCGTAAGGTGTATGGTGGCCTTCTAGGGTAACTTTATTATTAGAAGTCTTACCTGACAACAGATCTTCGTGTTGCTTTGGACGTTCTTCTACGTCCCAAAGACACAAGATTTTGTTGTGCTTACAGAATTTTATGGCTGTTAAATGATAATGAGCATTGGAAAGTTATGAAAATTAACATATTGAGTGATTGATGATATCTATTCATAATTTTTCTGACTGGCTGTACACTGTACATTTTCATATCAAATGTCTTGATGTTTTCTACAGGATATGCTCCTTGTGTCAGCACCCTCTTTCACAGAACCTCTTCCAAGAAGCTGCTGGCTGTTTAATCTTCCCTTGTGGTAAGTGGATGATATATGACCAGGGATATGACCAGGGAGTGGTTTCACAAAGATTTGATTCGGACTAAATCCCAGCGCACACTATGCGACGCGATTGCACTAAGATGTGATTGAAACAGAATCGCAGAGTGTGTGCCAACCTACAATGGGGTGGTTTCACAAAGATTTGATTCGGACTAAATACCAGCGCACACTATGCAAAGCGATTGCACTAAGATGCGATTGAAACAGAATCGCAGAGTGTGTGCCAACCTACAATGGGGTGGTTTCACAAAGATTTGATTCGGACTAAATACCAGCGCACACTATGCAAAGCGATTGCACTAAGATGCGATTGAAACAGAATCACAGAGTGTGTGCCAACCTACAATGGGGTGGTTTCACAAAGATTTGATTCCGACTAAATCCCAGTGCACACTACATATATGCAACGCAATTGCAGCAAAATTGCAGAGTGTGCGCGCCAACCTACCACGCGCTGCAACTGAGACCAGCTTTGTTGTAGTAGGATCACAGACCACATCTCAAACATTAACATGTCACATCTTCCTGTGATTTTTCTGCAAATTTCAGCCAAGCAGGTTTGTTGTAGACGATGATGTCATGGCCGATTTGCTGCGCTTCTGCAATTTTGATCTTCTCTAAATTGAAATCGTAACTTCTTGCATGGATATTTGTACTTAAACTTATTATTGCAATAAACAGGGATTACCAGGGCCCTATTGAATTTTGAGATAGCTTAAAAAAACGTATCCTGAGCTATAAAATGATATACATGTATAACTTGTCAAAATTGATCAACAACCACTCACACAAGTACTTTAATAGTTGAATGACGAAGAAGAATTCTTCAGCGTGAGCTTCAGAGGACAAGGAGAAAAGAAAAAAAGGGTTGGTGCTACTCAGGCATACATACAATTTGGGTACTCCAAGCATTCCTTAAATGGGGAATAATTGTTATTATTTCTTCTTTCTTTAGACCACCTATCTTTCTTTCATTTTGAACTTCTCTACATTGAAAATTGTAATTTCTTGCATGGACACAGGACTTGTTACATGTATGTCATGGTGGTCAGTGCATGGATATACATGCAGTGTACTGTAGTACATGTATGTACAGTAGGGGAGACCAGGGTTAGTTGGAACATGGGGTAAGTTGAAACATTCTACTTTTCTTAAATGCCTGGAAAATAGATTTATGCAATACTGCCCTCAATTTATTGCAATAATGATTCAACACTGTTGTATTATTAATAGCAATAAATTGAGGGCAGTATTGCATAAATTTATTTTACAGGCTTTAAAGAAAATTACAATGTTTCAACTTACCCCATGTTCCAACTAACCCCGGTCTCCCCTACATTGTATACCGTACAGCCCCTATGAATAAATGATATTATTTATAATTTGATAAGATGTATTTCGCAAATATTCGTCAACCCAAATTTAGAGGAATAAAAGCAATATACATGTAGATACATGTATATGAAGCTGCATACTACTGGTCAATTGGTATCGTCTAATATCCAAGAACCACAAGACGATGGAACCTAATTGTGGGCTGAAAAAAGGGTCTAAAAATTTGAAAATTTGAGTAAAATCACCTCTTAACTCTGGAAATAATGATTTAAAAGTACTAATTTTCGGAAAAACAAATTGCCTGCCGCAAAAAGCATATGAATAGACACCAAAACCAGAGAAAAAGACCACCAAATTAAGTTGTGGCCAAAACTTGTGGGGGTTTGGGCGGCCATTTTGGATTTTGGCCTGGCACACTTTTTTCTCGGACCTGAGTAAAAAATATCATATCATGTTGAGATAAGGTAAAAGGAATACAAAAATACTGTTGGCACAGTTAAACCAAGAATCACTCATTTATAGCCCAGTCCTAGTATAACTTGTCAAACTTGATCAACAACCACTGGTACTTCAATAGTTGAATGAAGAAGAAGAATTCTTCAGCGTGAGCTTCAAAGGACAAGGAGAAAAGAAAAAAGGGATGGGTTCCACTCAGGCATACATGATTCTATGCGTAGTGTTGATGCAGTATAGGTGAAATTCCCAAGCAGTCTGTAAAAAAATATATAGTGTCAAAGAACTATTGTATCTCAGCTTTATTTACCTTAATACTTCTTCTAATTTCAACACTATGAGAAGGAAGAATTATCTTTTCTAATAAGCTTAGTTTCTTTTTTTTAAGATGAAATCACCATTTTGGGCGATTTAAAGAGAACTGTCTTTGGTGACTTTGTTGTTTTGGGGGTGGCAGGTCACAGTTGATTTAACAAATAGAAATCAACAGAATGTTTTATAGGTGACTAGTTTTGAATGCCTCTATCCAAGGTAAAATCATCACAGAATCACTACAGCGTTTCTTCTGTCTTCTCTGCAACGTCAGAGGATAATGTAAGATTATATAGTAGTATTGAAATAACGCTCCAGTTATTGAAGGGGTACTCTTGGGTTAGAATACTTGCTCGTGCATCTGAATAGATAGAGTAAAATTCACCAAGCAAAATTCTGTAAATTTGATCGAAATCTCATAACAAATAATGAAGTTATTGAGTTTTAAAGTTTAGCAATCACTGCCATGAAAATCAAATAGTTGGGCCGATGTCATGTTCCCATTTTTATTTTCTTATGTTATTACATGAAATCATTTTATATTTTCATTTCTTGTGTATATGATGTGTCTCCCTTGTTATGAATTTGCATCAATAATAATAATAATAAATTGCACTTCTTTCATGCTGAATCCACTCTGTAAAATGCTCAATCCATTTTTTTCATTCTTGGTAGACAAAATTGGAATGTATGTAAATTCGCATAGTAATATACAAAAGAATATTGGGATGTGACGTCATCAGCATGCTCTTCGCATACTAATGAAGACATGCAAAAAACTGTTTCACCAAGATAATTCTAAATTTTGCTATTCCTTATCCGATTTTGATGAAATTTTGATTGTTTTGTCTGTCTGATTTGATTATATCTGTGCAAATCATATCATTTTCAGCCTGGAAGTACCCCCCTTTAACCCCTCTTTAACAGAGAGAAACTTTTCTTATGCAATCAATATAAATCTAAATAAGAGTCTATGAATTGTTTATTGCCAAGTTACTAATTTCATGAAATATTGTCAAGAAAATTATGAATGTAAGAATATACATCATGTCTAGAAAACAATTTGAATGAACATGCATTTTAGATGTTGACGTTGCTGGCCATCCATATTTGTGGTTGATTGGATCAGTCGCGCTCTTTGTAAGACGGTGCCCAGTTGTTTGTGGGTTTATTTCCCATTCGTCTTATTCCACTTTGTCCATTTTCTGAAACCTGGTCTGTAACAAAGAAAATCGAACAGAAATTAAAAACCACTCAATTCAGTATGGAACGTATAATGCTAGGGATATCAAAACATGACAGGAAAACCATACAATGGATTAGGAACCAGACTAAAGTAATAGACATAATCAAAGCAATTAAATCAATGAAATGGAGATGGGCTGGCCACCTTGCAAGATCATATGATAATAGGTGGACCAAACGCATTACAGAATGGAAACCATGGCTAGGATCACGAAATCGGGTCCAGACAAAAATTGAGAATGAGTGACGAGCTCACAAAATTCATTGGTATAAATTGGATTGCATCAGCACAAGACAAGCACCTTTGGCACCAACTTGAGGAGGCCTTCGCCCTGCAGTGGGCTGAACATGGCTGATATGATGATGATGATGATGACTTTGTCCATTGCCAACTCGTCTACCACTTTTGGTCTACCATCAGTTCATCCACTATCCACATGGTGTAATTGCCAATTCGTTCTCTCACCATTTTATGTAATAATTAGTTGGAACAATAGCCATTTCGTCCATGCACCATTTGGTCTAATTGGACTAAGTGTTAATTGTGCAAATGAATGAATATGAAATGGATATTAGACCAACTGGTTATGAGACGAAATGGTGATTAGGCAAAGTGATGATTGGACCAAATTGTTATTGGACCAGATGGTTTTTAGATGAAATATTGTTGGACGGAATGGCGTGAGACTAAATTGAAGGAGACCATATGGTAAGTGGACGAGTTGGCAGTAGACGAATGGGCAATTTACTGTTTTGTGTGGGGAAGATTCAATGCAAAATGATGTTCATATTCTGTGGATCAGACTGTATAAGCCATGCTATATTTCATTATGCAACTCCCAAGAATGTTCTGTAATCCGATTGGTCCAATCAGATCACATGATATACAGTGAATTGCACTATTGCATCCAAAAGTCCTGCACTCTGACGTCAGAGTGCAGGATAGTACAAGGTGACCTGGAATGATCTAGAATTATCTAGAATTCAGATCAAATAATAGCATGCGGGGCAAGTCAGTAACATGGGAGAGGAGGGGGTTGTATTAAACAAACAATGTGCATTTTTTTGCATTTGTATTGAACAAACAATGTACATTTTTTAACATAGAGGACCTAAATAATGAACTCATTTCGTCTAATGGATATACCGCACTCGGTCCTCGGTGTGGTATATCGACTGGCTCTTCTCGCACATCGTTCATTATTTGGCCCTGCATGCAGGCGCTTACATGTACGTGCATTATCTGTATATTATCACAAATCTGTTTTTTTTCTTTCATTGACAGGCCATGCATTCCATATACCCTGCATTCCGGAAAAGGCGTGTACCTTCTGTTACTATGGCAACCAAGAGAAGCATACCTGAGCATGCATCAGTCTATCAACCATCTACCAATAAGGCATGTAGATGACCCGGTTCATTTTTTTTTAAGTTGTCACAATTAATGAACTAATTTCTATACAGTTGGTTAGCTCATGCACATTGACAGTTGTGCTCAAAAGTAACTGAACCCCACCACAAAATGCACTCCTCTGTGCCGAGTGTTGAATGTAGATATCAACACTAGTGTTCAGCGGCGAGCCCAGAGAAACAAACTTTATGGAATGTTATATTTTATCCCCTTACTTTACATTCCAGAACTTGAACGCTTTAGATATGTTCATGTTGTGGTTGGATTCACTAACTTTTTACCATCACCTTATTTAATATACCTAAGGAATGATCTTGGAATTAACAAAAAAGGGGCCCCAATTTTTTTTATGGAAAAGGGTCCTTCAACAGGAAGGATGTGCCCCCGACCCTTCCACTCTTGCCCATACCCATAGAGACATCGGAACAAAGGGACGAGTGGAAACACCACGGCTGAAAATGGGTTGCCTTAAATAAAGTCTTTGGCCCGTATTCTGAAGTCGGGTTTAACTTAAACTCAGGTTTAAAGTTGTGGTTTAAGTATGGACAGCCAATCGTTACATAATCACTAACAGTAGAGACATCATACTTCAGCTCATTCGGCTATCATTTATAATTGTGTTGGAAGCATAAATGATTGTCTTCACCATCGATGAATCAGGAAATAGCACAGTAAACATATTAGAAACATACAACTTAATAAAAATTTTGACTTTCCATACTTAAACCACAACTTTATACCTGAGTTTAGACTTCAGAATACGGGTCTTTGTCTCAGAATTTTGATTTGAACCATGTATCGTGGCCGGGCTGTTTCTAAAAAAAAAAAATTGAGGGCATCTTTGAAAAGGCTGTTCTTTTTTTTTAATATAGCAATGGTGGCAGTCTCATGTTGTCTGAAAACAGTCTCCTAGACTCTGTGAAGAACTCTTTTTGAGGCAAAAAGGTTGCTACCCATGTTATAACTCTATAATCCAGCTTATTTTGAGCTGTCATCAAAACATTTAAACTTTGAGATACAAGGTTTTAACGATACTGTACCATAAGTGTCATATAGCAATGATCAGGGGGCTATTTTGTAATACTGTTCTTAAGATATTCATAACTGGTGACAGTTTCTTCTGCTAAATTGTGCTCATTTTCCTGGTTTTAGTATTGAAATAGGAGTTTATTTCAATTAACCTTCCTCAAATTGAAAAAAATATTGAGCTGTTCATTCAGATTTTATTCAACAAGGATGGGCTTTCAAAATCTGCTTGCGAAAAAGAAAAGAAAAGAGGAGAGTCTATTCAGCTTTCAAGTGAGGGTCACCAGTCATGTGTGAAATCATGCATATAAAGTGACAAACAACTTTTGTGAAATAAGAGGCTTAGGCCAACATTCGTGTGTGTGTGAGTTAAATCATGCATTACCTATAAACAACTTTAGGGAAAAAACACATCTATAGGCTCATCTGTCGGAAGGTAAGAATTAAATGCCATGAGAGGTATGCATAGTCATAACTACAGTATGTCAACTGTTGGTTTCAATCCTTTCATTCTGCTTTGAAGCGACCTGCAATTGTCAAGTCATGGGGAAATTGAATCAATACAAAATATGCAAAAGGCCAATTGACTTGCATAATATAATCCGTCCGTCATGAGAGCATAATTTGCATCGGATTTCTACACAAATTCACGCTTTTGAGCAATCGTTGGGCCGACATTCGCTTACAGAATGTTGCGTAATTTCGGAACTTAGGGGTTAGGGTTACAGTAAAATTTCAGTGAAGCAGTTAAAATTTTTTTGCATGGATGATTAATCACGAAAAATGTTGAGGGGGCCTGAATCAGCCCCAAACATTCGTAATTCCGAAGCTTCGTTATTCCGATGGTTTGGATATTCCGAAGGTTTGTTATTCCAAACGTTCGTATTTCTGAAGGTTCCTAATTCCAAAGGTTGGTTAGTCCGAAAACGAAATGAGGTTCATTATTCCGAAAGGCTCGTTGGTCCGAAAACGAAGTGAGATTCGTAATTCCGAAGGTTCGTTAATCCGAACACGAAATGAGGTTTGTAAGTCCGAAAACGAAATGATTAACGAATCTTATTTCGTTTTCGGACTAACGAACCTTCAGAACAACGATCCTTATTTCGTTTTCGGATTAACGAACCTTATTTCGTTTTCGGATGAACGAATCTTAGGAACATCGACCTTATTTCGTTTTCGGATTATCGAACATTCGGAATAACGCCACAAATGTTCGGCTTTAACTCGAGCTTCCTTTCAGCGCTCATGCATTCAAGGAATTAATCCTGCCGGGTACCCATTCACCTCACTTGGGTTAAGTGCAGCACAATGTGGATAGATTTCTTGCTGAAGGAAATTACGCCATGGGTGGGATTCGATCCCACAACCCTCTGTCAGAAGACTTATCCACTAGGCCACAATGCTCCATAAATGATTCAATGAATTCCAGTTCTTTAATGTTTCTTAGTGACTGAAAATATTGAAATAATGAAACCCATGTACTTACACCTGCTGTCTCGGTGTACTACATGTATATGAATTGCTACAGAACACAGAAATATCTTTATGAATTGTTAAAGAGGATACAGTATTTACAAACTTTCTTGTTCATACAATGTCCCTCAAGACAAGAAAAGATTTTACGCTGTCAAATTTGGACAATTATTTGAAATGAAAAACAGCTAAAATAGAATTAATGAGTTTTATTCAATTGTTTCATGTATTGGTTATTTGTTTTGGACAATTCAGGTTTAACCCTAAATAGACTGGGCTATTTCGACGCCTAAGAAGACTGGGGGGGGGCTGATTCAGCCCCCCCTTATGATCTCGGCCGTCGATCGCGCGATCGCGACGAAAATTGGCACACGCGTCACCCATGGCATTATCTACAAAATTATAACATCAAATTCTGCAAAAAATCTCATGTCTCATTCATTATGCTAATTTATGCGTAAAATCATAAGTTTGCTCTAATTAAAGGGGAATCCAACCCAAATAAAAACTTGTTTTTATAAGGAAAAGAAAAATCAGAAAAGTTGATAGGTGAAAGTTTAAACAATATTGGACAAACAACAAGAAAGTTATGAATTTTTTGAAAGTTGTAAATATTGTTAATCACTATACCCATGGAGACTTCAAATTGGTCGCATATGTGATGTCATAGTGATGTAAGGCAAGGACTACTCTTCCATGTACTCCAATGCATATTATGGCTAAAATGTCATTTTCCCCAAAAGTTATATTTCAAATTATATTTTTCTTTCATGAGGACATAAACCAATGTACTACCTGGGTTATAATTAGGTTATTGCCCCAGGGGAATGGGTACTTCAGAGAAAACCACAAATCCCTGATAATAAAGTACATGGCCTATGGGAAAGTTGTCCTTGCCCCTTGTCATAATTTACCTACACAGTTGCCAATTTGAAATCTACATAGTATTAGTGATCTCAATATTTAAGCAGCCATAACTTTCTAATTGCTTGTCCGATTTCTTTCAAACTTTCACCATTCTGTTTAATTTATTTTCTCCTTCCCAACACAACATTTTATGGCTAAGGCTGGATTCCCCTTTAATAAGGTAAGTGCCCCTGAAATGCTACTTTTTGTTTCACATATTCTAGATAGGCATCTGATCAAATTGATTTTAAAAAAATTTCAAAATCACATTTATTTTCTTATGTATTCTATTGTTTTCTAAATTTCTTATGTATTTCTTTGTTTTTCGACTTTTTGTTTTTTATTGTTTTTCCAATGAAAATCGTTGGGGACATTATTTTGACCATAAGAAAGATAAAATTAATTGATTTTAAGCAGTAAAAGGAAAAATAATGATGCATTTGTGAATATTGGCTAAGAACACTATTTGCATTGGATTTGTACACAAATTCACGTTTTTGAGTAATTTTGGGTCTGCATGCACTTATGAAATGTTGCGTAATTTCGGAACCGCGTACCCGGGGGTCACAATTTTGGTCTCAAAAGTTGCGCGAGACTTGAAAGGAAAAAGTCAGCGAGCGACGCGGTCAAAAAATTTCGCGCGGCAGATTTATCGCGAAAAATGTCGAGGGGGGGGCTGAATCAGCCCCCCCAGTCTTTTTAGGGTTAAAATGGCATCCTTACTTACTTCATGGGAGCACTTACATTGCTTAGTATACTTAGTATTATGTTTTTTATGAAGAATTTTATGAATTTATATTAGAAATATATGAATTTATATTATAGAAATATATTGATTTATACTATAGATATATATATATATTACTGTATATGAACTTTGATTTAAAAACTATAAACTGTGTGTGTTCAATGAGCAATGTTCATGATATGTAATGTAATATGTATAAAGAATATAATTGTCTAGTGAATTATGATTTAACAAGATTTTAACAAGATGTACGGGTTTACAGGAGAGGATTTACTAACTGAAATATACATGATTGATTATGATGTAAAAACTAACCAAAGAGATGTAGATACATACAGATATATTTTTTACAATTAGGTGAACCATCATAGGTACCAAATAGTTTGCAAAAATGACACAGACCATGGCAGATTCTGTACAAGTTTTACTCTTGTCTGCCTTCCTTTTTTAGAAGATGATTTTTTTTTTTGCCTCAGACTTGTGAATATACCCCCTCACAACTTATTGATGCCAAGAACTTGTTGTGTAAAGCACTACTATGTTTCTGTGCTATCAACATGTAGGATGTACACAGTTTTGTATCATTATTCAATGTTTTTGTTCACTAGCGTACCTACCGGGGGGGGGGGAGGGGCAGGGGGAAGTCTGCCCCCCCCCTGACGAGTCACAACCCATGCAAAGGACGTATCCCTGCCCCCCCCCCCGACGAGCTTGAAAGACCTTTTTTGCCCCCCCCCCCCCCCGACGAGCTTGAATACCTGTATTGCCCCCTGACGAGCTTGAAGACCTTTTTTTTTTGCTTGTCACTTTTTTTTTGTACAATATCCTTTCAGTGCGATTGAAGACCTTTTTTTTTGCTTGTCAAATTTTTTGGCGGACAGTTTTGCCCTGTTTTTGTTCATGTCATTTCACATCAATGCAGTGCCGATGAAGGCTTTAGGCAGGTTGGAAGTGTCGTAATGATAAACTATTAGGGGGGAATCTAGCTTTGGTCATAAAATGTTGTGTTGGAAAGGAGAAAAATAAGACAAGCAGAATGGCAAAAGTTTGAAGGAAATCGGACAATAAATATTCAAGTTATGGCTGCTTTAAAATTGAGATCCCTAGGACTATGTAGATTTCAAATTGGCAATTGTTTATGTAAATAATGAAAAGGAAAGGACAACTTCCCCATAGGCCATGCACTTCATTATCAGGTATAGGGAGTTTTCTCTCAAGTTCCAATACCCCTGGGGCTGTCATCTCCATGTAAATACTGTGTACCCCAGGTAGTATATTATATTACATCCTCGTGAAGGAAAAATATTATATAATTGGAAGTAAAATTTTTGAAAGAAATTACATTTTAGCCATTTTATGTATGGGAGTCCTTGAAGAGTAGTTCTTGCCTTTACATCACTATGACATCACATATGCGGCCAATTTGAAGTCGCCATGGGTATAATAGTGATTACCAATATTTGCAACTTAAAAATTCATAGCTTTCTTGATGTTTGTCCGATATTGTTCAAACTTTCACCTATCAACTAGTCTGATTTTTCTTTTTCCCCTAAAATCTCTGTCCTTGGCCCCTCATTCAAAGAGCTATGATTGATCCGGGGTCCGTTGCAGAAAGAGTTGCGTTTAAACGCAAGTCAAAAAATCAATCGCAAGTCAGAAATGCGCGCTGTTTTTTGGTTGAAAATCAAGTTGCGCGTGATTTTTAGAGTTGCGATTGATTGCAACTCTTTCTGCAAAAATCAGATCAGTCACAACTATGGACGGCAAGCAACGTCACCATTATAAAATGCAAATTCATTCACAATGTTTCTAGATAGTAATGTTTATTCATACGTTCATCATTCTCTTGAAGATTCTGTGCGATTTTCCATGTTTACGAAGGAGATGGTGCGAATTTCATTTTAGAAAAAAATTATGGTATGGATGGATTTCCATACAGTTAAGATTAATTCGATCAATCGTCACTCTTTGTAAGACCGGGCCCAGATTCCTTCGTTTGATATAGCATCTTAAAATTCAAAATTGTTAAATTTTTTTCACCACCTCAACTTTGGCATCCTCTGTAGCTGTTTAGATTTTTTCTTTGAATTACTATGCAAGACTAATACACCTTGGTTCATTGGAATTGAGCTCGAGTGCTATAAATGTATCTACGTGATTTGTTAATCAACTCGATGTGTTTATGTAGTTTACAATGCTACATGACGTAATGTGCATTATATATGTTGTATTGACATGTAGAACGAGGTTTGTTAAACCGCAGAGCATCTCTTTAAAGCAGTTATAAATAAAAATCAGGCCTATCCTGCAGGTGTATTATGAAATAATATATCATTTAGTGTCTAGAGCTACACTCTTGCTTTGCAAACTTTCAGAGAGAGTGTGAGAGAGAGAGAGGAAGGAAGAGGAGGAGAAGAAGGAAGAGGAGGAGAAGAAGGAGGAGGAGGAGAAGAAGGAGGGGGAGAAGAAAGAAAGAAAGAAAGAAAGAGAGAGGGGGGGGGGGGAGAAAGAAAGACAGAAAGAAAGGGAGAAGAAAATTATCCAAAGTAGGAAATAAAACAAATATACATGTATGTCAGGCGTGTCCTTCGAAAGCACAGTGGGAATCATTAATCCTTGGTTGAACTGGCAATGTGAAAATAGTCCTTTCCAGACCAACATCGGACTCCAGGGGCCACATGGATACCATGCGCGACCATGGGGTCTCGAAAAGCACCCTAAACACGTAATTT
The DNA here is from genome assembly GCF_018143015.1 of Lytechinus variegatus. NCBI lineage: Eukaryota > Metazoa > Echinodermata > Echinoidea > Temnopleuroida > Toxopneustidae > Lytechinus > Lytechinus variegatus. The sequence continues at coordinate 16,538,534 of NC_054748.1, read as the reverse complement.
CCATATTCTGAAAATGCACCCCTTACCAAGTATTGGCGTGTGAAACCCTACCCTTAACAAGTACAGGAAACAAATCGATACTCTTGGCATTTATTCCTGAAATGAATCCCTAAACAAGTACAGAAATGTTTTATTGTTACGGGTCCTTCGGTCGTCGGCTTTACCTTATTTGGTTTAGTACGACCCCCACCTTCTACACCTCGCGCAAATCGGACTCTAAACACGAAGTGTTGGGGCAAAAATGACATTCTTTATAAAACATTTTTATTATGTTTAATCATCCCCCCAAATTCGACCCTAAACACGTAATTTTCCTAGCGAAATAGATACCCTTTTTCATAATTTTCGTGTTTTTGACACCCTTTTCACGTTACGTACGTAACGTGCCCTATCGTGAAAAAGACATCCTTTTTACGTGTTTTTTTGGTCGCGCATGGTATCCACTCGTCAATGTAAGTGGCCCCCGGGCCTCGGGACAAATCCACTACTCTTTCTCAAAGCCGGATTAATTTATATAATGAAAATACACACTTGAAATATTACATTAATACCGGGGGGGGGGGGGGCACTTCCATTCACGAGTGGATACCATGCGCGACCATGGGGTCTCGAAAAGCACCCTAAACACGTAATTTCCATATTCTGAAAATGCACCCCTTATCATGTACTGGCGTGTGAAACCCTATACCCTTAACAAGTATTGGAAACGAAACGATATTCTTGGCAAACATTACCTGAAATGAACCCCTAAACAAGTACAGGAATGTTTTATTGTTACAGGTCCTTCGGTCGTCGGCTTTACCTCATTTGGTTTAGTACGACCCCACGCCCTTCTACACCTCGCGCAAAACGGACTCTAAACACGAAGTGTTGGGGCAAAAAGGACATCTTTTAAAAAAACATTTTAATTTTGTTTTATCATCCCCACAAATTCTACCCTAAACACGTAATCTTCTGAGCGAAATAAATACCCTTTTTTCATTATTGTTGTGTTTTTAACATCCTTATCACGTTACGTACGTAACGTGCCCTATTGGGAAAAAGACATCCTTTTTCCTTTTTTTTTGGTCGCGCATGGTATCCACTCGTAAATGTAAGTGCCCCCCCCCGGGCCTTAATACCTTGGTCACATTTACTCTACGGCGGCCGTACGGCGAATCGAAAACAGCCGTTTTAACATTTTATGTACGAGCTTACATATAGGTGGTTTGTATAAAAATCAATAAAACGGCCGTTTTCGACTCGCCGTACGGCCGCCGTTGAGCAAATGTGACCAAGGTATAAGTCACCCAAGTGTCTTAACTTGAGGTGATATTTTCGTACTTGGCAAATCCAAACAGTTTTCTGTGTGCTATACCTTCTCACATGTCATACAGGTAGGCCCACAATTGTCATATCTAATGACTCCAAGTCAACTTTTAGGCAATTATTGTTAAACAGACTCGGGGTCAGTCGCGAAAATGTTAAAAAATGTTCAAAAGCACAACGTTTGGCCAATGTGAATTGCAAATACGAAAGAACCGCACTGATTGGCCCCTGGTCAGTATTTCAAACCTAATGCGCGTGTAACATTGATAGTGATTGGTCAGTTCATTTAGTGATTGATCACTAATCTTTGTGTTACGGAGCCCTGATCGCGAAATTGATATATCTTGCTAACAGCACAATGCTGACAATATGGAAAGGTTAATGTGTCAAAATAGAAATGTAATTGAGCCTACGTGGTGAAGTCGACTTCTTTTTGATATTACAAAACTGATGTTGGGCCAACATCAATCAATGCAACGTCTGATGTATCGTCGGGCGCAGATCTGGGGGCCCTTGCCGTTTGCCTCCCCCCCCCCCGTATCCCCATCAAAATTAGTGGAAATGAAAGGTTCTAACCTATTAAAAATATTAGTCCGGCTGTCTACGGGGGGGGGGGGGGTGAAGAATTACAATTTTCATGACGAAAGTTATGACATCTACCATACAGAATACCGATTCTGTCATATCTTTAAGAAAAGACAAAATATGGAGAAAAGTTAATGTTCAGAAAACCGCCCAGGAATTCTTGTGAGTCGTTCAGAATTAGCATATGAGCAGTTCCATATTTCGCCAAAACAATAATAAGCCATTTCGGTAGTTCCATTCTGCGCATGATCAAAAGGTCATTTGCACTAAAATGACATGGTGGTTTCATATTCAATGAAGTAAGAACCAACTTTTGAAGTCTTGATTATTAATATATTCTTTTGAATTACTTTTTTCCATTAGATCCACAAAAACAACGACAATACGTGCACTATATAGCGACTGGTATTTCACAGTTTGCAAAGTGCATTGTTATAACAACATGCTCATGCATTCAAAATAGAAATGCCACGATTACCTTCATAGAGCGTATATTGATGTGCTTTTCTAGTCAAATCCCCGTTGCATAAAAGTTATTACTATAGTAACTTTGACATCCAATGGTTACCATGGTAACGCTGATCAACAGCCAATCAGAATCAAGGATTGCATGAAAGATGCATGGATGGTGCAAAGTGGCCATAACGGCACATGTAACTTTTCTGCAACGGGACCCAGTCTATTTATTATGTAAGGCATGTTTGCGTAATAATCTTCAGTTGCTTTGAAATCTGCCTATGAAATAATTAAATAAATGAAAGTTCTTTTGATCAAGATAGTTTCTCATTAATGGAGAATGAAACCTTTGGAACAAGATAGCTTGTGTGAAAACAGAAAAATCAAAGAAACAGATCAACGAAAGTTTGTGAAAAATCGGACAATTAATGAGAAAGTTATGAGCATTTGAATATTGCGATCCCTAAAGCTATGGAGGTCCTCATATTGACAATGCGACAAAGATGTGTGATGTCCACTGATCTGACAGATCAGTGGTGATGTCACTTGTGAACAACTCTCCCAATTACTTTAGTATATATTGCCTCTTTTATCATATCTATCAGTAGATCTGTGTTCTTTCTATATAGGAGGGCATGTAATACAGATTTTTAAAGAATACATCATGGATAAAAAGTTGATATCACCAAAAACAGACATTTTGAGGGTATAGTCCATCAAAGGGAAAGTAGTTCACATGCGACGTCACACAGTGTTGCATTGCCAATGGGAGGATCTCCATGGCATAAGTGATTGCAATATTTAAATGCTCATATTAACCTTCTCATTATTTGTCCGATTTTTCTCAATCTTTCTTTGTTATTATTCTTTGATTTTTCAGTTTCAACACAAGCCTACTTGTTCCAAAGGTTTCATTCTCCTTTAAGTTACTACGAACTGGTCTATTAATGTTCTGGTTGATTGCGGGGTAGTATCATCCCTGACTGGAGCTGCGCATGACTTTGACTGCATTACTCATTCTTGTTTGACCCCCTGCTTTTAACACCGGACCCGGGGGGCCACTTACATTGACGAGTGGATACCATGCGCGACCAAAAAAACACGTAAAAAGGATGTCTTTTTCACGATAGGGCACGTTACGTACGTAACGTGATAAGGGTGTCAAAAACACAAAAATAATGAAAAAAGGGTATCTATTTCGCTAGGAAAATTACGTGTTTAGGGTCGAATTTGCGGGGATGATAAAACAAAATTTAAATGTTTTATAAAGGATGTCCTTTTTGCCCCAACACTTCGTGTTTAGAGTCCGATTTGCGCGAGGTGTAGAAGCTGGAATCGTATACTAAACCAAATAAGCTAAAGCCGACGACCGAAGGACCCGTAACAATAAAACATTCCTGTACTTGTTTAGGGGTTCATTTCAGGGAATATTTGCCAAGAGTATCGTTTTGTTTCCAATACTTGTTAAGGGTAGGGTTTCACACGCCTATACTTGATAAGGGGTGCATTTTCAGAATATGGAAATTACGTGTTTAGGGTGCTTTTCGAGACCCCATGGTCGCGCATGGTATCTACTCGTGAATGGAAGTGGCCCCCCCCCCCCGGGCACGGGGCACCGGACTAAATCTTTTTACTTTAGTTTCTTTCTTTTTTTCAAATAGACAATTTCGTAGTGGCTTCATGGACAATTTTTTTCAAATGACCTTTCATTTCTTCCATTATGACATGCAGATTTCAAAGCAAAATATTATAAGCATGCCTTACATCGTAGGATGAAGAAATAGCACACCAAGGAACACTCTGTGAAGGTAATTGTGGCACTACTTTGCCTAAGCATGTTGTTATATAGCAATTCACTTCTGAAGACTACACCATGTATGTACACATTTCACCCTCCAGTTAGCTGCGAAGTGCGAAATAAAACCCTTTCAATTTCAATGTCATCTCAATAGGAAAGGAATTGGCAAGAGACGCCGGCCAGCAGTTGAGAGTCAACTGGAAAATCATATTAACAAAGCTGAACTGAATAGTTGAAGTGAACAAGTCCCGGGGGAGGGGACACTTCCATTCACCATTGGATACCATGCGCGACCATGGGGTCTCGAAAAGCACCCTAAACACGTAATTCCCATGTAAGCCAGTTCGTAGTTCCTTTCTGCGCATGATCGAAAGATTCTACGCATGATCAGAAGGTCATTTGTACTAAAGTGACATGGTGCTCTAAAATCTAATGAGATAAGCACCAACTTTAATGTCTTGATTATTCATGTATTCTTTTGAATTGTCGTTTTCATTTACAACAACAAAAAACAACAATGCTTCCACGAACGACTGGGTATTTCACAGTTTGCAAAGTACATTGTGCAACATGCTAAGATATGCATTCAAAGTAGGAATGCAACAAATGCCTTCATTACGCGTTCATTTGTGTGCTATTCTAGTCACCTGGTCTATTCAATTTCTTCATCCTGCTATGTAAGGCAAGCTTACGCAATATCTTGCTTTGAAATCTGCCTATCATGATGAAAGAAATGAAAGGTCATTTGACCAAAATTGTCCATGAAGTAACTACAAACTAGTCTATTCTGAAAATGTACCCCTTAACAATTATTGGCGTGTGAAACCCTAAACTTAACAAGTATTGGAAACAAAACGATCCTCTTGTCAAATTTTCCTGAAATGAACCCCTAAACAAGTACAGGAATGTTTTATTGTTACGGGTCCTTTGGTCGTCGGCTTTACCTTATTTGGTTTAGTACGACCCCACCTTCTACACCTCGCTTACGTACGTAACGTGCCCTATCGTGAAAGAGACATCCCTTTTACGTGTATTTTTGGTCGCGCATGGTATCCACTCGTCAATGTAAGTGGCCCCCGGCATGCCCGGGGAACAAGTGAACCATGACCATGACTAAGGGAAACCCAATGAAAAAATAAGAGTGCTACACCATTGATATCACTATATATATTGCTAGATTCCAGAAGAGCTCAGCGGGAATAGTGGGGTAGAATGTGAAGTGTTTAAACTATAGTACATGGGTTTTATATAAAAAGATATATTAACGCTCATTGCTTCGTGGAAGACGAGGCGACACGTGCATGGTACACGACACAATGAAATTTTAAAAAATGGATACCAAAATCCAGAAGCAGAGATTGCTAGCGGGCCGTGTGAAAAATAGGCCCAGACCTGTTCCATCATCTTTGCCTTTACAAATCTGTATCGTGTGCAAATCTCTTCCAATCTCATAGCTTTCTTTGACTTGGCTCTTTGGCAATAATTATGCATTACTTATGTAAGTTTTCCACACGGTACCTAGCTCAGAGGCAGTCATCTTGATCTACAAAAGGAAGACGTGAGCAATTCAGTGATCATTCTTTTCCAGCCTACATACCCTACCAGAGTTGGTTGATTGTTTCACCTATCACCAGTGTATCACGTTGAAAAGTCTTTGATCCATTTGGTACCACGTACAGGTATGTTATCCTTCATTTGCGCCCAAAATGGCTCTAGTGCTACAAAGGTTTTATCATTAGCCTGTGCTTCAGATTTAAATTATTTCGGGCTACATAATCTAAAGTGGTAACGCCTGTTACAATCGGTTATGTCGCAGCGACGCATGATGTCACACAAGCGCATAATGTCGCAGAGTCTCGTATTATTATGCGATGTCGGTCCGACGCCGACATTGTCGCAGCTTAATGTCACCGGTTCAGATACAGTGTGTCGTGGTCTAGTGGTTATACGACTCTCGTTTTTTTAATCAGAGGGACGTGGGTTCGAATATCAGCCATGGAGTGTGTTCCTTCAGCAAGAAATTAACTCCCATTGTGCTGCACTCGACCGAGTTGAGGTGAATGGGTACCCGATAGGATTTATTCCTTAAATACTTTAGCGCCTATACGGCGGCTCAGCTATACAGGGCAATCAAGCGCAGTAGATAGGAGTTGCGCTATACAAATGGAACACATCATTATTACTATAACATAGTGTCGCAGCAAATTTTCTAACACACTAGTTCACATGCCACAAAGGCATAATGCCGCAGTGGTATTTCGTAAACTTAGAAGGAATATATCAAGACCTCAAGTTTACAATTATGTTTTCTCTCGGTATTTAAAATTATCAATCCTCTGTTTACAAGGCGGGAGTCACAACCACTTCACCGAGGCTCTTCCACACCGTTGTCACTCACTTTTAACAATTGGGGATCGAGTTTTCGCATTTACTACGAAAACACTCTTTTATAACGCATCGATTCCTTTGAAAATGCAATTACAAATCACAATGGAGAGCCGAGAGGCTTAGTGTCGAAAGTTGGTGGCCTGGGACAGCAGACATCAGAAGATTTGCACCAGACGAACAATTGCAAAAGTGTCCGATTGTCCAGATTTTCAATGCTGTCCCGGCGGAGCCTGTTGCAGAAAGAGTTGCGTTTAAACGCAAGTCAAAATTATGAAGCGCAAGTCCCGAATACGCGGGTGCTTCATTAGCTGAAAATTAAGCAAGCTTCGCAAGAGTTTTGGAGTTTTGTTTGATCGCAACTCTTTCTGCAACGGACCCCTGCTGGTCCACCAACCTTCGGCAAACAGCCTCTCAGGGCTCCATCATGATTTGACTTGAAATTTCAAAGGAAGCAGTGCGTTAAGTGTTCTCCGTAGTAAATTTGAAAAGTCTGGATTCTTGTGCCCACCAGGCCCTGTATTTAAGACTCGGTTTGCACAAACTCCAATTTGACCAACCAGCGCGTATTAATATTGTCCGTTATTGGACAATGTTAAAACCGGGAGAAATACGTTTTTAGGAGGATGCAGGTGCCATTCCAGCTTTCGCCGGCAGAGGATGGGCGATGAATTATTTCTAACCACATATTCACCCGATCGGCCGCTAAAATCCATTTGATTTTCTTGTTTTTAATAGGAGTAGTCCTGAAGACTGCATTGATAGTTTTAAGTAAGCAGTTTTTCTGCTTATACAGTGCGCCCCACAAAACACGAAAGCGAGATTCAGCGATGATTTATCATAATTTAATCATGTATACAATAGACAACGAGTTTTCTTAAAATTGTTTTTGCTCACTCATGCGTGAATGAGGAATTATCTAAGTAATTTTAGATGAAAGGGGAGATTCTAAAGGGGTATCTCACTGGGCTTGAAACTAGTTCGCGACTACAAATTTTGCTAGTTGCAGAGACGTCTCATGAAAATTACAGAGTCTCCGAGGAGTCGCAAGAAGATTAAACATGTTTAATATTTTTGGAGACTGTTTCTAGTCTCCGCGAAGTCTCCGCGACGTCTCCGAGAAGTCTCCATCAGATGCTGCGACGTCTCGGAGACTAATGATATCCGCGACTGCTGAGACGTCGCCGCGATGTCTCTGCGATGTCTCAGAGACGTCTCAGAGACATCGCGAAGACCCGCTGGAGACCAAAAAAAAATTACAATACATTGCGGAGACGTCTCTGCGACACTTCTTCACACTGTTTGACCCACGTGACTTATCAACATCATTGCAGATGTCCATGGTGAGATTTCTTGACTGTCTGGTGTCAGAAATACGAATGATATATAAAGCTGTAGACCTAAGTGTATATAGGCAGGAGGAAGTCTCGGATACGTCTCAGCGACGTCTCAGCAACCTTTCGGAGACCCTGGCTACCAGCCAATTAAGTCACCGCGACTGCCCGGAAACATATCGGAGACGTCGCCGAGACTGCCTAAAACGTCTCGGAGACTCGCTTGCAATTAAGAAATGTCTCAAGGACGTCGCAGCGACTACTTGGAGACTTTCCCGCAACATCGCCGCGACTATCGGGCTACTGCTTGTCACCTGCTCTGGAGACGTCTCTGAGACAACGCAGAGACGTCTCCTTGGTGAGAGCGCAAGCATTTTTGTCTCCGAGATGTCTCCGCGACTGCAGCGACTGATAAGTTGGAGACTGTCGCGGCGACGTCTCCGTCGGTGAGATAGGGCATTAAGCTCTACATGGTAGGTAATTTGTCTATTGTATTTGTGATTATAGATAAATCGATAATTCAAGGTTTCGTTTTTTGTGGGACGCACTGTATATTGCCTGGCCCCGGTATTTTGTAACTTACTATTTTAAATGCTTTATGTATGATATTATTATCGGTCTTTCTCCGTCTTATTTATCTCTACAATTGTCACATTTTAATTCACATCACTGTTATTATTGTGAAGATTTAAATTCACATTCGATTTATGATTAAAATACAGAAACTCCTGCAAATATAGATGATAAAAAAGTTCCACCATAGATCTTGAAACAAATCGGGCCTATGAGTGCAATATGTTTTTACAAACGTCTCTGAATATCAGATTCCTTAAAGAAAACTTCACTGCGACATAACGCGTTGGTGGCATGTGACAGTTTGCGTCAGAAGTTTGCTGCGACATTATGTGTCAGGACATGACGTTATTATGTCAGAATGGTTGTGACATCATCATGTTTTAAATGCTAGCTGACCCTTGTGATACAAAAGCTTTTTTCAGATTTTGACATAACTTTCTGTAATACGTCACCTTTTTTTATTTCATCAATCCCCCTTTTTGTGTCGGGTGGTGATTTTTTTCTAGGTTCAATGCCCTCACCCCGGTCCACCCCCTCCATAGGCCTACACCAGGCGAATGCGATTATACAGTGCGTATCAAAAAAAGTTTACACTTTGAAAAAATCCTATAAAATTATACATTTGTAATATCCTGAAGATTTTTCCACATTTTAACATTGGTACAGATCCATTTAATCAAATGACGATATAAATGTTGAAAAATATTTCTGCTTGAGTGAGGACCACTTTTAAAAGTTAGTAAAAAATGAATTGCGCAGAGCGAATAAAAGTAGACCTTAATCCTGAGGAACATGTATATTCAGCTATTAGAATTGATTTGAAGATATCTTTTACCTTTTTGACTTGTTTCCTTGCCCAAAACGCTTCGAAGAGAGCATTTCACCCCACCCCTCTCCCCCACATACCGAGGCCATCGTGACGATATTTGCTTTACACTGAGCTGTGATTTACATGGAATGGCTAAAGCTTGATTTTCATTTTGTTAATCGTTGCCAAACTTGGGAAAAGTGTGGAGAAACAAGTATTAAATGAAAAATGAAATGTAAACCCACTTGCAATGATAGAAATTTAGTGAAATAATGCTGGAGATGTCTGGTATAAACTTTTGTTCATATTCAGTTATGTCCTCAGATCCAGCTGGCACAAAAAGGGTAAAGGTTGTTCTTACTAAGTGTTGAAATTTCAATTTGGGTGGCAAAATCGTTACAAAATGCTTGAATGTATCCATCTTATTTCAACTGACTAAAAGTGCAAGGGAAATGTATGAGAAATGTTTCGCAGGGTAAGTTTGATCTCACTGTTTCCCCTTAACCACGTTAACACAGCGTGAAAACGAGCATTTCTGCGAGCTTTACAAAAATGGACAGTGCTCACTCAAGTGTAACATTCTGACAAAAATTTTACTTTCATTGGATAGATGATACCGAAACCAAATATCTTATGTGAACAAATCACCCACAAGTTGTATATTTTTTAATTCCCATGGCTTTTTCAAAGTGTAAACTTTTTTTTGATACGCACTGTATATAAAATAGAAACGGTTATCGATCATTCAATTGCTTCTAGCCCGTAGGTGGCGGGCTTCACTCCCCTTTTCGAGTTTGCTGAGGTACGTAAAATTGTAACACTCGTGTGCGTAGGCCTACTTTAAATATAAGCCTCATTGTTTCTCACCGAGGACTCGGTTAACCCTTAAAGGACTGGGATATATTGAGGACGGGGGGGGGGGGGAGGGCATGATGGCCTCCTTCTGATCTCAGCCACCGTTCGCGCGATCACTTCGCTGAAATTTGGCACGCACATTCTTTACCACATAAACTACAGGTTGGTATTTAAAAAAAATATGATTTTTCTTTAATTTTTGAATTATGAATAAAATATGCAAATTTATTCATGAAAATCATTATTTGCAAATTTAACACCCTATTTCACTTCAATTTTTTTTGGTTTAGAAAACTGCCATCTCTTTAATATAATTTTAAGGTTTTCACAAAGAGAACTTGCGAAAGCCAATTTATTCCTAATGTATTTCTTTGTTTTAAGAATTTCTTCTGTATTTATTTTTTTCATCTTATGTTTTTCAGTGTTGATTTCAATGGAAATTATTACAGACCTCTTAACAACTAAATTAATTAGGCAAACCAATTAGAATGAATAATATCACCTTTTTATGAAATACAGCTCTCATAGACTTTGGACACAAAGTATAAAAATGAGCCATTTCGGCTGGTCATTGCCTCATAAAAAGTCACGTGACGACGTGATGGTATGCCAGTGTATCGCGAATTTGGTCTCAAAAGTTGCGCGAGACTAAAAAAAAAAGAAAGGCCTAAAAATTTGCGGCGCTATCTTTTGCGTTTCGGAAATATCGCGCGAAGCGTCGAAGGGGGGGGGGGAGGGCATCATGGCCCCACCCCAGTCCTTCTCGGGTTAAACCAATAGCTCCATGGTTAAACTTTGACAGACACACAGGTGGCCGATTCAGGAACGCAATAGGTGCAAAGGTTTGCATCGATCGCTAACAATCGCATACGGTATTAATCCCGTCTGGGCAGTGTATGATAGCAATTATATTGACCTGAACATATAAAAAAAAAATGGGGACATTAACACGGGGATATATAACCGTGTACATAATATAGGTTTCCAGGTCAAATGTCCGCAGATTGGAACCAATCGTCCATATAGGTATTTCAAATGTCCGTGTTCATGAGCAAATGTCCGAATAAGATTGGATGTCCGATTTGGGATTTCAAATGTCCACGTAGGTTCAAAGTGTCCATATAGCTAAATGAAATATCCGATTAGGGAAACCAAAAGTTACATAGGGAACTAAACTAAACTAGACTAAATGCGGTTTAAGCTCCCACCCCCTCTGTACGCCAATGATGTTCATTTCAAATTGCATGTCTCCCTTTTTATCTGGCAGTCGGTCAAGATGCCTTTTGGAGGAGGAGAAAAAAAATGCCCAAGATGTGGCAAATCCGTCTATATGGCGGAAGAGAAGATAGGTGCAGGGCAGGTAAATATGTGGCTTCTATTAAAAAAATATTGATCTTTGTTGTAGGTTTGCATGTTGGAGTTTATAACGTGGAGGTTTACGGTTCACCATGTGTATTGTGAAGAAGAGAAGGTAGGCAGAAAAATTGAATTGAAAGATGAGATAAGATGAAAAGAGGAAATCAGAATTTGTCCTGAAGACGGATAGTCAACCAGCCCGAAACGTCGAGCAACCTTTCTTCACCTCATTCTGCTACTACACAAACACCGGGACACAATCCATCGCTACTCAAGCCATATTCAGCTCATCTCATCTGGTTTACAGTACTTTTCAGGACTTCACTCACTTTCAAGAAAAGAGTACTTCTAATTTCCTCTTTTCATCCTATCTCGTCTTTCAATTTTAATCTCTCTACCTGTATTTCCTTCCCTTCACATTACAGATGGTGAACCGTAAACCTTCTCTACGTTAAAAAAATATTGATTGAATTGAGATTTAAACACAGATGTTTTTCATAATCACCATGATTATCATTATCACCACCATCATCACAATCATAATCACCATCAACATTATCATAATCATGTTATGCTCTGATATAAATTGTTTATCACATATGTCATTTAATAATTGTCATGTTAAAGTGGAGCTAAAAAAATAGTGAAGCCCCCACCATGAAAATATGACGCTTTTAAAGTGTTCAATTTCTGCCACGTTTTAGATATTTAATTGAAGACAGGTGTTAAAATGTTACTTTCAATAAAGTTTGTTTCTCTGAGCTCGCCGAACATTTTGATGTTGCTGTCTCCGGTAAGCACTCGACATGAAGGAGTGCATTTTTCTGGTGGGGTTCTCTAATTTTATAGCACCACTGCTGTTATTATTGAAGAATTTCCTATTCATTTGAATATATTCCATTGTCAAAGCCTCAAGCCGCTATTAATTTAGATTTTTTACCTGAATTTTTAATGAATCATCAACATCATCGAAATAATCTTCACCATTATCAACATCATCAATCTTATCAAATTCAAAATCTCATTATCATAATTTATCATCATCAAGATCAGCAGCAGTATCACCATCATCTACATCATTGTCATTATCATCGTCGTCATCATCATCATCATCATCATCACTATCACCACCACCACCATCATCATTACCATCATCATTGACTCTGTAAGTTATCATTTCCCCCTTCCAGTCCTGGCACAAATCGTGTTTCTCGTGCGAATCTTGCAGTAAGCACCTGGATTCCACCACCGTGTCCGATAAAGAGGGGAAAATCTACTGTAAAGGTAATCAAACATTAATGCCAATGGGCATTTCCCCCATGTTCATTCGGCCCCATATAATTGACACCTTTATGAAATTTTATCTGAACTCCTAAATTCAAACTTTGTTTTCTCCTCATCCTGTGAAGTTCTCGCTGTATTTCTTCTACATTCAATCACGTACTTGAGGGGATTTTTCCGGACCTTTAGCATTTACTATGGAGACACTCTCAACAATGCACCAATTTCTTTAAAAATGCAAGTAAAATTACGATGGAAAGCTGAAAGACTTTTGTCGAAAGTTGCTTGACTGGGACAGAATCGTAATCTCTCGATTCTGGACAACGACATATTTCCAATTGTTCGTTCGGTGCAAATCTTTGGATGATCTGCTGTTACAGTCTGCTGACTTTCGACAAAAACCTGTCAGCTCTCCATTGTGATTTTAATTGTATTTTTAAAGGAATCGATTCGTTGTAAAGAGTGTCTTCGTAGTAAATGCGAAAACTTTCTATTGTATATAGCCATGCGGACAAGTGACATATCGTTTTCATAAACTGGGACGTGCTTTCCAAGCTGAAAATGATGTCAAAATCATTTGGACGACTAACCATGCTAACTGTTGGTTTAAGCAGGGAGGTTTCAAATGAGATGGAGTAACAGCAAATAAAATCTCTTTGAACAAGGTTAAAAGCCGCCAGCATAAAGTATGTCAGGCATGCACTTTGCTCAACATCTCTTGCAATTGTGTAGACAAATGATTCCCGCATGACTCCGCAGCTATAGGTCATACATACAGGGAAATATGCTTTTGTGATGATAATTACTTTTTTCGCCGCATCTTGGTCTGGTTATATGTGTAGTACATAATTCGGAGGCATGCGAAATTAAACTATGCAATATGTCCTGAAATATGACTCAAATTTGCTCGACTGGGCATGTGCGGGCACTCATCTGGCATATACAGTAATGATCAACAATATTCTACACACCACATTTGAAATTTTCATTCGCCGCAAACGATCGGAAAAGTGTTAAAATCTGGTTTCAATAAAGGTCGAATTCTTTCTTTTTTTCACTAATTAAGGTTAATTGATATGATCTGGGCAAATATCTCGTCGTGATAGTGCTTGGTTATTGTTGTTTTGTCATGCATTCAAATTTCAGTTTGTTTATTAAAATTTTTCCCGTCCAATTTCGCACTTAGTGCATGCAAAAGTAAAGATAGGTCATTCAATTTCGCACATAGTGCATGTGAAAGTATAAATAGGTCATTCAATTTATTAGATAGGGCAGCCAAAATCACCAGTCGGCATTCAAATTCGCTATAGTGCAACCAAAATGGCAATTTTGCATTCATGATTGCTTAAAGCGCAACCAAATCCTCCACTCGGCATACGAATTTATACATTGTACAACCAAGTTCGCCTGTGAAACCCCCTCGAGCTAAGTTAGAGCGTTCAATTTCCCCATTGTGCATCCAATTATACAATTTGTGCATGCAATTTAGCACACGTAATTTTTTCTATTTGTTTTATAACATTCTCATTTTATATTTTCTTCAGTTTTTTTTTTTTTAGCTTACTATGCCCATATCAAGTCGGCGGAAAAAAAATATTGGATGGCTGTAAAAGGCATATAAATTAACAGAGAGAAAATTTCCTGACATTTCCCTGTGTTGATTCATATGTCTTATTTTTTATTATCTTTGTAATTATTTTTTTTTCTTGATGTATATTTTCTTGTCATTTGCACCATCTCTTCGATATATGCATTGACTAGAGACACAATCATAGCATGTATACAATATCATGATTTTCTTTCATATTTACGTATAATGTTCTTTTTATCTTGCATATGTTTTCATATGACTTTAATCATTTAAAACAATTGAAACGATACTGCACCAAATAACAATAAAAAGAATCAAATTTAAATTTGTTTTTTCCTTTTTTTTATTACAGAAAATAAATCATGTACTTAAACAAAATAAAACCAAACAATGATATTACATCAATCTCTTGAAGTGTCCGATGTACAATCCAGGGTTATAGTTGACAGTTATGATAGTCCAGTATATAATCCAGATAAGATCCAAGTTGGCTGGCGAAAATTCCTTAAATTAAAGTTCACAATGATGGCAATGATGAAACTGGTGTTGCAGCGCGATGAATATCAAGAGTCACTGTAACGAGTTGAAATGTCCGTGAAGACGATGTTGATGATGATTAACAGTCAATTTCAGCAATCCATGGGTTGAAGAATGTTCATTAAACAGGTTGATGATCTCGATGAGAACTGAGAATTCCTCTCTCAAAATGACTGCAAAACGTTCATTGATGGCGTGCAAATAATTCCGCAGAAGATAAGTATTGCAGGTGGAAATAAACTCGGCTCTGACATAAAGTCTGGCGTGAAACTCTGAGTTCTGATCTGATATGATGAAGTCCTTGAAGAAACTGCAGCTTATATATACACATCTCAACTATTCTAGAAACTTATAATATTCACTTTAGAGAGAACATTCTCCTTCTTTCTGGAGCAATCACATTCTGGAAGACTCTTGAATGACCTCAGTGAAATTAACATGTCAACAACATAGCTAAGCCTATTGTTCTTTTCACTACTACTTGGAGCTCTATTGTGTAGCAATGTATTGTTTAGCAGTCTGTATTGTCTCTCTTGGGACATTCCAGGAATAACAAAGATTTTTCAAAGATTAGTGTCCAACAAAGCTGTACTAGAACATTCTTGATCATTATATGCGATAAATATCCTTAAAGAGGAAATAACTAAATAAATGAATATAATTGCTTTTACAATTCGTCTTATATATAGCAAATCTTTTAATGAAAACTTAAAACATTGACTACGGTTTTCTTCCCCAATATATTTCTTTTTTTAACCTTTTATATCCTTAAAAAACACAATAACTATATGTATATACTAAATATGAAAGATGGAAAATTGATACAAATGGATATTCGTAAAATTTCACCCCTCTGCTTTCTTCACTGAAACTGGCGGCTTCGAAGGCGGACATCAAAAGGTCTTTAATATTGCCGTTCTTTCTTTTGTGTTTCTTTAGAAATGAACAGCTGCTTGAATAAATTTGTTGCCTGTCAAAGAATCTTCTTGGTTTAAGGGGGACAGGCCCGAATGTTACAGGCCAGTGCGTTGGTGTGGCTATCATCACTGGGGAATTAATTCTTAAAAGGAATAATCCAGAATAGATTCCTATAATCGATAGATACGTGGAGAGGCCCCTATATTGTGGAGGAGCCGTGGCCGAGTGGTCTGTAAGCCGCTAGATTGAAGGTGGTTGATTGGATATCCGAAGATCGGGGGTTCGATTCCCGGCGCGCCATGCCCTTGAGGAAGGCAGATATGCACATAGACAACTAGCAGCCGTCTGTTTCCAGGAGTTTTTTTTATTTTCTCCTCGTACACAGACGGCTCGCTATCGTACAACCACCATTAGGGGGTGAACAATGCAAAATCACCCAACGGGGCACTCGATTTTGTCTTTATTTCATAAAAATATTGAAAAAGAATTGAACCAAAGTAGAGATTATTATTCCGTTTAGGCCTGGAATGCACCAAAACGGGGAAAAATAAACTTAAAAGGGGGAAAAACAGTGACTTACTTCGGCTGTCGCGCAACTTCACAGACAGCACTAGAACTTCGGTCTCTGTATTTGGTGAGTGAAGCCAACGTAGTTCAGCGGAACAACCAACATAACAGCCTTTGGTCTATTATCCACATAGCTTTTTTATCGTACACCAAATAAATGCCATATGTATTATGAATACCAATGTGTGCAGTGGACTCGATAAGTTCCTTTTATTATTTGTTCTCATAAGTTCTATATTACCTCCTTTTTCATTTGTGTTGATTTCATTGACTTACAGCGTGCTACGGGACGCTCTTCGGGCCGAAATGATACGGATATGACGGAGGTGCCGGTGCTCTTACAAACAAAGACTAGATAAATATCTTGGTATTACTAAGGTTAAAAATTGGAATTACAATGAAATGTGACCGGGGGGGGGGGGGTTCACGAAAGTACTTGTTAGACGTTTTATCCGCCAAGTCTCACTTTATCCGACAGTTACCATATTAACAGTGCCTCTCAGCCAATCGAAATCATGGAAAGTTGTCAGATCTTAGTGACAACTTGTGGACGAAACATTGATGAAACGCTTCTCCGGTGCCCAGTTGCAGTAACGATTGTGTTTAAACGCAACTCAAAATATCAAGCACAACCCCCAAATGCGCTACTTTAATTGGTCGAAAACTAAGTTGCATAAAAATTATATATATATTTTTTTGTTTTCAGAGTTATGTTTGATTGCGACTGTTTCTGCAACTTGGACCTGGGGGGTTTTCACAAAGTGTAACTTAAGCCCAGCGCACACTATGCGATTCGGTGTGACGCGACTTTTTCTTTCAATAAATCAGATTTCGAAAGAAGTGTTACGTTTCCATGAAGCAAAGTTAGTTTTATTGGAAGTTCGGCATTATGTTAGGAATAATAAAATCATAAGGAATTTGGTTTGGCTCAAGTATACCAGATTTACGTAAAATGTACAATACACAAGTATTTGAATTATAAGTCCAAGTGCATTAAAACTTGTATACTTGCCTTTAGCATTGAACAGAATTTAGTAAAGTATCTGTTTGTAGTATGTCAACTTAATGAGTAATTTTACTTCTTGTTGTGTTTCAATTAGTTCATCTACTTATAACCCAAAAGAAGGTAATGTTCTTTTGAATAGACGATACAACTTTTTATAAATCATTTTCTCATAAGTATTATTTCTATGAATACATTCCTGTTTGTTATTTGGCACCATGCACAATAATTGAAAAGGCATTCTTGTTGAAGCATTTAAAAACAGAGAATTTTATTAATGAATTATATGAAGCTATATTGTAGAAATATTATATGAACTTCGATTTAAGTCCTGTAAACAGTGTATTTAATGAACTATGTTGATGTTATGAATGTAATTTGTAGAATTGATTTTGTATAAAGTTTGTCAGATAAATTTAACAAAATTAAACTACATTATAGGGTTTATAACTAACTGTAAGGTACGTGACACGACATTTGATCCTGCTACATCTGCTATGGCGTTAATATCTCAGATGCATGAGTTAGGATTGTAATAGAGATCGATATGAAGACAATAATTACGGTTTAGTTCATCTTGGAGGTTAGGTTTCATGCTTTATGTTTGGCTTAACGTGCAGATTTTTCATCGGAGCAATTGTCGCCGGATCAAATGTCATGAAACCAACATTTAATGTACATATCCGCACATCTCAACACACACCCTTACCCACACACCCTCACACACACACACAAACACACATATATATATATATACATATACATATTTCATGTACAATTATGTTTGTGAAACTGCAGGGTATCTTTTGTAAGCAGCTCTACAAAACTACAGGACTAACTTGCAGGGGTAAATAAATGAATAAAATTAATGAATAATATTGTGTGATACTCGTTTACTTTCCAGGAATGTGAAAACGTAGGATCAGAGAGCGAGAGAGAGGGGGGGGGGGGTGTGGAGAGAGAAGGAATAGGTGTGGGAAAGACCGAGTAAGAGAGAACGACGAGGTGAGGAGGAGAGAGAGAGAGAGAGAGAGATGGGGGGGGGGAGTAGATATGTATCTACAGTAGATGTAGACAGAGTGGAACGTAAAGAGGGGGGGGGGGGGAGGGGGAATATATTGCTGGGATAGAGATGGCAAAGAGGGAAAATGAAGATCGGGAAATCACATGAGGGCGTAAAATAGTCCAGGATAGGCCCCATAGGAAATTGACCAAACTTGTTTTTTTTATATATACAATATTTTTTTATGGTTTCTTGTCAATTCGAGGGTGCTCATTACGAATCTGGATGATGCAACTCGTGATCACTCTTGTGAATTTTTTGTCCCCCATTGCCATTGTACGCAATATTGTTTGGGCCAGGGGCGGCTATTTTAGATATCAAAATACAGCAATGTTCCCATATGACATAATAAATAATATATCGCGTTAGTAAGGATGATTTGAATATATTACTTCGTTCATATATCGCGATTTTTTGCAGTTTAGTGCTCATTTTTGTGAAAATTAGTTTTCCCTATTCATATTGTACATAATAGAGTATACAAGGGCCTATGGCGGCTATTTTGAATATCAGGAAAATAAATATTTTGTCAAAAATTATTTTATCATGCATTTCATAGCCAATGTGCGGACAATTTTATGATCTCATGGGTAATTTCCATATTTTGGCGGCCATATTGGATTTTGCCAATTTTGCGGAAAATGCTCAAGGTTACACGAGTGGCATCATTCAGATTCGTAATCAGCACCCTCGAATTGACAAGAAACCATCAAAATATATTGTATATATATAAAAACAAAAAACAAGGTTATGTCTCTTCTATCCTGGACTAAAAAGGGATAGATGGGGAAATAAGAAGGGGATGGAATGAGGGCCAGGGGTCTTCAAAAAAAGGGAGAAATATCCAAGAGAAAACTGGAACAATGTACTAAAGGGGGAAGTGAACCTTGACAAAATGTGTATTGTAAAGATAGAGAAAAAATGAGAAATATATTGTCGAAGGTTTGAGAAAATCCATCAAAGAATAAAAAAGCTATTAGAACTTTAATTATTTGTGACGTCATATGCTTTCCTACATATCGTAGGGTAAAAACCAATTTCACCCTCTTTCTTAAAAAGAAAGAAAAATCACGAACCATAACGAATTGTGCATTTTATGCAACATTATAGGGCAGCTGCTCAAATCTTAAAATTCCAATAATTTTCTTAAGGTTTAACGAATTTTCATGAAACCATCAGTATTTTGATTTCTTTTTTGCTTTTCTTACTTTCAACTTTTCTTCATGGTGAACTTTCCTTTAAAAATCTATGTATAATTTAGTTTTGGTAAATCCCCCAAAATGCAACTGTCCTTATTCCATTTCATTCCCGCCATTTCATAACATTTCATTACTTGCTAATGGCCTTAAACAATATTATGATGTAGAGGAAGTAAAATGAAAACATCTTTTACATGATAAATTGTGCGAATCTACTTGAAAATTTAATTCAATCGGTGCCCGAGCAAAATAAAATAATTGCGTGTGTCGCCCTCAACGCTTCTCGCGATTTTTTCTTTCCAAAACTCACTCGGTGTGAGATGAAATTCATAAAAGGGTGATTATTTTCATTCTGATTGACTAATCAAGGGTTGTGATTAATTGTTTCATGGGTGTAATAATTTCCATTAAAAAACAATGAAAAAATAGAAATACATACGAAATTATAAAACCTAAGATAAACACAAGGAAAGTTTTTGATTTGCAATAATTGATTGTTTCAATGATTATGTATTCTAACAAAAAAATACAATTCTACGTCAAATTGGATTTTAACGAATTATTTGCAGATTTTATTAATATTAATTGAAAAAAAAAACAATGACCATGGTGTTGACCTTCTGAGGTACAAAACTTGGAAGAAATGTACTTTTTGAATATCGAAACGTTGGACCATTCAAATCTTCGGAGCAGCGCACCTGCTCTGAACGACCAGTAGGTCTAACTGGCCCCGCCCCTGCCTCAAATTACCTTCGCACGCACCACGAACCGTCCTCTCTGCGCACTTCGATGCGAAAGTTACTTTTGCAGAAAACGCATTTAAGGAAAAGTTTTTTTTTATAAAACCAGCTATAAGGGCACCTACAAGGAGAGCAAATTATTAATCAGTGTCTTCGTTTAAAAATTTCAGTTTCCAAAGTTTCATCCCGTATCTTTATATTTTCTTGAAGTTAATTATTTACGCCACAGTGGGCAACGTAACAGAGAGGACGGTTCGTGGAATAGATACAGTGCGCTTAGTTTTCGCATCGAAGTGCGCAGAGAGGACGGTTCGTGGTGCGTGCGACATATTGGTGTGACGTTTGTCAACAATGGCCTATATGTGTCATGAACATGATATGGAAGCCGAAACCCATCTCATGTCAGTCATGTAGCGTGACATTCCACAATGGTGATTGATTGGGCAATCCTTATGCAAACAAGGCCTTCCGTTCAAACCCACCGACGAGGGGGGGGGGGGGGTGGCAGTGACCTAATGCGTTGGAGGTAATAAGTTGTGAGGGGACATTGGCATACCGGCTAAACATTTCTTAAACTCTGCGAGCGAACGAAGCTAGTAAACCAAAATTTTCAAGTTTTTAAAACAAAAAATCTATCGTTTTGAATATAGTTTACAATTAAAAAAAATGACATAACACCTCCTTTTTCCTTTTCATTTTCTAGTATCCTGTTTTTATTAGTCATGAAAATTTGGGGGTTCGTGGCCCCCACAGAGGAAGGGGGGAAATGGTGTCACTCGAGTATCACGCACGAGCGTCAAGAAACACGTGTTTGTTGATTGAGAAACAATACGTGCGAGACGCGATTATGGTGTTTAAGAACATTCCCTCATCAGTGGCGTAATGAGGTAGAAATTTTGAGGGGACCAGGGGGGCATTTCATCAATATTTTCATCCGAGAAGTTGTCAGATCTGACATCTTTCCTTGATTCTGATTGGCTTAGAGGCACTGTTCCTATGGTAACTGTCGGATAAACTGGTACTTGTCGGATAAAATGTTCGACAAGTCCTTTCATGAAACGCCCCCCAGATATAGCGTATTGGGCAAAATTTATAAAAACTTGCGAGCGGGCTAAGCGAGTGAGCAAAAATTTTGGCATTTTTAGTAGAAAAATACATTTGGGTGATAAATTTTAGACCTACACAGAAAATCTAATATTTCACCCTTTACCCTTTAAGGGAGTATGAGCTATCATCTGTACGTCACTCCCCCAATTATACAATTATGATGATGATGGTGCTAATAATGATGATGAAATAAAAATAATTACAAGGATATTAATAACATCACTGAAAATAATGACAGTAGTAGTAGTGCTAGTAGTAGAAGTAGTAGTCGTAGTAGTCGTAGTAGTAGAAGTAGGAGTAGGAGTAGGAGTAGCAATAGTAGAAAAAAAATAATGATAATACTCCTACTAATAATAATACCGATAATACTAGTAATAATGATGATAATAATGACGATGATTAATACATAAATGAACATAAAGATACCAAAGAATATAACAACAAAATCATAATAATGCGTGTATGTATTTTTGTCTGAAGGAGAGTAGCAATAACAATCGCTACTCTGATCGATGAGCAGGCTTAGTCTTCAAACAACGTTGGGGTAAAGTGAAATAAAGTAAGATAAAGTAAAAGTATTTCCTTTGAACGAAATTTGTATTGAAAAGTTTACTTTTTTGTATATGTAATATGCGCTTGATCAGAGTTGATCCATTTCAGTTTTCTTTTCTGCCATCAACAATGTACAATCGTCTTATATATATTTGATTAAGATATAGGATATAGTGTTTATCTGTAATTATTTTATTAGCCCTGTACTTCGTCCTAAAAAACGAGTATCCTGGACTTATTTTCATTGTTTGTAACTTCCCTTTGTGTTGTTTTAAATAAAGGTGATATTAAAAAAAGAATAACATGGTTTTTGAAATTCATGTCGTCAACTCTGCTTTTAATTCTCTCTGAAATATGAGAAAGGTCAGTGCGGAAAGTAAATAACCGCTGTGGGTGATCACTGCAAACATGTGACTAGATGTTATGCCGTGATTGGCTGGAATGGATGACGGTCCTCAAGCCTGGCGCCACAAGTCCGTCCGAAACTTCAATGACGTCACAATGAACAGTCTCGCTAACTACTTGCACAGATTTTACCATTGATATTCACTGTAGTAGTTTAGTGTAGAAGAGCTTAAACATATCAGGAATATAATGCGATGTGCACAAAACTAGGATCTGGATTTAGCAAGAAATACCACATTTCCATGCATCGACTTTTGGTTGGTATAACGTTATGTGCTTCATGGAAGACTAGACTACACGAGGTTCAGATTAAAGCGAAACCAAAAATGGATGCCAAACTCCACAAGCAAAGACTGATAGCGGGCCGTGCGAAAAATAGGCCCAGACCAGTCCCATCTCAAAATGACAGATCTGTACCGTGTGCAAAGAGTTACCCGTCTCTCATTTCTGCCAATCTTTATTCTTCTCTGACTGAGCACTTTGGTAACCCGAGTGAGGACCTTTGCCAGATTTCAACGCGGTGCTCTCGCCAAGTGACAGGAAGGACTACGTGAGCGATTTAGTGATCACTCTTTTCTGGACCAGGTCTCAGGCTCGGTATTTAACCTATCGCCAGAGTATCACGTTGGAACGTTTCTGATCCATTTTATACAATAGGTAAGTAATCTTTCATTTTCATAACATGGTTATTAGTATTGGTTTGTCTAAACTAAATGCTCTATAACTAGAACACGCCGATAAAAGATGCGATATAATTATGCTTCATATTTGAATAATTTCGCGCCAATATATTATTAATCACTTGCTTAGTTCCGAGTTTACACTGTACTAGTCTCGATTTGCCAACCAACGTTGTTTCATCTTAATTACCAGGTTGTGACGCAATTATGTTGGCCTTGACAACAATAGTAAATAGAAACTTTGTTTGTCATGCAGTAATTGATTCATTTCTAGGTTACTGATCGTTCGCAACTCGAAGTCCACTAACCTCAGATATGTCGATCGCATATTTGAGATTCTTTTGCATTCAGCCTCCTCTTATATTCCCCGGCGTATTTCATTTCATTTGGTGATGATAACAAAAGCATATGCATTTAGTATCATTACATTTTTTTGTTCTTCTCATTTATTTTGACTGTATCGCTGACTATCAATATCAATTTTGTCATGCTATGCTTATATTCAAAATATTTAAATTTACAAAATGCAGGTTTTGCTTTTACTTACACAGTTACTATCATTAGTATTAAAACTATCATAGTTGTTATTACTATAACTATTGTATTATTATTATTACTATTATTATTAGTAGTAGTATACAGCTGCAACAGTAGTACAAGTAGTAGTAGTATTAGCACACTCGTAAAATTTATTGGTAAAAAAAATCAACCGATGATTTCTTAGTTCGAATCTACTAGAATTTGATTGATTGACTGTTTTTCATCGGTCGAGCACGTATTCAACAACTATACTTTGACCAATCCATTTGAGAGTGCAGTGGTATTAGTAAAAGTAGTTTTATAGTAGTATTATCATCATCACCATCATCATCATTATCATTATCATCATCATAATAATCATCATCATCTTCATCATCATCATCACCATCGTCATTATGCTGTAGAACGTCGTCAGCATTTATTGGTCACCCCCTTTTCATCTGTAGAGACATATACATTACACACACACACTCATGCGCGTGCATATCCACGCCATCATATGAAGTAATATCCACTTCTGTACTTGTTTTCATCCCATCCTCTCTCCGTAACAAACACCGGCCATGAAGGTCATATGTTGTCGATATCGTCTTCCTTGACAATCTCTACACATAATACACACTATAGTAGATCCCCTTTCTAAGCAACCTTGAATCAGAGCTAAGGAATCCATGGTATGTATGCCAAGATAGCCTTTCAGGCTCTGAAGTGACCCTGGGTGAAATAACTTCCGGGTTATCAGCACTGAAGGCTAAAGATGTCGCACGAGATTTTGAAGAAAAACGTTAAGGAGAGAGAAAACGTCAATAAATTCTTCTGCCATATTCGATTACCAAGCGACCAAGCATTGCATGCGATTTTGACCAGGTATACGGGATAGGTTAGCATAATACACTTCTTCATTCAAAGTGCAAGGAACCCCAAACACCGTATAGAAACTGTATATTAACCTGTGGTACATACAATTAAATATATCTTATTATGTTTGGACACACTGAAAATGTCAAATTTATTATTTACTAAAACGCTTGAACACCACATTTTCATATTTTTATCAATTTATATTTTGTATCAGTGACACAATGTATAATTGAATAATTGCGTTATCATTTCACAAACAACCACTATTGACTGCAATAATTTTTTCTTGTTATCATGAAAATGACACATGAGAGATATCATCCAATAAAAAAACACATTCCTCTTTTCACTCTGATAAAGTCCGTATGTCGTGACATTGTCACGGGAATACCGGCACATTGGGGAGTTGTATGTTACGGATACACTTTGTAATTCCGAAGGTTCGTAATTCCGAAACAGGTAAATTGCCTATACCTAGATGTTCGTTAATCCGAAAACGTCAAAGGGTTCGTTGATCCGAACATTTGTGGCGTTATTCCGAAGGTTCGATAATCCGAAAACGAAATAAGGTTCGATGTTCCGAAGGTTAGTTAATTCGAAAACGAAATAAGGTTCGTTGTTCCGAAGGTTCGTTAATCCGAAAACGAAATATGGTTCGTTGTTCCCAAGGTTCGTTAGTCCGAAAATGAAATAAGATTCGTTAATCATTTCGTTTTCGGATTAACGAACCTTCGGAATTACGAACCTCACTTCGTTTTCGGACTAACGAACCTTCGGAATTACTAACCTTTGGAAATACGAACCTTCGGAATATCTGAACCTTTGGAATAACGAAGCTTCGGAATTACGAGTGTATGCGGTATGTTACTATATCAATGATGAATCAATAGAGACTGCTTTTTTTTTTCAAATAATAAAATCATAAATGAAAATCGTTTTTGTCTCCACTTATACCACATTTTAGGTATGCTTCATCAATTTTCGTAAAATGAATGAACTTTATTTTTCAACCATTTTAAGCATAACTTTCAATGGTCGACCTATCAACCACAATTTTTTCACATTTTTTCTTCAAAGGGGAGGTTCTCCATGACGAAAGTTTTTTTTGAAACACAGAAAAAAATATTGCTGAAAACATCAAAAACGTAGAAAGTTTTGAACTTTTTTTTCATTTGTGATGCTGTACGCGAGCATTTTCTGATGAATCGTGTAGTGAATAAAAACCTAATACAATGTTATTTCATAAAAATATCGTTCCTTTAGTAGACCTATATCAACAGACAAATCATTTCACATCTGCTCCTGAAACAAACAAAAAAGTAATTATGAACCATTAAAAACCTATTTGATTAATTCATGCATTTTGTATTACGAATTATATGTAGCAGCTGCATTTATACGACGTCACAGAACAAAAGCTTGATATTCTTTGTTAACCTTTTATGCATGATTTTCCTCGAACCCTCACTCTTTTTTTTGTTCTGGTATTTCTATGAAAAACTTTTATCAGGATGAGCTTTCCTTGGACAAGAATGACGACATCCTTTAAGTTATATCTTCCCCTCGAAGTAAACTGTGTTGTCCCTGCATGCAGCTATCCATCTGTCAATTTCAATGCTGACGATAAGCACATGTTCCTCAACGAATCCCTGTCTGGAGAATCTGTTATCCACTAAGTTGTTTACCCGAATTCATTTGAAAACGAGAACTTCAAGGTGATCTTTACGAGGATGGCATACCTGGGGCCCGTCATACAAGGAGTTGCGTTTGTTTGTTTGTTTGTTTGCATTTATTTCTGCGTTCAAAAACACAATACAAAATTATTTATAATTACAAAATACAAAATAATTCATAATATAAACAATGTGGTCATATTACATAATAAATACAAATAAGGATGTGAGTATAAATTAATCTTTTATAAATGTAAACATATACATATAATGTAAAAAATGAACGCAGGAGACCGCCATCGTGAGCGGTTAGGCTTGAATTGATGGCGGCCTCATTGATCGGATCAATCGCGACTCTTTGTAAGACGGGCCAGATGGAAAACCAGCGAAATCAACATAATAATGCACGATTGTACAAAACAATTCTAGATATTTCATTTCATTTATTTCACATTAAAACTATTGGCGATCCTTAAATCATAAATTCCATTAATTCATTGATTTCTCGATAATTGGTGTGTCCTATGTTTTCAAAGACATGTTGCGAATTTCCTGTAAAAAAAATCACGACACTGATGGATTTCCATAGAGTTACGATTGATTGGATCAATCGTAACTCTTTGAAAGGTGAGTGCTTCATAAAATTGTTTCTAAGTAACATGCGACTTTACAAGCGACTGGTGATCCCTTCGCAGGGACAAAATCAACGCCAATGCAAATCTTATGTGTATCACTTGCCAGGATCACCGATCGTTCGTAAAGTCGCTTGAAACATACGAACAGCTTTGTGAAACACCCATCTGGGGACAGTAGCAGAGAGAAAGTTGTAATCAATTGCAACATCAAAAATCAAACGTAACTTGTATTTCAATATAATATGGTATCGGCGCACCAGGCACTTGTGCTTTTTTTATTTATTATTTTTTGTAGTAACGTCTAAATACGACTCTATCTGCAACACGGTCCCGTATCCTAAAGATTTGTCCCAATAA
Organism: Lytechinus variegatus; assembly: GCF_018143015.1. NCBI lineage: Eukaryota > Metazoa > Echinodermata > Echinoidea > Temnopleuroida > Toxopneustidae > Lytechinus > Lytechinus variegatus. The sequence continues at coordinate 16,511,364 of NC_054748.1, read as the reverse complement.
CAAATACACTCTTTCAGTAACAAGTTAATTATCAGCCAAACTGATCGATTTCAGTAGGTTTAAAGCGTTATTTACTATAACAGGTTTTATGGGCCCCTGGTCCCCAAACTTGAATATGTTAAAGACTTGGTGGTATTGCGAAAAGACAGGGCACACGGAGAAGGAATATTCTTTCCAACTAGAGTGGCGTAAAATCCTACACTGCAAAAACACCGGCGTCGATTTAACACCAGCCCGTTATCTATATCGGTCCACACCAGAGAAGCGTTGGAACAACACCACTTAAGGAACCAAAGCGCTACTGGTGTTACTTTAATGCCAAATTGATGTTAGTCTAACGCTAAACCGCCGTCGTTGTTTCAACATATCTCTGGTGTGGACTGGTATAGATACCAGGCTGGTGTTAAATTAACACCGGCGTTTTTGCACTGTATTGATTTAAGTGTTATAAGGAAAGTCCACAGTAAAAAAACATTGGCGTTAAAACTTAATAATAATAATAATAGCCAATTTTTATAAAGCGCTTTTCCCAGAATGGCCCAAAGCGCGTTACAGCATATTATTACCCCGGTCATTGGATTCATTTCAATCCCGCACGAAAAGTGCACAATTTCCACTCCCTGGGGAGCATTCCCTGCATTCATCGCAGCCTCATTATGGCGCTGGCAAAATCAAACATACAATATCTTTCGCATCCTACCGGGTACCCATTTAGCACCTGGGTCGAGAGTGGCAAACTTAAAACCAGATAGTGTTCATGGAGTGCCAAACGCTGAATTTTTTATTACACAGTTGAGATTGAACATAGCACTGAAAAGTGCTAAGGTGTTGGAATAACACAAATTGATTTTGATTCTAACACGGGAGTAAAATGCAAGGTGTTGTGCCCTGCGTGCACCGGTTAACCACATTTTATGCTGAGTCAAGACATTATTCTAGGCATTTTTCTTCCGATCCCAGCTTCATTTTTATCACACGATTTCCTTTCGCATCTTCTCTCTCTTTAACCCTAGCCTTTTCCACCTTCCCTGCAAAAACAGTGGTGTAGGAACAACACCACCGGTGTCACAGAGGACCACGAGAAGCATTTTACACTGGTAGAGCATTGGTGTTATTTTCAACACCAATTGGTGTTTCTGCAACACTTTTTTTCTTTTTAGCCCCCTCTAACCCCCTCTCAGTCCCTCTCTCCCTTTTTCACTCTCTGTATTATGTTCCACTCTATCTTCATCTACTGTCCATTCGTGTTTCGCTACAGGTCTAACCTTTCCTTCTATTCCCCTATCACTATCTCCCTCTGTCAACACTCGTCTTCTCTTTTCTCTCAATCTCTCTCCATCTATCTTCAATTCTTTTTGTTTTCTTTCAATCACACTCTCTCTCTCTTAGGGTTCCACTTGGTCCACATCTACTGTAGATATGCATTTTGTGTAGACATACCTTTTCATTTTTATTGATCTATTTCTTCCTTTCTTTATTTCCACCTTTGTTTTCATCCTTGTTTAATCTTCTCTACGTCTTAATTTCCATGTACCTTTTCCCCTTCTTTCTACTGTCCACTCTGTTCAAATCTACTTTGGATGTGTATTTCCATTAGACCTACCCTTTTTCTCCCCCTCCCTGTTCCCTCTCCTTTTCTGTATCACATTCTCTCACTCTCAGTCTCTTTTTCCAGTTGGTACACATCTACTCTAGATATTCAATTTCTACTCTCTCAATCTCCCTCTCTTCCCCTCTCTCATACTATCTACCCTCGTTTCATCTACCCTTCTCTCCTTGTCTGCTCTCTCTCTTCCTCCATCTGTTTCATTCACTCGTTAGGTTCCACTTGGTCCATATCTACTGTCGATACACATTTATCTACCCTCTTTACCTGTCTCTAGGTATCTAACCTCGTATCATCTACCCCCTCTCCCCCTTTCTCTATCTTTCTCTCCCTTTCTCTATCTTTCTCTCCCTTTCTCTATCTTTCTCTCCCTTTCTCTATCTTTCTCTCCCTTTTTCTGTCTCTTTGAGGTCCATTTGATCCACATCTAATGTAGATACACATTATCTTTTTTTTCCTTTGTCGTATAGTCAGTCCCCATCAGTCCCCTGCGATGGACTTGTTACTTACAGTAATCTTGAAATGCAGCTTATTCGACGTGTCGGAATATTGGAATGTCAATTATGCCATGGGTGACTGAAGGTGACATAGTGCAGGGGTTTCGGTTGCCTTACTTGATAAAAAAACGGCACTGCTCCGTGCAAGGGAAATATTACGCGGTACAATTTCAACACATGGGACCCAAAATGCTATAGGGTGAATATCCATTTAGATGAAGTTCCACCCTTGCTTTTAATTCAACCTAACCCGAGAAGGTAAAAAGCGTAGTATCTGATAATAAATTGTATATACTCACAGACTGTGATGTCATGTTTGTTTACATACTACATTTGACATGATTGGTAATAAATGATAAAGATAACCATTTCTTGTACTGTTACAGCGTATGTCATAATCATGTATAACATGTATAACATGTATAACGTCTCCTTGCGCTTCCCTCATAGTCAAAAGACTCAGATTATATTTTTCCTGCATGACCTTAGACTGGCGGCCTTTATAATTTTCCTAAAATTAATTTCTGCCAGGTAACCTAATACCTGGGTTGATGTGAAAAACTTTCTAAGTGAAGGAAAATAAATTAATGGCTGGGACTTGAAACCACGACCCTCTGCTTCAAAGTGCGAAGACTGATCGCACTCTGCCACAGTGCTCCACACTGAGGTTGATATACTTCGAAGAGCTCTCCCTTGGTATTTCGATTCAATTCATCATCCTCCCCCTATCCCGCCTCTGTCTCTGATAACATTCCTTGATCTACATATAATTTGACCCACCTTCTAACAGGAGGTCAGGCTGATGTTCACTCTGTACCAGCGTTGCCATTAGGGGTTTTTCATCCTCAAGTTTGAAAATTTTGTAGAAGCCTTTGGAGATGAAAAAAAAATAGTAGGGGATTGAAATACATTTTTGGATTTTTTTGTCCATTTTAGGTTATTATTGAAGATTTTGGTTAAAACCAATAAAATTCACACTTTTTGAGTAATATAACGCTATAAGTAGGCATATACGATCTACTTTGCATATATATGCACTGAATTGTACTTACGCATTCAACCGATATTTCAGTAAACTGAAGGTGTTGTACGATACATGGGTAGTGTAGCCATTGCATCTACATTGCATCAAAACTTTACAAAAATCATAAATTATTTTGCGATTTGAAAAATTTGGGGATTTTAATTTTTTCAGGATTTTGTGTCCAATTTGGGATTTTTTTCAGTTTAGACCTGGCAACACTGCTCTGTTCACCTGTAGCGCCAAGGTATTTCGGAAGGAGGAGGAGGGGCAAGATTACCTAAATCGGCGTATCTCAGACACGTTAGCGCACCTGTTTCGGTTAAGATCCCAGAATAAACCTAGCATGCAACTTCATTGTCGGCACAATCGAATTTTTATTGGCAAAATTTAGGTATACTTCCCAGTCTCGATCGGCCATTTTTGTTATGAATTGTAACAAAATGGCCGATCGAGACGGGGGTAGAAGGAGAGAACTTTTCGTTTTTTGAGGTTCCAGTCTGTGCCCAGATGTCAGAAAAACTGCCACTCGTTAGACCATCATCCATATAATCGTGGTAAGTGCTTGATTTCTGTTTTAACTATTTATTCGGAGAATTATTTTTTACCATACTTCACGCTTGTCAGGTGAGTATGCCAAATTGCACGTACGATCCTGGGCTCCCGACCGCTACGCGGCCGGGAGCCCTCCTGGGTTAGTAGATCTCTAGCAGATCGCATTGTGTGTCTACATGCGATACACACTATCTTGATGATTACATTGTGTGTCAACACGTGTTACACACTGACTTGTAGACAGATGTCAGAAGCCTTTTGATTCATACTTCTAAAGTCAAAGGTGAGAGAGTACTTCAAAGTCAATTTAGCGACAACGATTAGATGGTAGTCAGAGTATCATGTTTTGGCTGGAGTGGTAAAATGGTATTTGGTAGGTGCATGATAGATGTCCTGAAGTGACGTCATTTTTTTTCGTCATATGATGACATAGGATAGAGTTACACGATAAAGGCCCTTTTTCTTTTTTTTGCTTTTGCCAATTTGTTTCTTTATTTATTCTGTCTCCCCTTTTACCTCCTTTTCCTTTTTCACTTATTTGAATTCCTATGGGCGGTCGCCCTTCTGCCCCTGAACATGGTGTCATCTGTGGAATTTGTAATATAACAATTCATGCTAGGGACGCAGTGATAAGCTTACATGTACTATCAATGAGTCGCATCGTAATTTCTAAAAACTCTTTGTACCGAAACAAAGTGAGCAATGAATGTCTGAAAGTGTTTTGGAGAACACACGCACACGTTTTTCAACATACCCGCACCCATACGCACACACATCCACATACGTGTAATATTCGTATAGGCCTTCTTATACATACCCCTTCTTAACCCTCATCCCCTAAAAACTTACACTGCAAAAACTCCGGTGTTGATTTAACACCAGCCCGGAATTTTGATATGTCCACACCAGAGAATTATAGAAACAACACCAGTTTTGTTTTGATACCAATTGGTGTTGTATAAAAACCTATCTGGTGTTAGGCCAAAGCGAAACTGGTGTTGTTTAAAACTTTTCTGGTGTGGAAATATATTTCCGGGCTGGTGATAAATCGACACCAGATTTTTGCAGTGTACAATGATTATCTAAACCCCTCAAAAAAAGTTCGCAACTCAAGTTTGAGTGCTAATAAATTTCTTAGTGTGCCATTATCATGTAAGAGTGGTATCATTGGAAAGCATGATTATTCTTCTTTACGATCATGTGTCATTTGTAATGTTAGTCTTATCATGAAATACACAGACATGATAAATATGCAGCAATGTAAAAATGAAATGTTGCAAAATTCGTTGCCATGTTATGTTTGAGTTCTGCAACTCAAACTGCAAATTTGAGTGCTAATAAATTTCTTAATGTGCCATCATCATGTGAAAAAGTGATATCTTTAGAAAGCATGATTATTCTTCTTTACAATCATGTATCATTTGTAATGCTAGTGTTTTCATGAAATACACAGGCATTAATATACGCAGCAATGTTAGAAATGAAATGTTGCAAAATGCGTCGTTTCCAATAGCGAATTTCCAATTGTTTCGAGGATGGACCGAGTGCATTCACTGTCACCTGCATGGTGGACATTCTGTAGAAATGGAGATTCTTGTTAGAAATCAATGCAATTTGCAACATTTCACTTCTGACTTTTCTCAATGTTCAGGGTGATTGCATTTTTCAGGATTACATAATCAAAGCAAATGGCATGTCATTGTAAAGAAGAATAATTCAGCTTTCCAATGATACCAGTTTCATATTTTATACTTCATTAACCGAAAAGATATCATCCCCTAAAACTGAGTTGCAAAACTTTTTTGAGGGGTTTAGTAGAAAACTCTTTTGACTCACCCACGTACACAAACCAACAAAACCCCACACGAAGCTCTCAGAAATTGTGCACGGCCTAATTTCTTTGGGTTTGTCTTGTAAAAGATCACGCTCTAGCCCCCATACATTCAGCCACCGACACATACGTCATCGATAACATCAGCCACACCATCTCACAGCACACACGCACACACACACACACACACCCATCCTATCTTACACACACTAGATTACATTAACTCATAAAAAAAAAGATATTTCGAATGTTCCTGGAGGCCTACAATGTGTCAATGTACGATCTACGGAATTTCCATCTTCGATTGGCTTTACACATATTCAATGTAATGAATGATTAAAGCATAGAAAGTTTGAAAACAATAAATCTATACAACGATTCCCCCTGGGCCCTGTTGAATAAAAATTATTTTAAAATTATGTTAAAATAAATCAAGGTTTCCTTGTACGTTACCATTGCATGGAAAAACTACCTTAAAGGATAACTTTTATGCGACGGGGCCGATCAGTATCAGCGACTCATGAATTACGTGTTATGTCATTTATAATTGCTATTATTATCATCATTATCATCATCATTAATAACATCTTTATTGTTAGTAGGATAAGTAGGATAAGTATTGCTAATATTACCATCAGTCAACACCATTAATATTGTTATATTTAAATTATTATTATCGGTACGGTAATGATGGCCATAATGATGGTAAAGATGATCATGATGATGCTGCTGGTGATGGTGACGATATGCTGACAATCATCATTATCATAACGAGTAATATCATAAAATACTAATTGACCGAAATTGTAGGGGATCCCACAGCACATTGCATTACCTTTCCAAGGAATAGACATATTTGTATCAAACGTAACTAATGGCAACCTAAAAAGTTTTTTTTTATCTTCAGATTATTATTTCAAGGTAAATTATCTCCGTGCTATCGAATTAAAATGAGAATATATTGTGCCAGCTAAACAAATGAAATAAAAATAAAAGTTATGCCTAAATTTATGACTAAGAAAATTGACATGTACTTCCCTCAGACGAGTTCGCACACAAATGGAATGACCAACTTTTACCTTGGATTTAACAATATTCCCTAGCCAACACCTAACTCTAAACGTAACAAAAAACCTGTTGCAACCCTAAACCTAGCTCTATATCTTAGACAAAATAAAATCCTGGGGCCCGTTGCAGAAAGAGTTGCAATCAAACGCAACTCTAAAAATCATGCGCAACTTGATTTTCAACCAATCAACAGTGCGCATTCGGGACTTGCGCTTGATATTTTGACTTGCGTTTGATTGCAACTCTTTCTGCAACGGGCCCTGGAGCAATTGTCGCCGGATCAAATGTCGTGTCACCAACTCTGCATACATATCATAACACACTTCAGTGACACTTGGCATTGGGTCTCTTTAATGGGTCAAATACATTAGCCTAAACGTTTCTGCGTAAAAGCAACAGTCACACTTACAAAACCTACTCCAAACCGACCGCTGGCATGTCATTCAAAATAAACGTAATAGCCGCGATTAGTCTGGAGTCAGTGCGTTTGTTGTGACTGCGACGTCAACTATCGGGTGAAGAGATAAAAGCACAGCTGCGACATTGTTCCAGCTAAGTTCTTCATGAAAGCGTGCTGTGTGAGATGGGCGCATGCTGGCGGAGTACCAGTCATTCTTTGCCCAAATAGAGTGGTTCGCAGGCGCCTGCGGTATGCAAACTGCTCGTCAATTGGGGCGGTATGGCCACACGCCCACTATATCGCTTCCAAACCGCTGTTTGATGTCCCGTTGAGTTTATGCCATCCATTAGAAGTGTGCCTACACATCGCAGTGCTGAGGTTATCAGTAGATGTCAGATCAACGTGCATATATTATTCATTTTTTCTGTTCAGCACAAAATGACGGCGAAGAGCGAATGACTCAGAACACTAAATTCTGATATTAAAGCCCAAGTTTAAGTCTCGACTTAAGGGATATTTTCCATGGAATTTATATTTCATCTGACTCATTGAATAGCCAGGATCATGATAAATGTAAAAATAATGATGATATTGATACTAATATTAGTAAATTATAATGTGCTCGATAATGCTTTGAAATTAATTGCATTTGTCCTTTTGTTATTCCACGAAAGTGGTCTAAGACTATTAGACGCTTATCTTAACAAGATAGATCCTCATTAAAACATAAAAATATGTTAGGTATACACCTCCCCCCCAAAAAAAGGTTTAGGTAAAATTTGTGTTATGGAGAAATGAAATCGACTTCAACCGGTTTGGCTATTACTCGCATGCCAACCAATACCATAGGGTCTATGAACAAAAAATCATCTCGGCCTTGCGTTACGGTCATGGTGCCGGCGTGTGTACGCCTGCGTTTGCGTGTATTAAGCCCAGTATTATGCACGGCGTCGAAGTGTGTGTGCGACATAGCGGTGTGCGAGTGGAAAGAGAGAGAGGGCGTCAAATCATGATGTATTTGTGGGTGCAATAATTTGTGTGCGCACGGAAAAGAGGCGGGGGATTACAATGTATATCATGAAAGTCATGAGAAGTGAGGATAACATTGATTGATTGGGAACACCCTTTCCCTAAAAAAAAAAAACACAAGGCGGCATAATAAATAGTGCTCACATCATGCACATAGGTATGCACTGCGCACATCTTAATAAAATTAAGTAATTTCTTGTAGGTATATGGCGTTGCAAATCATTAATGAAAGTTAAATAGGTCAAGTTTAGATACGTTTGTTTTTAAATGGGACCATTATTGATTATTTGTTTTATCATGTACAGGTTCTTTTTCTTTCTCTCTTATTCTGCTTGTAAGATATTTTGAGACGAGCTTGTGTCATTTCTATTTGTAAGAACGGCCTGATCGCTTTTTAGCTTGTAGGAAAATTTTAAGCAGTCGACAAACTTCTCGTATCCCCCTCATCTTATGGAACTCTGAATTCACCCTTGATGACGAAAATTAGAGAGTCAACTTTACATCGTTTTGAAATCGAGGGTGATCATGTTTAATGCACTGGGCTTATTCAATTAAGAAAAACTGCACATTTCTTTTCAATATTTTATCATACCTTGTAGCATTTAGTAGTAATACCACTGTTATCGACATTTACTTGAATATTACCGTCAATGTTATCAAGGTGATGCTAAACTTCCCTTTCATGTTTCTCTTTTGTATCATCCGCAGTCAGCCAAGATGCCTTTAGGTGGAGGAAAAAAATGCCCCCGATGTGGAAAGACAGTGTACGCAGCAGAAGAGATAAAAACCAATTCATTCTCCTACCATAAACTGTGCCACAGATGCTGTAAGTCAGCTTTCAACTCATTCTTCCACTGTAAAACATTGGGTGTTTAAATGCATGACAACAGTTGGTGCCCATAGAGGACGACACGATGAAGTGCTACAATCACAGTCGAGATATTGAATATAACTCAAAATAGTGTAAAAGTAACAAGCAAATGTATTGTGATAAAACCCATATAACTGACACCAACCGTTATAACACCAAGTTAAACGACTGTTGTAGTCATCCATGAACACCATGCAATCAACACAATAAGTATTCTTTATGTGCGAGGTTTCTAGGATTATCGGCCCATTGTATTGTCATTCAAAAAAAATAACCCATTCCGCATTTGTATTATTATTTTTTTAGTATAATCTGCCACATAGGCCTTAGTCGTTATTTGTCATGAATGATATTTTCTCCCAATACCTTTTATCCACCTTTCGTTCCGCAGTGCCAGCACCAAATTTATATTATGCACTCAACTCTGGTGGGTGTTTCATAAAGCTGTTCGTAAAGTTACGAACGAATTTACGCACGACTGGAACCTGTTCTTAGGTCATAACTCAATTACATCGGGATATCACAAAGCACAAGAAAGGATCGTAAAGGCATCCGTATCTTACGAACAGCTTTATGAAACACCCACCAGGTGTGTTAAGTAGGTACCTGGCAGGAACTCGTTCCTTGAAACGTTGAGCGCGTAGCAGTAGCTCAGCTGAAACCAGTGTAATTACGTTGCATAGTTGCAAAACGCTTCATACTTCTCATATACAGATGTCAAGCGCTACACGGTAGTAGTAAAGCATACAAATCATTCATGATAATTATTTATATTTCAGTCCTGTGTGACACCGGTTTGGACTCCAAGACAGTTTCGCCCCACGATGATGAGCTCTACTGTAAGAGATGCCACGCCCGTAAGTACGGCATCAAGGGTATCGGGTTTGGTATTGGAGGAGGGGCCCTTGGCATGGACGAAGGCGAACAACTCGGAAACGTTCCAGACCCAAGTCTAAGGTAGGCCATTAGAAAGAATTTTTAAGGATAGAAATATAGCACAAATGGGGTAGACCGATATTTCTGTCAGGGATATACTCCACTGAGACTTCGTCTGGCTCTGTGGGTAAAGGAAAAACATTCACAAAATGTTTGAAATCTCTTCCAAAACAGCGGATATATCAGTCTAACCTCCCCAAGCCCTATATCCTCAAAGAGCAATGTAGCCTACAGACTTGGGACCGTAGCACAAAGGTTGGCGATTTATCCGGTAATTAATTTCTAAATGAAATGTCCTATCAAGATCGCCGTTGCATGCGAATTTGGCTCACTTGACTGACTAGGAACCAACCAGAAATGCTCATTCAAAATAGAGAAATAATCAAGATAACTTCTAACCTTTGGGTTACGGGGCCCTGGTGGCTGTAAACATGAAGGCAGCTGTCCAATGGGCAAGGTTCTGGTCAAATAACATATGGCATTAACTTAAGTACCTGAAAATGATGACACATAAGGGGAGGTATCCTATTGAACCGTCGCGACGTCATGACGTCACGACGCGTCGTGGTCTCAAGTGCACGCAGTGGGTTTAATCTCTCGTCTCTAGTCTCAATTAGGTGGTCATGGGTTTTGAATCCTATTTCAGGCGCAAATTATAGAATCATTCTAGTTTGACAAAAGATACATGAAGAAATATCCTAATTATTTTACATGTATATTTTCTTATTTATAATAGGGGAGCTCCAGCAATCGCAGCAGCGTACGCCCATTCCGATCTGACGGGAGTCTCAGGGATGGGCGGTGACCGTTGCCCGAGGTGCGGCGGATCTGTCTACGCAGCAGAAAAGAAAATTGGAGCAAACAATGTAAGTGGGCGTTTTATGGAATAAACTGATTCAATGTTCTTTTGATAGACATACGTCAACGGTCATTCTTGATAATCTGCACCAAATGTTTGGACGCATAATTTAATGATCTTTTGACTAAATTTTTGTAACATTGTGACATCTCGCAGAGGGTGCCATGGGTAAACGTAAAGGCCGAACACATAATTATATAACTCTGCCCGACAGAGGGAAGTAATCCCCAAATTTAAATGAAGATAAGAAAGGAGATGTAGGAGTATTAAATTCACACTGCTTTACTGTAAGGTCCCTTTTCAGGCAGATCAAAACTTTATTTTCGTCATCATCACCGTGACCATCATTTTTATTCGTCATAAATTTCCTCCGCCTCCTCATTGTAATCATCATCATCATCATCATCACCATCATCACTATCATCACCACCACCATCATCATCATCATCATCTTCTTCATCATCATCATCACCACCTTCATCATTGTCATTATCATCACCATCATCATCACCAACGCCATCATCAACATCATCATCATCATAACCATCATTATCATCATTACCAATACCACCACCATGCAGCACCAGCACCATCACCATCATCATCACCATCATCTTCACCAGTATCAGTAACCTTCTTTGTTGTTCTTTCCCCCTTCTAGACTTGGCACTCTAAGTGTTTCACTTGCTTCATGTGTAATAAGCGGCTGGATTCCACCACCTTGGCCGATAAGGACGGCGAAATCTTCTGTAAAGGTACGCAAACATGATAAATGCCTAATTAACAATCGTCGTAACACTTACTTACCGCTTTATGATTCGCGCCACGATTGAAACTGTGATCTAAATCGTGATGTAATCGTAGGGATCTCGATCAGCTACGAAAGGCCAATCGTAACGGATCGTACATCAGCGGGGGCAAGCTATAAGATGGAAAAAGCCCATCGCACACTACACGATCAGATAAGACAAGATTTTTTTCTTTCACAAATCGCATTTGGCACGAACCCATAGAGATGTATACTTATTATATATCTCTATGCATGAACCCCACTGCAAAATCATCACCCCCCCCCCCATGATCCTGGCCGTCGACCGCGCGATCGCGACAAAAATCGGCACACGCTCATGGCATAATGTACAAAACATTAAGATGAAATTCTTCGAAAAAATCTCATTACCAATTTGTTTTGGTAACTCATGCGTAAAATACAAAAGAAGTTCTAATTAAGTAAAAAGTGAATAAGGCCCCTACTCTTCTTTTTTTCATTTACAGACTCTTTGAAGGGTTCTGATCAAAAGTATTTAAAAAAAAAGCAAAATAATTTTTTTCCTATGTATTTTAATGCTAAAAAATCATTTGCATTTCTTTGTTTTTCGAATTTTTATTTTTCAGGGTTGTTTTTAGATGGAAATCGTCGGCGACTGACCATTTATTTGCACGAGACTTGAAAGAAAAAAGTAGTGGTGGCGCGGCGCCAGTTTTTCGCGTTACGGATGCAAGACATGTGATCCAAAGTTCCAAATCGGCCTCAATGCGCAGCTGATGATGACGTCATTGCAATTTGGAAAATAATTTTCTTTTAATTCATACAGAAAGGTATCGAAATAGACTGGAACTTCGATACCATTATGCATACCACTATAGGGAACTCTATACGTTAAGATTCTTTAAACTGGATTGCTCGTGATAAATGCTATGAACATTTCTTTGAAAATCAAAACGCGGATTAGTACCTGCACTGTCCCTTTACGGGACTTGCCCGGTAGAGACACCTCGCTGACCGGTGCCTCCGTGAGATTGCACGATCTGTGACGTCACTGACGGAATAGCACACTATCCCATCATTGACGTCACGGAATAGCAACTTTTCTTTAGTGGGCGTTTTTGCCTCAACACCGTCCATAGCTGTAGCATGTTTGGTCACATGATGATGTTTGAACCAATCGCTTTTGATAAAAGATTAAATAATCTATGTAGGATACAATTTTGATTTCTATCTCACATTCTTACGTAATAATATGTACTTATCAACCACTATTGCCTTTTCAGAATTAGTACGGAGACCAAATGATTAGGCCAAATGCTTATTTTGTATATCATATTGTATGTTCATGTATTAGTCTTGGTCGTTTTCTTCGGCGTTAAAATGTAAATGAGAATGATATAAACAAATCTTGCAATTTTGAAATTTATTTGGTTTTAGTCTAATTGCATATTTTTTTCCTCCAAGAATGAATACAATTTTTACTTTTGAGCTTGATTTAATAGCTATGTGCATCAATATGTGTTTCGATTTTAAGATTAAATTTTATAATTTCTAACATCTCTGTTTTCACATTTCGCACTTTTATTTTGTCTACCTTTTTTATTATTAATAAGCCTTGTTCGTGCAAGGATCTTCAAAGTTATGAGGCTTGAAATTTGCTCACAGTCATGTTTAAATGGCAATGCACTTTTGGCAATTTGGAAAGAAAATTAAGTAAAACCTGTTTTGCATGTCTATTATTTCTTATAATTTTGCTCGTTCTGCAATTTTTGCTGATACTATTTTACTGACACCTTCGAATATGTTAATTTTACTTTCTTTCTTCCATCCTCTCTTTAGCTTCTGCGTAAACGAATTCATCGTACATTAAAAGCAGATATATTGGTTGTCCTGCTTTTTGAAGGCAGCAATTACTAAATTATCCTAATGTAGACTTAAATGTGAAGCCCACCCACATACTAAAGTTTTAGTATTGTCAATATAAAGGAAAACCATGATTGAAAAATAAAATATTAACCATTTGCTATAAGTTTACATGAAAGTGAGCCCCCAAAACATGGCTTAGATTTGTCATTTTGTCTTAGGATACCCGGTACCTAACTTAAGGTTAAATAAATAAGAATAAACAATCAAAAACAATGTTTTTATTCGAAATGTGAAAGGCATTCTGGAAAGTTTGATATAAGAGATATTTTTTTGGCTCTCTTAAAATAGATTGCACTGCACATTCGATCGGAAAAATACTTTTGCTCATTAGATTTGAATGACGAATGTTTACTGATATGTATGGAAATTGATCACAAATTTAGATCTTTAGCGTCTACACAGACATTGTCGCGTTGTATGCTTTAAAACCTTGGCAAGAACTCATGTATGTATTTGAGGAATAGGAATAGAATGTCTAATCTGTCGTTAAACGAAAATTATAACGTTTAAAAGTGATTAGTTGGATGACAGAATATACGATTAATCAGATGGCAATGTGCCGCAATCTTCCTGTAAATATCAATAAGTCCACGACCTTGAATAGCGACGCCAAGTAAAATGAGTAATAGACTTCGAATCCGACCATCAATTATTATAACTGCAGTATCTTATATTGATAAACATAATGTAAATCATATATGCTTTATACACATAATTTTGACAAATTAAGGAAAATTGTGCTAGATTAGATTCCAATGTGTAATCATATAAGTATTTATATTGTCTAGAGGCATCTGGTTATTGACAGTGATCCTAAGGGGGGGGGGGGGTCCATTTTCAACATTTTCTAAGTTGTACATCACAGGCTTTTGGAGAGGATAATCTGTTCGTTACTAGATAGACCAGCAATCTCACGAAATCGAGGCCTTTGCCCCTAGCCCACAGAGATTGGGGAAATGTGCCGTGGGCTTCACAATCTCCTTGCATATTGTTTTATTCTAGATAAATCCCATGACAATTATAATCATCCTCTCCCTCTCTCTCTCTCCCTCTCAATTGTGACGTTGCACTGCTTTATCTAACCCACGTGTTTGCAGGTTGCTATGGCAGGGGCTTCGGGCCCAAAGGAGTCGGCTTTGGCATGGGTGCCGGTTCGCTTGCGATGGCAGACTAGACAATGAAATTGGTATTACGTGAAAATGAGTCCTGTCCCATATGGCCCCATCCCTTAATCATTATCATTAGAGACTTTTCGCAAATGCAACGGGGACACATTCAGGAAAACGTGAAATGTAATGAAAATGTCCGTCAAATGACAAAGAACAGTTGGGAGGTCTTTGTCGGAAGTTGGTGAACCAAATCAGCAGTTTCTTGCTTAGTTTCGGAGCTGACGACAAATTGCAAATATATCTTTTGTCCAGAGTCCTGGAGGAAACTTTTGTTTTGATTCACCAATTTTTGACCAAGACTGTTCGGTTGTTCTTTACCATAAAGGGCATATGACAATACATTTCCCATGTTATTGAAAGCGTCCTGCGTCGCCTTGCGAAAAGTCTCTACTCGCTGAAAGTGTACCATTCGCCGAATATTATCCTGTAAAGATACCCGTGTCAAGTCATCACCTGACCATTACCTACATGCGACCATACCAAAGATGTGTTGAGGCACACCAGTTTTATTTTGGATAATACTGAATGTTGTTGGCGCCAGACTAGAACCAAATTGATGCTGGTTCAATGTTATGTTTGGTGTGGTCATACATCAAATCATCATTAAATCAACAACTGACATTATTTTTGCAGTGTATAGTGTATGATATAGACATCCATCTTCCGCATAGAAACAACAGCAAAGTGGATTAAGAGAATGTGATCCGAGTATCGTGAAGAGTTGAAATCTTTTCATCAAGCAAGAGAGGTCTTATTAATTTCTTTGACATTATGCTCAAATCAACGAACGTAGAGGGCGTCTGGAAAGTGTTGCCGCCATCTACGTTTATTTATTCAAACAACAATGCAGGTATTCTTTGTTGAAAGAAATATTTCAAACCCAAACAACTTGATGCACATCCAAAAAACTGGTGTTGACCGCTGTACATATAGGACAACAGTCATTTTACTTCAGTCTAAATTCAAAGTGTTATCTCAAAACACATGATTTTCACATCATTGGTTGTTGCACTGTCACCCTTTGGTGTTTTGTTCAATCTCCAGGGTGTAATTTTAACACCTTATGGTGTAGTCCTCTAGGGACACGAAATGGTGTTGTTCTTGACACCCAGTTTTACAGTGTATCTTTTCTGTGGTTTTGGCGAATGGTACACTAAAGTGATAACGTGGCTATTGTGTTTTTTGTAGAATAGATATCATATGAAATTCATAAGATGTATTATTGCCATTATATCATTTAGCTTAGCTGTCTTTCAACGTCATAATGGTCAGTAGATTAGAATGTCCACTGTAAAACTTATAGGAATGCTGGGCTGAAAATTTTTCATATCTTAATAAATTAAGTAAAAATCACAAAGCAAAATACTGAAAATTTTACCAAAATCGGTTAACAAATCATGAAGTTATTGAATTTTAAAGTTTATTACTCTGTGGACTGATGTTGTCATATCCCCATTTTTATTTTTCTTATGTTATTACATGAAATAATAATTGTTTCATTTTTTCAAACATTGGTAAATGATGTGTCTCTATTATGATGAAATAAGTTGCGGCAATAAATAGCTAATGCACTCTTAGTTCTTTTGAATAAACCCAATTTCAAATATTGAAATGCAAAAGAACAAGTGCGGATATGATATCATCAGCCCACTTCATGAATATTCATGACGAAATGCCTAGAACTGTATCATCAGAATAATGCAAATCTTTAAAATTCAATAACTCTGTGAATTTGACACTATTTATAGAGATATAAAATTCTCAAGCCTGGACCATCCCTTTAATATAGATTTCTCGCTCCGCAACACAACGGATCCAAGAACACAACAAATGAATTGAAACTACCGTCAAATGACAATGAACAGCTGGGAGGTCTTTGTTGAAAATTATTGATCGGGAAGAGCAGAATCATTGAAGTGTCCGGAGCTGACGGAAAGTTGCAAATATATCGTTTATCCGGAATGAACTAAGAAAACTGCTGATTAGATTCACAAATATTCTATAAAGACCTTTTAGTTGTTCTTTGTGATGGAGGGTGTTTGATAATACATTTTATTCGTTCAAGAATCCTCCGTACGTCGTGGAGCGAGTGAAATCTTCCTAATATTACCACTCAGGAATTTCTCTATCCAGTGCGTCAAAGAAAAAACACGAAACCAAAATTATCGATTTTTCTTGTATCATAACCTGATCTCAATGATAACAAATGACACCTCGGTTTTTTAAACTGCACAAGTCTCTAAGCGCTTTGAAATAGAAAGTGAGTGGACGAAATGATGAAGGAATAAATAATCATGTAACTGGAAGGAATGATTGACCGAATTTCACGAATGCAAAATTGAATAAAACTACTTGCATTATGAACATCTCAGAATGATAAATATCAGTGTATCAAAACTTTCTACATTGTTAATTTCGTTTTCGAAGTAATCGGAGCAACCACAATTGAACGTATTTTCAAATTACAATGAAAACCACTAGCCTTTAAGTAATTCAGAGTTAATTATTAGTGAAATCATGTGAAAGAGATAATTAAAGAGCTGGACAAGGAACTGTACATGCTTAGCAGAATGAAACCATATAATCTTCCTGAAGGTGATTTGTACACGACATTACCTGTACAGTGCGTCTCAGAAAAAAAGAAACCAATATTCCCATAATTTTTCTTCAAAGGCATATTGATTATGATATTTCTTTTACATCATCATCTAAGTCAGTTATTCCTCTATATGTTGATACCTTACATGTAACTAAAACTTCACGCATTAATGAGTAAGGAGAGTTCGAAATTTTAATGTCAACATCAGGTTGCGCAGAAAAGTTGAACAAGATTGGTTCATGGTAGGTCAACTGTGCTTATTTGACGATTGGCTCATCAACATTTTCTTTTGAGTTCTTTGTTAACTTGGTTTCTCTCTCTGATCCCTGAAAATGAAAGTGCTTTGGATTTACATGTAATTTTCTGCGCAAATCGTTTCTGAGAGGCCTCAATATCTGCCTTGCGTGAATGATTTGCTTAGCCGTTGGTCTTAAATTGAGGATGATATTCCACTCTTACCATAAGTATCAATTCATCGTAAAAACCTGGTTATTAATTGTGAAATTTATCTCTGGAAAAGGATTTCCTTTTTGTGGTACGCACTGTATATCTAAGAAAGCTCCCGTGTCTCCTATTAAACCTGCAAACAATATAGAGCACCATTAATCTATCGAAAATGATAATGTCGAAAACAATTGAGATAGATGACTTACGCTTTCACCACAGTTTATTATCCTTGACGAAACTGAAAATTATCTGCAATTTCCTTGCTCATCGATTCACCATTGATTGATACCAGTTGAATAGATTAAGGTATTTTCAAGTATCAAATTTATTATGATTTATGACATATTTATGAAGGGAGGTTGTAATCTGGCACATTTTCGAGAAAGGAAAGTAGTATTAAGTCATTAATACAATATATCCGGTGACATTTGAATATCAGGTTATTGCATTCTTGTCATGTTGGGTAAACTACGTCCTTATTATGGAAAGCCAAATTAAAATGCTTTTTGTAAAAAAAGTGTGAAAAATATGAAGAAGAAGGAGAAGAAGGAAAAGACGAAGAAGAAGGAGGAGGAGGGGGAGGAGGGGGAGGGGAGGGGGGAAGGAATAGGAGGAGGATAAGAAGAAGAAGGAGAAGAAGAAGAAGAAGAAAAAGAAGGAGGATAAGAAGAAGAAGAACAAGATGAAGAAGAAGAAGAAGGAGGAGGAGAAGAAGAAGAAAGGGGATAGCATTAATGGCATCTATTATATGCCAATGTCGATGTAACGTATGTAGCAGTATACAGCGCTTGTAATCATATTGCATATGTTATCATTATTAATGTCAATATTACAATATCGACACAAATATATAATCAAACATACAGATATTATGTGGTAATGGGTTCCTTACATCATATACATGCACATTTCTGTTTTCATGTGTGATTTGATAACTGCAAATACTGTGTCTTCATTTCGTATTCTCATGCTACATACCATAATAATTCCGATTTTGAATTGCATGAAATGATGTGCATATTTTATTTGATAACGATAATATTGAAATATCAATATTTGTTTGCTTGTCTATATCTTTGATGTTCATTCTTTATCAATAACATAGCATGTGGAGCTAAGTAAACCCATTTTAAAAACATAATTCACATCCCTTTTAAATAAAACATTTGGTTAATATAATCATAATCAAATGATAACAGAAACGCTGTTTGACGTGCAATACATGACACTTAATCATTCATTTAAAGATTAGATTTTCCTCTGTTGCTCCATTAATTTTAAATTGAGATAAAGCATATTAAAACTCAAAGAAGACGTTTACCACACTGTGAAATTGAAACATTGAGTTCACATTGTGTTCAATTTAACAATACGTACACAATATTCCACAGTGTATTCGAATTGTGTTCACATTGTGTTCAAAGTATATTGGTATTGTTTTCACGATGAGTTCACAGTTTGTACACATTGTGTCCACATTCGGTCCACATATTAGTGTTTTCACAGTGCATTAATATTATGTTCACATCGTGTTCACACCGTGTTCACATTGATTTCTCAGTGTGTTCACAGTATTTTCAGTGTATTCATAGTCTTTCACATTGTGTTCACATTGTATTCAAATTGTGTTCACCGTGTAGACCCTATTGGCAGTCTTTTCACATTGTGTTTTCCAATTGTGTTCACATTCTATTCACATTCTGTTAAATTGTGTTCACAGTGTGTTTATAGTGTCGTCACATTATGCCCGCATTGCGTTTACATTTTGTGTTCAGTATCTTTTACATCGTATACGCAGTGTATTCACATTGAGTACACACTGTGTTTTCACAGGAAGTGATCTCAATCTGTTCACATTGTGTTCACAGTATGTTCGTAGTGTGTTCACGTTGTGTTCACGATGAGTTTACACTGTGTGTACAGTGTGTTCACATTGTCTTCACAGTGTGTTCATCATGTGTATGTTTTCACATTGTGTTAATATTCTATTCACATTCTGTTCACATCATGTTCACAGTGTGTTCACATTGTGCCCACAATGCATTTGCGTTGTGTGTTCAGTCTTTTACATTGTGTACGCAGTGTAGTCACAGTAAATTGATATCGTGTTCATATTGCTTTCACGGTGTACTCATAGTGTGTTCACATTGTGTTCCCAATATGTTCACAGAGTGTACAAAGTGTTTTCACAATCTGTTCGTACTGTGTTCAGTGTATTCATATTGTTCAGGGTGTGTTCACATTATGTTCACAATGTTTTCACAGTGTGTTCACAGTTCTTCTCGGTTCAGCAGACGATTCTCTCTCATCTAAGCACTCACTCTTATATTTTTTTAAAAACTTGCAATCCTTAGGCTGCTACGGGAAAGGATTCGGGCCCAAAGGAGTCGGATTCGGTGGAGGCGCTGGTGCCCTGGCCACGGAATAAGCATCCTCTCTTGGCGGAAGTTTACTCATCCCGGACAACCTTTTTACTTAAAAATCGGTGTTATCTCCACTACAAATAAGATCATTCATTACCTCATTTCCCAATAATCTCTCTGTCGAATCCACCCAGACACATGTTAACGTGCTGCTTTTTATTGATATTTCAAACGTATTTAAAATATCCACCTCGAAGACTAATGCACCCTATGAAATCATTTATGGAAATTGAAATACCAAGTGCTTTACTGCATAAAACGTCAAGTTGATGATATAGCCAACGAAGTATTCACAAGCTTAATTTACACGTTGAACAGTTTAAATTTGCAAATCATGTTATTAAACATATTTTCCTCACAAACTAGCGCTGATAAGAAAAAAATTATCTGTACACAAGGATTCTTGTTGTCATAATGTTGATATGATAGGGATGTATATGGTATTTTTAAGGAATATTTGATATTTTATTTTCAGTATTAACGTTGAATAAGAAATTTGCAATAAAAACATACAGACACTTTAAAGTTTTAATGCTAGACCGTATTACGTGTGTTACGAATCTATATGTCTAAATAAAAATCAATCGAATTTACGAATTTGATAGGAACTTTTTTTTATTAAGTTTATTAAAAAAAATCTTTATTATGTATTCCATGTTCGATCTGTATGTTATCGCAGCATACAACTGATGAGACATTTTGAACATTGAAATCAACCTTTTTCAGATTTATGTCTGTATTGAAATCTAAAGAGAAGAAATACAATAAAAAAATGCTCAAAAATATAGTTCAATGTGACTGCTGCTATCTGTGTAGCGCGAGATATGTAAAGTGAGGTTCATTTGTGACCAGCCATCTCAAACCACCATTAAAGTCGCCCAAAATGAATTTTGAGATTTTCATTTAGTTTGAAAAAGCACATACTTACCTTGAAATTGATATATAATTTGTCAAAATTTATCAACAATAACCCAGTAAAATAGTTGATTAAAGGCAGAGGAATCAACGCGAGAGCTTCAAGAATTATTAAAAGGAGAAAACAACGTTTGAAGTTTGTGTTCACTCGAACATTTTATGTGCAAACTGTGCATTTTCAATGAAACATCCAAGCAGAATACCTTGAAACTTGTCTCTTTTTTTTTTTTAATGAATCTTATCAGCTTTACAACTTGAAATTTTTGCCGTATGAAAAAAGAAATACTCCTTTAGATAAGCAATTGTTTTATGACGACCAATTTAGTATATTCAGTATAAAAGAGTACCTTCCCTGGCAAACTATTGGTGGTTCTGGGATGGCTGGTTTTCTACTCATGTGTGATACTTTGAAAAAAAAATGTAACTAAGTTGAATGTATTAAGAATGCATGAATTTTAGACTATTAGCTTGTATTTCATTTGAATAAATAGGTAAAGATTGTATAGTTTAGTAGAATCTGTCTCGGACTTTAGGGTGAAAATAAATTTGTACATTTGGAAGAAAATGCTCTGTTCGTATTTCATTACCCTATATTTTATCAGTGGATATTTTGTATGTGTCCCGTGTCAAGAAAGGTCAGAGAGGCGTTTTAATCATAATGTAATTTACATCTTTATTCACTCTAAAGGTCAAATATTCAATAAACATTTTAAAGGTCGGAGGAGTGACGACCTTTTCTAAATGTTGCATTTATTACTTTAAACAGTTAAACGGTTCGACCCAACACTTAAAATGTTAGAATCAGCTTAACGCAAAGTTGGATAGAATATTTGGAAAGGGTTATCACTGCTCCAACCTTTCAAATGTTGATTTCACATTTCATTTTACAGTATTTCTTCTAATGAATAAAGAAAGGCTTGAATGAACTAGATAATCACGACAATATTTAAAAAGAGAGAGGATAATGTTTTTCGGTAATTCTGCCTCCCAATGGAAAAACGCCGGACATGTATCTACATTTTGCATAAGTTGAGATATTAAGTATTTTCAATTTTTTCCACAGCCACTCAGACTTAAATAGTTTTGAACTGCTTTGAAAAATAAAATACTTAATATCTGAACTTGTGAAAAATGTAGATAATAATAATTATAAATGGGATTTGTAATGCGCCAGTTCCACTGCAGAGTGCCCAAGGCGCATCATGCTGCGTTTCTCACGAGGGCAACCATAGGTTTAGTGTAGATACTGCGTTTTGCAGTTACTGAAAAGTGGCTTTCCCAAAGGGAATTAAGAAAACTGGATGTGTCGTGTAAAAAGAGTGGTTTACTCGCTACTTTTCTGAAAAAAAATATGAAAACAAAAAGGAAAGAAGTAATGATTTTTAAGAGACGAGGGTAATAAGGGACAAGAGTATGATGAGAAAGGGGTATGACGAGACAAGTCGTGTAGAGACAATGGTGTGAAAAAAAGAGTGAAAAGACAAGGGGAGAGAATCCAGGTATGTAGAAGCAAGGTACCAAGAGACAAGGGTATTACAAGACAAATGTATCGAGGGACAAGCGTGTGAAGAAATAGTTATGAAGACAAGCAGGGTATGAAGATACAAGGGCTTGAAGAGACAATGTCTTGTAGATTAGTGTCTTTGAAGAGACAATGTGTGATGAACACATTACAAACGAGGATGTGAAGGAGCAAGACTATGAAGAGAGTCGAGAATGTGAAAAGACAAGTTTATGAAGAGACAATCGTATTAAAAGACCAGGAAATGATGAGACAAGGGTATTATTAAGGATTAGAGGAGACAAGGGAGTGAAGAGAGGCATACATAGAGACAGATGCCTGAAAATACAGGACTAAATGAAGACACAAGAGAGTGAAGAGACAATGGTATGAGGACTAAAGGTCTCGAGACAGTGGTGGAAAGAATGAAGAGATAAGATGAAAAACGAAGGACTAAAGAAACAATGATATAAAGAGACAGCTAGTTTCGGTAGTCCAAAATTACGAAAATCCTTTCATTTCAACCAGGAAGGAATCACATCCTTATTAAATGAAAGTAAGAACGAGAAGTGTTTATTAAAGTTAATCAACAACAATATGTTAGGCCTATCATTCTTTGGATTATGGAACCCAATTTATGCGAAACCTCTACAGATCTTAATTCTTAATAATAATAATAATAATAATGATGATCATAATAATAATGATAATGATAAAAATAATAAAAATAATAATAACTATAATAATCATAATAAGCATTTATATGGGGCCATCTATCTAAAAATTTCTTTTCCGAGGCGCAAAAGAAAAAGGAAGAATGAGAGAGTTTGAATGAGTGTCAAAGTGCCAGGAACAACTACTGTAAGAAAAGATAAGACGTCAGTTTAGATTTGAAAGTATCTAGTGATGATACAATACTTAGATTCAATGGCAAATCATATTCCAAAGAGGGGGTGCTGCACCATAGAAAGCTCGTTTTTGGAGTCTTAAGAAGATGCTGTTGCGATGATCTCTAGTTGTATAAGGCATCACAAGGTCTTGTAAATATTTTGCATGCGCATTTGCGTTTGTGTCCTATGGGTAACAAACACATATCCTCACGGGCGGATCCAGGATCTTCCAAAGGGGGGGGGGGCAATTTTTTCGGAGGAAAATTTTGAGACCCCCAAAAAGGTCTCCAATTTCAAAAGAGGAGGCACACCTCTGATTTAATGGCATTTTTACATTACAAATTTTAATTTTGCTTCTCAATGTGGGGGGGGGGGGGCACGTGCCCGCTGTGCCCCCCTGGATCCGCCAGTGCATATCCTTTTGTAAACTTAAAGCATGCACTGTGAACATGGTGAATGCTTATTTTCAAAGACAATACGGCCCGTTTTCTGAAGTTGGGTGTAACTTAGACCGTGGTCTAACTCTGTGCTAAAATATTATGGGAAGCCAAAAGTGTAAAAAATATATTGCATTGTTTGTTTCTTATGATTACTGTGCTCTTTCCTGATTCATCGATGATGAAGACAATTATCTTATTCATAGTTCCTAGACAATTGAGAATGATTCGAGGGTCAAATGAGCTGAAATATTATATCTCTATAGTGTTAGATATTTATGTCACAATTGACTATCCATACTTAAACCACAACTTTAAACCCGAGTTTAAATTTAACCTGACTTAAGAATACCGGCCTATGTGACCAGCCATCCTCAAACCAACAATACGTCGCCAATATTGAATTCGATCAATAAAAACTCACGCAAATGCGTATGCAGAGAAAACAAAGCGAGATCTTATAGCATGAAACGTGCACACTGAACAATTTAAATGGAACTCCCAAACAGTCTGCAAAAACTTGTGTCAAAGAAAGCCTTGTATCTTGTTTTCTGTTAAACTTTACAACTCGAAATTTTTACAGTATGAAGATGAACAAATATCTCTTCAGACAAGTTAGGTTTTGGATTTTGGCTTTTTGAAGACCAATTTACTGTTTTGGCTATTAACAGAGAGCCTTCCCTGATGACTTATTAGTGATTTTGGGGTGGTTTGTCACATACATGTACATAAAAGGTTGAATTCGTCGTATAATGAAATAAGAAATATTTTTAACAACATATTATATATAAATGTCACATATAAAACATTGTCGAAAACTTACAATCTTAGCATTTAGCTTTTGAAATACAGCGACTACAATTCGACGGATCTTATCAAAGTAGTAAATGAATAAGGGCTCGCATGCCTCTGGCAACAGTACTGAATTTTACATTTGTGAGCTTTGCCCATAGATAAACATTTTTTTATTAGTTCGGCAGCCCAGGAGATTTATTCAACCAAAAGTCGGACAAGCAAATGGCCACTGGATGGAATGCTCTCTCGAGTTAAAAAAAATGCATTGCTACCGGATATTATCAGCCGACTTCTAATCGAAATGACGTAATATATGACGTCACTACTAATAAACCCACGTAATTTTCACATATTTTTAAGAGAATATACACATAGCCTAATGTCGAGAGAGTCTTTCTTGGCTTAGTGCTTGTTTTTGTTAAAACTCTAAAACACATTTTTGCTATAGTACTTAGAACAAATGCAAACTTAAGCAGCAAAAGTTATCGTTTGTATAATTATGCAAATTCGGTCATTAAATTGTTAATTTCGGAGATTTCTTTCGCCAAACATTACCGAAATTGATTAAGAGTTGTATTTGCTATTTAATTGTACCTTTTATGATATATTT
The DNA here is from genome assembly GCF_018143015.1 of Lytechinus variegatus. Classification (NCBI taxonomy): domain Eukaryota; kingdom Metazoa; phylum Echinodermata; class Echinoidea; order Temnopleuroida; family Toxopneustidae; genus Lytechinus; species Lytechinus variegatus. Next base: position 16,486,210 of record NC_054748.1, on the reverse strand, counting down.
TCCGGCAAGCATCATATCATTACACTGTCGAATTTCAGAATATACAATTATATGTCATTTATTTCAACTGGAATTCGTTTTCAGCCCCCTTTTCCATCATGGTTCGTACTATATATAATTGCGTATTGGACATAATTTTGATTAAGTTTGCCACAGGTCATTAGAGAGTATGCATTTCACTGACATTTTTCGTCTTTTTCTCGGCATCATATCCGTCTTCCTCGATTTCAAAGCTGGAGGTACTTGTAAACAAGTTCTCACTGGACAGACTCAGTAACAACGAAACAGTATCGAACGTCGACTGGGTCAAGATCGAATCCCTGACAGACGGTACTCTTAGAAGCTTTCCATCATCGCCGTACAGTTCAATCCTGTCTTCCTCCTCGTCGCTTTCAGATAGTGTCATCCCGCAGTCATCCACGGATTCGACGTCGTCGTCTGTGCCGTTTGGATCATCCAGGAGTTCAGCGTTGAAAGCGTCATCATGGTCGAATTGATCGTTAAGATTGTCAGAACTTTCGGTGAAAGCGGCATTGTCGTAAACATGGGAACGACTGCTTTCGTTTTCATATTTGCTAGAAGAATGACTATCGGAGATTTCGATGTCGTTAATTCTGATTGACGGAGTTGGAAGTTTTTGATCAACACCTTGTTTCGTTGACTTGGGTGGATCATCTGCCACTGAGGGCAACACGGCAATGTAGTTATCCTCCTCATCAAAGACCTCGTCGTAGACTACTCCTTCCTCATCATCTTCAGAAAAAGCATTGTTGACGTCGTCAGAATGAAGGAGCAGAGCCGAACATTGAGAATTGTTCTGAGGATCAAAGTTGCCCATCTCAGTATACAAATTCCCACTTCTACCATTGTTCGGTATTTTAAGGGTATGTAGTGGTCTCGGGGCGACAGGGGGTGAATCTAACGCCGGTTGATACATCTTACCTTCAGTCTCTGATTCCATTGGGGAACTGAGGCTTCGAAGAAGGTTGTATTTAGTGCTCTCGATGGTTTTTCGGGAGGCTGTAGGTCTTTCTGCGCGGCTTGTCCAGCATCTTCCAGCGATGTTCTCGTATTGCAAGATGGAATCTCGTTTCGTCTTTGCTGCTTTCGTTCCAGTATCATCAGAGAATGACAGTTTTTCAGATTTGGGGGATATGATTTCATACAGCCATCCATCTTTAATTTCTGATACTGGCCTGTCTGGGAGGCTGTTTCTGCGCCGCTGACCAAAACCCAATGGTTTGAACGAGAGCATTGTACGATTGCTTTCATCACGTCCTAAATCTTCCGATGAATCTTCCCGAAACCTATCCGAACGGTCAGCTGTACCCCCTTCATCAGACTCACTGCTGCAGTGCACCTTATGGAGCCCTGAAAAAGCTGCTGCAAGACCACTCTGGTTCCTTTTAAGAGCAGGTCTGGTGCATGCGCCATCGTCGCCTTCGAGTCTTGTCTCATCTCGGTTATGGATATCAAGGGTTCCACATCGACTGTTCATGACAGACCCTCTTATCTTCAAGGATTCTGTGAAAGGCACATAAACAATACTCTGCTTTATTTTGGCGTGATGCCGATGCTGCTTCTGCTGAATAATCATCCGGTGAAGACAGCATCCACTTGCTACTACTGCCGCTACTAAGGCAACTGCCAGAAGTGGCATGCAAATCCAGAAAACCCGATATGAAGAATTCCATGAAGAGTCAGTTACTTGTTCAGAACCATTCTTTTCCATTACAGCATCTACGTCATTGATTGACAGATATGATCTATACAACAGATTTGTTGAATTCCACTGATCCTCACCAATATACAGTATTGTCAGGTTTGACGGATTGGTTGGATTTTGCTTGGAGAAGTTTTTGAGTAAAGTATAAGACGCAAAGCGAGTTTTCACCAAATCTGGGAAATCTGGGAGATCAACTCGAACTATGGGGTTGCCTCTTATATTAAGGATTTCTAAGGACGTTAGATTGATTAGGCTGTCAGGGGAAAACGAGGATATATTGTTGTAAGACACGTCGAGATTCCTCAGAGAAGACAGGTCCTGCCCCCACTCACCATCGAAGTGAGTGATATTGTTGGACTGAAGGTGAAGTGTTTCAAGTCGTCGAAGGCCACTGAACGTGATATTGGAAACGCGGCGTAGTTTATTGTGGGATATGATTAAATGCCTTAGATTCGGCAGACCATCACACCAAAACGGTTTCAAGATACTGATGTTGTTGTCCCATAGATACAGATTCCTCAAGAAGGAAAGACCGATGAATATTCGCCTGGTTAGAGAATCTAACAGGTTCGACGACAGGTCAAGTCCTGTAAGTTTAGAGGTATTTCCTGCCCAGAAGATGTCAATGTTCTCGGATCTTATGAGGTTGTTGCTCAGGTCAAGCCACTTCAAGTTTTTGAGCCTAATAAATGCGTCTTGTTGAAGACTTTTAATCCGATTCTCATTCAAGAACAAGTACTTCAAACCTTCCCAGTTGCTAACATTCCATGCGCCAGTAGTGTTAAGTTTATTGTTAGCCAGTGATAGATATTTCAAAGAAACACTATCGGTGGTAGGAATAACTGTGTTAGTCAA